>NC_064636.1:51992604-52313950 GCF_023864275.1 Schistocerca cancellata
GAAAGGCACGCGTTAAGCTCACGCAGGCTGGCGTGAGGTCTGGAACAGGTCAAGTAATTGAGACTAGCAAATAAAGTACGTAGCTGATGGAATACTTAACTTTAATCCATAATTGGTGAACATCGCTCTTGACGGTACATGTTTTACAGCATCAATAGTAACTGGAAATGGCGCCTTGCTAGGTCGTAGCAAATGACGTAGCTGAAGGCTATGCTAACTATCGTCTCGGCAAATGAGAGCTAGCAAAGTCGGCTGCATAACTGGGGCGAGTGCTAGGAAGTGTCTCTAGACCGGCCGTGTGGCGGCGCTCGGTCTGCAATCATTGACAGTGGCGACAGGCGGGTCCGACGTATACTAACGGACCGCGGCCGATTTAAAGGCTACCACCTGGCAAGTGTGGTGTCTGGCGGTGACACCACAGATGGCAAGCGGGGTCCTCTCGGCCCTTGTGAGGCAAACTGAGGAGCTGCTTGACTGAGAAGTAGCGGCTCCGATCTCGAGAGAGCGGTGTGTTGACCACATGGCCCTCCGTATCTGAATGCAGTGACGCCTGTGGATGAGGATGACACGGCGGCCGGTTGGTATCTTTGGGCCTTCATGACCTGTGCGGGAGGAGTTTAGTTTTTTTGTATTTACGTTCGCACTGTATTTAACACTCGTTGGTACACGAGTAGCTGTGCTGTCTCACAATAACACAATAATTTGTTCCCATTAGTTTACTGCATTCTGCATGTCGTTCGTAATAGCAAAAAAGGTGGAGGAGAAGAGATACGTTTCGCAGTAGCGAAGGTTATTGGTACTGAGTAGTATGTAAAGGAATTCAACTCAGCAACTTCAGCTCACAAATCTGATCACAGCATCCATTAAAGTTTCAGTCTCTGTTGTATACACACGTTGCAGACGGCAGCACAGTGTAGAGTTTAGTATACAACACCGACAGATAGCAAAAGAGTCTCTTTTTCCTCAGCGAAGGTGAACCGCCTCGTAGCTCTTACGATATGCATTTCAGAGTCCATTTTTACTGGACTTCCTTTTCTCGTTTTTCTCTATATTACTACCTTTCAAAATATGTCACACTTTTCTTTGACACTATATACGTCATAACGGGACATCCTCCTCTAGTATTGCTTTTCCTCAACAGTAGTTTTCGATACCAGTATTATTTTTCGAATTTTTTACGGGTCAATATTATCTCAGTTGCTTTTCTGAAAACTTTCATATAATTTTACACACAGTATGTTACATTTCAAGCTAGTTCTGAATGTACAGTTAAAATTATTTTTTTAGTAGCATTTCAAGTAACGAATTATTTGCACACTTAAAATTTCTGTTATTAATTACGCAATCCTATACTGTTTATTATGTCTATTCCTGGATTCATTTATGCAATAATAATCGAAATTAATAGTGTAACGCTGTGCGGCTGGTCCCGGCGGAGGTTCGAGTCCTCCTTCGGGCATGGGTGTGTGTGTTTGTCCTTAGGATAATTTAGGTTAAATAGTGTGTAAGCTTAGGGACTGATGACCCTAGCAGTTAAGTCCCATAAGATTTCACACAAATTTAAAAAAAAATAGTGTAACGAAAACTACTAGGAAATCATTTGCTAAGACAAATTGTAAACCCTTTGGAATATTGTTATTTCCGCAGTGTGTGAGAATCGTAAGCTAGCCTCTGATGTGATAAGACGTATTTTTGTATAATAGGGGGGAACAATATAATTTCGGATTCGTTAATGTGAAAAATCAAAATACTGAATGATATACTAAAATGTGACAAAATCAGTGGAAAATATACTGACGTAAAAAAGAAATTCTGCAACAGCAATTTTCCAATTTATTTACTTCAAACCAACCGTGAAGACCTGATGTTACATTTTCAGCTTCAAGAATTAGACCCATAGACAAGAAGAACAGGAGCCATGACAAGCTAAGTAAACTTGAAAGTTTATTGTAATCTTCTCTCCTCTCAAATCTTCGTAAAAGACTTTTCTTATTAACCCCTTGGACTGGGCATTGTTTAATGTGGGCAATAGCTGGAAGAAGGAAGGAGGGTAGGAGAGCCCACACACTTGTTCATCGTAGCGCTTCCCGCTTCGCCGTCGATATTACCAGTGGCGACCGACTTTATTTCTGAGAAAAACGTGATAAGCTTTTATTTTCTTCGTCTCAGCTGCACGAATGTACGATTCATCGCTGCAGTGATCACCGGTTTCGGGCTGACTCCCCCGTCCTCTGACTGCACATCTTGTTAGTAACCGTAACTCGTTGTGCAATATGGTGCCAAGAGACACGAACAGCCCTGAACAAGAAAGTCAAACTGGGAACGACAAATGCTCTCACTGATAAGACAGAGTATGTGTCTACTGTTACAGTTCTAGTTACGGTTAATAACAAGATGTGTCGCCTGACAATACACGACTCAACCCGAAACCGCTACCCTATACAGCAATAGTTTGTACATTGATGCAGCTGAGACAGACAAAATAGTTGTTGTTGTGGCTGTGGTTTTCAGTCCTCAGACTGGTTTGATGCAGCTCTCCATGCTACTCTATCCTGTGCAAGCTTCTTCATCTCCCAGTACTCACTGCAACCCACATCCTCCTGAATCTGCTTAGTGTATTCATCTCTTGGTCTCCCCCTACGATTTTTACCCTCCGCGCTGCCCTCCAATGCTAAATTTGTGATCCCTCGATGTCTCATAACATGTCCTACAAACCGATCCCTTCGTCTTCTCAAGTTGTGCCACAAACTCACTCTCCTCCCAAATTCTATTCAACACCTCCTCATTAGTTATGTGATCTACCCATCTAATCTTCAGCATTCTTCTGTAGCACCACATTTCGAAAGCTTCTATTCTCTTCCTGTCCAAACTATTTATCATCCATGTTTCACTTCCATACATGGCTACACTCCATACAAACACTTTCAGAAGCGACTTCCCGACAAATCTACACTCGATGTTAACAAATTTCTCTTCTTCAGAAACGGTTTCCTTGCCATTGCCAGTCTACATTTTATATCTTCTCTACTTCGACCATCATCAGTTATTTTGCTCCCCAAATAGCAAAACTCCTTTACTACTTTAAGTGTCTCATTTCCTAATCTAATTCCTTCAGCATCACCCGACTTAATTCGAGTGCATTCCATTATCCTCGTTTTGCTTTTGTTGAGGTTCATCTTATACCCTCCTTTCAAGACACTCTCCATTCCGTTCAACTGCTCTTCCAAGTCCTTTGCTGTCTCTGACAGAATTACAATGTCATCGGCTAACCTCAAAGTTTTTATTTCTTCGCCATGGGTTTTCATACCTACTCCGAATTTTTCTTTTGCTTCCTTTACTGCTTGCTCAATGTACAGATTTTATAACATCGGGTAGAGGCTACAACCCTGTCTCACTCCCTTCCCAACCACTGCTTCCCTTTAATGCCCCTCGACTCTTATAACTGGTATCTGGTTTCTGTACAAATTCTAAATAGCCTTTCACTCCCTGTATTTTAGCCTTGCCACCTTTAGAATTTGAAAGACAGTATTCCAGTCAACATTGTCAAAGCTTTCTCTAAGTCTACAAGTGCTAGAAACGTAGGTTTGCCTTTCCTTAATCTTTCTTCTAAGATAAGTAGTAAGGTCGGTATTACCTCACGTGTTCCAATATTTCTACGGAATCCAAACTGATCTTCCCCGATGTCGGCTTCTACAAGTTTTTCCATTCCTCTGTAAAGAATTCGCGTTAGTATTTTGCAGCCGTGACTTATTAAACTGATAGTTCGGTAATTTTCACATCTGTCAACACCTGCTTTCTTTGGGATTGGAATTATTATATTCTTCTTAAAGTCTGAGGGTATTTCGCCTGTCTCATACATTTTGCTCACAAGATGGTAGAGTTTTGTCAGGACTGGCTCTCCCAAGGCTGTCAGTAGTTCTAATGGAATGTTATCTACTCCCGGGGCCTTGTTTCGATTCAGGTATTTCAGTGCACTGTCAAACTCTTCACGCAGTATCATATCTCCCATTTCATCTTCATCTACATCCTCTTCCATTTCCATAATATAGTCCTCAAGTACATCGCCCTTGTGTAGACCCTCTATATACTCGTTCCACCTTTCTGCTTTCCCTCCTTTGCTTAAAACTGGGTTTCCATCTGAGTTCTTGATATTTATACAAGTGGTTCTCTTTTCTCCAAAGGTCTCTTAATTTTCATGTAGGCAGTATCTTCCTTACCCCTAGTGAGATAAGCCTCTACATCCTTACATTTGTCCTCTAGCCATCCCTGTTTAGCCATGTTGCACTTCCTGTCGATCTCATTTTTGAGACGTTTGTATTCGTTTTTGCCTGCTTCATTTACTACATTTTTAGATTTTCTCCTTTCATCAATTAAATTCAATATTTCTTCTGTTACCCAAGGATTTCTACTAGCCCTCGTCTTTTTACCTACTTGATCCTCTGCTGCCTTCACTACCTCATCCCTCAGAGCTACCCATTCTTCTTCTACTGTATTTCTTTCCCCCATTCCTGTCAATTGTTCCCTTATGCTCTCCCTGAAACTCTGTAAAACCTCTGGTTTAGTCAGTTTATCCAGGTCCCATCTCCTTAAATTTCTACAAAATAGAAATTTATCAAATTTTCCTCATCACTATACATCCCGAAGCAGCGTGCTTCGAATCTGAAAGACTTTATCAGATGGCTCAAATGGCTCTGAGCACTATGGGACTTAACTACGGAGGTCATCAGTCCCCAAGAACTTAGAACTACTTAAACCTAACTAACCTAAGGACATCACACATATCCATGCCCGAGGCAGGATTCGAACCCGCGACCGTAGCGGTCGCGCGGTTCCAGACTATAGCGCCTAGAACCGCTCGTCCACCACGACCGGCGACTTTATCTCTGTTGATATTTCAAAAGGGGATCCCCAGGGATTAGTTCAGGAATATTTGCAAAAGTATTCCATTTCAGAAAACTCACTCTTTCAGTTTCATCTTTCCACATCTTCTTAGCTTCCCTACAAAGTAGCAATCCGTTCCTTGTGATGACCTTTGGTAAGCCTACCTTTCAGTCCTGAGATTTCGCTTGTGAGACATTAGCTGCCCGCTCCATGGTGTGGTATTATCACATCTTAAAACACAGCACTGTACAAAATACACGGAAGGATGGAAAATAAAACTGATTATCAGTGAGATGACGATCAGTTTTGCTTTAAAAAGGGCACTTCTGACGTTGTGCTTGATAATGTAAGCAAGACGTAGCAGAAACGTTCATACAATACGTCGGCTTATAAAAGATATCAGAGTTTCTGAGGAAAATAGCTATAGGGAAACACGGGTAATATACAATATGCACTAGGACCTAGAGGGAACAGTGGGAATGGAGGATCAACGAAGAAGTTATCAGATTAAAAAGAGAGTAAAACAGGTTTTAGTCTTCCTCCCGTACTGTTCAATTTATACCTAGAAGAAGCAATGACGGAAATAAAAGAAAAGATCAAGAGTGCGCTAAATTCACGGTTAAGGAGTATCAAGGATCATATTCGCCGATAACATTAAATGACGAAGAACTACAGGTTCTGTTGAATTTAATGAACTAATGAAGAAAGAGAAATAAGATTAATCAGAGGTCGCACAGGAAGATTTAACTGCTCGATTTTCCCTCGCGCCGTTCGAGAGTGGAACGGTAGAGAAATAAAACTTCCGGGCAGATTAAAACTGTGTGCCGGACCGAGACTCGAACTCGGGATCTTTGCCTTTCGTGGGCAGGTGCTCTACCAACTGAGCTACCCAAGCACGACTCACGCCCCGTCCTCATAGCTTTACTTCTGCCAGTACCTCCTACCTTCCAAAATTTACAGAAGCTCTCCTGTGAACCTTGCAGAACAAGCACTCCTGAAATAAAGGATATTTTACTTCTACATTTATACTCCGCAAGCCACCCAGCGGTGTGCGGCGGAGGGCACTTTACGTGCCACTGTCATTACCTCCCTTTCCTGTTCCAGTCGCGTATTGTTCGCGGGAAGAACGACTGCCGGAAAGCCTCCGTGCGCACTCGAATCTCTCTAACTTTACATTCGTGATCTCCTCGGGAGGTATAAGTAGGGGGAAGCAATATATTCCGTACCTCATCCAGAAACACACCCTCTCGAAACCTGGACAGCAAGCTACACCGCGATGCAGAACGCCTCTCTTGCGTAGTCTGCCACTCGAGTTTGCTAAACATCTCCGTAACGCTATCACGGTTACCAAATAACCCTGTGACGAAACGCGCCGCTCTTCTTTGGCTCTTCTCTATCTCCTCCGTCAACCCGACCTGGTACGGTGTTTTGTAAGCCACCAAGGATCCTTCTTTCTATGTATTCGCAATACATTACATCTGTCTATGTTAAGGGTCAGTTGTCACTCTTTGCACCAAGTGCCTATCCTCTGCAGATCTTCCTGCATTTCGCTGCAATTTTCTAATGCTGCAACTTCTCTGTATACTACAGCATCATCCGCGAAAAGCCGCATGGAACTTCCGACACTATCTAATAGGTCATTTATATATATTGTGAAAAGCAATGGTCCCATAACACTCCCCTGTGGCACGCCAGAGGTTACTTCAACGTCTGTAGACGTCTCTCCATTGATAACAACATGCTGTGTTCTGTTTGCTAAAAACTCTTCAATCCAGCCACACAGCTGGTCTGATATTCCGTAGGCTCTTACTTTGTTTATCAGGCTACAGTGGGGAACTGTATCGAACGCCTTCCGGAAGTCAAGAAAAATGGCATCTACCTGGGGGCCTGTATCTAATATTTTCTGGGTCTCATGAACAAATAAAGCGAGTTGGGTCCCACACGATCGCTGTTTCCCAAATCCATGTTGATTCCTACAGAGTAGATTCTGGGTTTCCAGAAATGACATGATACGCGAGCAGAAAACATGCTCTAAAATTCTACAACAGATGGATGTCAGAGATATAGGCCTATAGTTTTGCTCACCTGCTCGACGACCCTTCTTGAAGACTGGGACTACCTGTGCTCTTTTCCAATCATTTGGAACCTTCCGTTCCTCTAGAGACTTGCGGTACACGGCTGTTAGAAGGGGGGCAAGTTCTTTCGCGTACTCTGTGTGGAATCGAATTGGTATCCCGTCAGGTCCAGTGCACTTTCCTCTGTTGAGTGATTCCAGTTGCTTTTCTATTCCTTGGACACTTATTTCGATGTCAGCCATTTTTTCGTTTGTGCGAGGATTTAGAGAAGGAACTGCAGTGTGGTCTTCCTCTGTGAAACAGCTTTGGAAAAAAGTGTTTAGTATTTCAGCTTTACGCGTGTCATTCTCTGTTTCAATGCCATCATCATCCCGGAGTGTCTGGATATGCTGTTTCGAGCCACTTACTGATTTAACGTAAGACCAGAACTTCCTAGGATTTTCTGTCAAGTCGATACATAGAATTTTACTTTCGAATTCACTGAACGCTTCACGCATGGCCCTCCTTACGCTAACTTTGATATCGTTTAGCTTCTATTGCGGAGACATGGCTTAGCCACAGCCTGAGTATGTTTCCAGAATGAGATTTTCACTCTGCGGTGGAGTGTGCGCTGATATGAAACTTTTCAAAGCTTCATGTCAGCGCACACTGCGCTGTAGACTGAAAATCTCATTCTGATTGAGAAATAGCTTGAAGGTAGTCCGATTAACCCTCCGCCAGGTACTTAATTGAGTAATCGTTTAGGTGTAGATGAGGAACGAAAATGATGAGAAGTAGCGGAAGTGCGATTAGCTATAAACTTGACATGAAGTTGGCGTCTCCCAAGCAGACGAAGTGAAGCTACCTTGACGAACGGAATAATGAGGACATAAAAAGCGGAGACCAAAGACGGCTTTCGTGGCCAAGAGAAAGAATACTGCTAGTGGCCAACAGTGGCCTTAATTTGAGAAAGAAGTTTCTGAAAATGACTAAGGGGTGATCGAAAAGTTTGCATTTGAGGGCGTTGCTGCAGCTTATATGCGACGTAGCGCGACTCTGATGCGGGTATACAAACACCGACATGTAGGCAAGGGAATAGCGTATCATTCCTGTCTGTATGACGTCCGTGTGGTAAATGTGGATACGTGAGCTCTGACGACATTACCAAATGCGTCCGAACAGGTTCAAAATGGTTCAGATGGCTCTGAGCTCTATGGGACTTAACTGCTGTGGTCATCAGTCCCCTAGACTACTTAAATCTAACTAACCTAAGGGCATCACACACATCCATGCTCGAAGCAGGATTCGAACCTGCGACCGTAGCGGTCGCACGGTTCCAGACTGTAGCGCCTAGAACCGCTCGGCCACTCAGGCCGGCCGGTCGAACAGGACCAACATGCTCTTATTCTGGTTCTTAGTCCGAAGAACAAACAGCATGTCGGGGACAATTGGGCAATCGCTGCTGTTTCATAATATCGCCAGTGTGTGGGAGATATTCGAACTGCTCGACTGTAGTCCAAACCTTTCCCCATCCGCCCTATAGTCCTGACCTTTTCCCATTTTAGTACCACACCTTCGGCGCCTTAAAAAAGGCTTTCCAGGATCTCCGGTCCCTATCGGACGAGGATGTGCAACAAGCAGTTACGGATTTCTTCACGCAGCAGGGCGCGGTGTCTTAACGAACAGGTATCTTCAACTTTGAGCGTCGGTGGAATGATAGCATCAATGCTTACGGCGATTTTGCCTGATTTGCATACCGATTTTCGACTTTACGGCCTTCGAACAAAACTTTTTGATTGCCTTCCATACGTTCAGAACATAGTTCTGCAGCGAAGTGTATCGTGGACTCTGGGAAAGTAAGAAAACAAGAAAATCACAGCGTTTGAGATGTGGTACTGCAGAAGTATGTTGAAAATTAAGTGTACTGATTAAATGAGGAATGGGAAGGTTTTCTGCAGAAACGGCGAAGAAAGAAACCACAGGAAACACTGATTAGAGGAAGGGACAGTATGACAGGTGTTAACACAACAGGCAATAACTTGCATGGTACTAACAGGGGAACTTCCCAATCGCACCCCGCTCAGATTTAGTTATAAGCTGGCACAGTGGATAAGCCTTGCAAAACTGAACACAGATCGATCGAGAAAACAGGAAGGAGTTGTGTGGAACTATGAAAAAAATAAGCAAAATATGCAAACTGTGTAGTCCATGCGCAAGATAGGCAACATCAAGGACAGTGTGAGCTTAGGAGCGCCGTGGTCCCGTGGTTAGCGTGAGCAGCTGCGGATCGAGAAGTCCTTGGTTCAAGTCTTCCCTCGAGTGAAAAGTTTCCGATCTTTATTTTCGCAAAGTTATGATCTGTCCGTTCGTTCATTGTCGTCTCTGTTCACTGTAATAAGTTTAGTGTCTGTGTTTTGCGACCGCACCGCAAAACTGTGCGATTAGTAGACGAAAGGACGTGCCTCTCCAATGGGAACCGAAAACATTTGATCGCAAGGTCATAGGTCAACCGATTCCTCCACAGGAAAACACGTCTGATATATTCTATGCGACACTGGTGACGGCATGTGCGTCACATGACAGGAATATGTTGTCGACCCACCTACCTTGTACACTTGTCGAATGGGTAAAAAGATTCTTCTACCTTGCCCGATTTAGGTTTTCTTGTGAATGTGATAATCACTCCCAAAAAAGTGACGAAAACATAAGAGTTTGTTACATAAACTGCAACAAATGAATGCAACAGTTTCACAGTCGCACAGTTTTCCCTGTCCTTTGTCAAAACAAATGTTTTTAACGTTTTCAAATTTTTCCGTGTGTAGACCGTCAAATCCTGCATATGTCCTAGCAAATCTGAACATGCACTGGAATTTTGGAGAGCGAAGTTGATTATGTGTGAGTTCCTGAACTTTGATAATTGTCTGAAAATAAAAAATTAAAATTTTCATTCGAGGGCAGGCTTGAACCAAGGACCTCTCGATCCGCAGCTGCTCACGCTAACCACGGGGCCACGGCGCTCCTCAGCTCATATTTGCCTTGCCGTTGTATATCTTGTGCATGGACTACACAGTTTGTATATTTTGCTTTTTTTGTCCATAGTTCCACACAACTTCTTCCTGTTGTCTCGATTGATCTGTGTTCAGTTTTTCAAGGCCTATCCACTGTGCCAGCTTATAATTAAATCTGAGCAGGGTGCGATGGGGAGGTTCCCTTGTAAATAAAAGTGTTTCAGTCTACAGTTTAGTTAGGTGCTAAATTTGGTGATACTATGGGGATAGAGAGTGTGGACAACAAGCCCCATAATGGGGGGATGGCAGGGGAAGCTGTGGTAGAAGCTAATGTCTAATTGCACTCAGGGTTAATGATCTAAGAAAGAATGATAACCACTGTACTAGAGGGAGGTGTAGAGGGTAAAAAGTGGAGCGTGAGTGGTTGGGGGGGAGAGGCGTACGTGGGGGCGGAGATTGGATTTCACAAAACAGATAATAGATAACGTCAAATGCTACTCTGAGAAGAAGAGGCTCCCGCAGGAGCGGAATTCGAGGGGTCGCATCAAACTGATCGTAAGAATGATGTAAAATAAGAAATAAAAAGACAATCTTAGTTCTTCACTCAGTGGTGTCTTTTTATATCACTCCAGGCCACGAGTGGCCTACCGGGACCATCCGACCGCCGTGTCATCCTCGGTGGATGATGCGGCTAGGAGGGGCGTGGGGTCAGCACACCGCTCTCCCAGTCGTAAGATGGTGTTCTTGGCCGAAGCCGCTACTATTCGGTCGAGTAGCTTCTCAATTGGCATCACGACGCTGAGTGCAGCCCGAAAAATGGCAACAGCGCATGGCGGCCCGGATGGTCACCCATCCAAGTGCCGACCACGCCCGACAGCGCTTAACTTCGGTGATCTCACGGGAACCGGTGTATCCACTGCGGCAAGGTCGTTGCCGTCTTTTTATATCAGAAGACAAAATATGGAACTGCCCTTTTCTATACTTGATGTACATCTTCTGCAACCCCTCCATTCCCCCTTCCCCGTCCCGCCAATGCCACTTGCAGCATTCTCCATACTGTTGCGACTGCACGTACCGTGCAGCCCCTGAAGCTCTGCAGCCTGCGCAGCACCCAGCAACAAGTGGCTGGCAGTTCTGCGGCCCGGTCCAACTCCCGCAGAATCGATTCGCTCGCCGCTTCCCTACCCAACTCCCTCGCACCGGCGACCCCAGTCACCCCCACACTAACACCTTCCTTCCCTCCCCCCTCCGATCCGCACACTGCCCCTCCCCCATCACACACACATACACTGAACGGCTGGCAGGTGGCTCCTCCCACGACCGTGCAACATGTCTCATCAGCACCACCCGTGACCGGGACAGGCGCCTGCGATTCAGACCACCCGCTGCGCTGGCGTGCCAGATTGGTTGCCTAACTCCCGGAAGGCTCACGTACGATCGTTTCGCTTCCTAAAACTGATCAGCTATTACAATACCGATACCCACGTAGTGCGGTATTGCTCCACCACTTCCGCTCATAACCTTCAACAGGCTGTTTCAGTAACAATTCTTCAGGTTCTTGATTCACGTCGCGTACTCACCTTCATTACCGCCATCAGCTGCTGGATATCAACTGCCAGATAAAAACCGTCTCCGACATTTTCCAACAGCTGCGTTCTCTAGCTAGAGGCAAACATATTTCTTCCGCATGTTTTCTCACCGAATTCTCTACAACATTTCCACATAATGATACCAACCAACTGAATAAAGTCAGTAAGTGCAGTGCAGTGGGTTATCACTATTTTGCAACACTAATAATTGTACACTGAAGAGCCAAAAAAACTGGGAGCCCCACATAATATCCTGTAGGGCCCCCGTGAGCAAACAGAAGTGCCACACCATGACATGGCATGGAATCGAATAAAATCTGAAGTACTCATGGAGGGAATTGACACCATGAGTCCTGCATGGCTGTCCATAAATCCGTAAGAGTACGAGGGGGTGGACATCTCCTCACGTTGGAAGGTATCCCAGATACGCTCAATAATGTTCATGTCTGGGGAGTTTGGTAGCCAGCGGAAGTGTTTAAAAGCACAAGAGTGTTCCTGCAGCCAGTCTGTAGCAATTCTGGACGTGTGAGGTGTCGCATTGTACTGCTGGAATTGCCCGAGTCCGTCGGAATGCACAATGGACATGAACGAATGATCAGATAGGATGCTTACGTACGACTCGTCACCTGTCAAGTGTCGTATTCAGACATATCAGGGGGACAGCCGGGGTGGCCGAGCGGTTCTAGGCGCTACAGTCTGGAACCGCGCGACCGCTACGGTCGCAGGTTCGAATCCTGGCTTGGGCATGGATGTGTGTGATGTCCTTAGGTTAGTTAGGTTTAAGTAGTTCTAAGTTCTAGGGAACTGATGACCTCAGATATTAAGTCCCATAGTGCTCAGAGCCATTTTTTTGTTCACGAGCCAGCTGATGACCTGCAAGCAGATATCCCCAAATGACCCACCAGATAATTTTTGTGATTTTGGGTTGGAGCATGCGGTGCCATACACAATATTTTTAACCTTCCCCACTGCATGCAAATGTTGCAGGATGATGACATTCCTGACATTTGCCCGTTTTCAAGTACGCTGCCGTGGATCATTGCGGATTAATGCGTTTGTACGACCTTCATCATACCCCGAACGTCTCCCTGAACGTGGGGAGTCAGTAATGTCAAAATAGTCCTCCTTAAGCTCTGTCCATACACGTCGCAAATGTTTCTGGTTGCCTCCGATGTTGTCATCCCTCAAATAGAGGGAGCTCAAATAGAAAAATATATCGGAAACGTTCCGATTTCTCCACTTGGCACTCCATTTTCTTAGGTTAGTTTGGTTTAAGTAGTAGTTCTAAGTTCTAGGGGACTGATGGCCTCAGAAGTTAAGTCTCATAGTGCTCAGAGTCATATCAGGGGCCCATATCTCTCCAAGTGCACACGTCCCACACCATTACAGAACCTCCACGAGCTTGAACAGTCCCCTACTGACATGGAGGGTTCATGGATTCATGACGCTGTTTCCATACCCGTACACGTCAATCTGCTCGATACAATTTGAAACGAGACTCGTCCGACTATGCGACTAGGGCCTCCCGTCGGGTAGACCGTTCGCCGGATGCAAGGTTTTCGATTTGACGCCACTTCGGCGACTTGCGCGTCGATGGGGATAAAATGATGATGATTAGGATAACACAACACCCAGTCCCTGAGCGGAGAAAATCTTCGACCCAGCCGGGAATCAACATTCTGTCGCGCTGACAACTCAGCTACCGGGAGCGGACATTGTGGTTCCTTGAATGGGTCGCACAGTGACTCTGATATTCACAGTAGACTCAAGAAATGTCGTACGGGAAAATCCCCACTTCATCGTTACCTTGGTGATGCTGTGTCCCATGGCTCGTGCGCCGACTACATCACCACATTCAACCTCGCTTAAATCTTGATAACCTGCCATTTTAGCAGCAGCAACCTACCAACTGCGCCAGACGCTGTTGTCTTATACAGGGTGTTACAAAAAGGTATGGCCAAACTATCAGGAAACATTCCCCACACACAAAGAAAGAAAATATGTTATGTGGACATGTGTCCGGAAACGCTTACTTTCCATGTTACAGCTCATTTTATTACTTCTCTTCAAATCACATTAATCGTGGAATGGAAACACACAGCAACACAACGTACCAGCGTTACTTCAAACACTTTGTTACAGGAAATGTTCAAAATGTCCTCCGTTGGCAAGGATACATGCATCCACCCTCCGTCGCACGGAATCCCTGATGCGCTGATGCAGCCCTGGAGAATGGCGTATTGTATCACAGCCGTCCACAACACGAGCACGAAGAGTCTCTACATTTGGTACCGGGGTTGCGTAGACAAGAGCTTTCAAATGCCCCCATAAATGAAAGTCAAGAGGGCTGAGGTCAGGAGAGCGTGGAGGCCACGGAATTGGTCCGTCTCTACCAATCCGTCGGTCACCGAATCTGTTGTTGAGAAGCGTACGAACACTTGGTCTGAAATGTGCAGGAGCTCCATCGTGCATGAACCACATGTTGTGTCCTACTTGTAAAGGCACATGTTCTAGCAGCACAGGTAGAGTATCCCGTATGAAATCATGATAACGTGCTCCATTGAGCGTAGGTGGAAGAACTAAAATTATCTCTAACATGGAAATTAAGCGTTTCCGGACACAAGTCCACATAACATCTTTTCTTTATTTGTGGGTGAGGAATGTTTCCTGAAAGTTTGGCCGTACCTTTTTGTAACACCCTGTGTAGGCGTTGCTAACCGCAGCAGCCATTCGCCGGCAAGTGCTCTACCAACTGACACAGGAGAGCTTCTGTAAAGTTTGGAAGGTAGGAGACGATGTACTGGCAGAAGTAAATCTGTGAGGACTGGGCAATAGTCGTGCTTGGGTAGCTCAGTTGGTAGAGCACTTGCCGGCGAAAGGCAAAGATCCCGCGTTCGAGTCTCGGTCCGGCACACAGTTTTAATCTGCCAGGAAGTTTCATATCAGCGCACACTCCGCTGCAGAATGAAAATCTCATTCTGGAAACATCCTCCAGGCTGTGGATAAGCCATGTCTCTGCAATATCCTTTCTTTCAGGAGTACTAGTTCTGCTAGGTTCGCAGGAGAGTTTCTGTAAATTATGGAAGATAGGAGACGAGGTAATGGCGGAAGTAAAGCTGTGATGGAGCGTCGTGAGTCGTGCTTAGGTAGGTCATTCGGTACAGCACTTGTCCGCGAAAGGCAAAGGTCCCGAGTTCGAGTCTCGATCGCGCACATAGTTATAATCTGGCAGGAAGTTTCATATCAGCGCACACTCCGCTGCAGAGTGAAAATCTCATTTCGCATCGATTTGTAGGGTACTTCCCGTCATTTGCTGTCGCACGTGTCTTGTATTAAATTACTTATCTCTGGTCATCTGTGTCGCTTCCAAGGTTTTTAAACTTTAATAAGAATCAGCTTGTACACCCATGGCCCCTTCCATTCCATACTGCCTCTCTCTCTCTCTCTCTCTCTCTCTCTCTCTCTCTCTCTTTCTCTCTTTCTGTCTCTCTCTCTCAGATTTCTCTCTCTCTCTCTCTCTCTCAGCTTTCCCTCTTCTGCCTACCACCCTTCGACCAGACATTCTGTGATCCTCTTTTGTCATCCGAACCTAGACGTGGCGCCTTTGATATCGCCGCATCGTCCCACACACACAGACACAGAAAGAACGCTACCATTCTGTGTCGTATTTCCGGGGAACCGCAGACGCGGAGGAAAGGGTTAAAGGATCGAAGAGAGCCGCGATAGAATAGCGTGCCGACGTAGCGATGTATGGACGCGACTCAGCAAAAAACCACCCTCCAAATCTTTTCATCTGTGATGGAGCAGACAGACATCTCCCGTCTTTTGTCCCTGTAGTTGTTACGTTAAGTCATCTTAGCTGAGTGCTACATTCACAGATGAAATAACCCACGGCACAAAACGTAGATGACACATTATTAACCAAATGAAACTGATACTGTTAAAGTTACTCGTAGCCTCTGACAGATGTGGCAATTATCGAACTACCTCCTGACTACATATTCATCTACATTTATACTCCGCAAGCCACCCAACGGTGTGTGGAGGAGGGCACTTTACGTGCCACTGTCATTACCTCCCTTTCCTATTCGACACGCGTATGGTTCGCGGGAAGAACGACTGCCGGAAAGCCTCCGTGCGCGCTCGAATCTCCAATTCTATATTCGTGATCTCCTCTGGAGGTGTAAGTAGCGGGAAGCAATATATTCGATACCTCATCCAGAAACGCACCCTCTCGAAACCTGGACAGCAAGCTACACCGCGATGCACAGCGCCTCTCTTGCAGAGTCTGCCACTCGAGTTTGCTAAACATCTCCGTAACGCTATCACGGTTACCAAATAACCCTGTGACGAAACGCGCCGCTCTTCTTTGGATCTTCTCTATCTCCTCTGTCAACCCGACCTGGTACGGATCCCACACTGATGAGCAATACTCAAGTATAGGTGGAAGTGTTTTGTAAGCCACCTCCTTTGTTGATGGACTACATTTTCTAAGGACACTCCCAATGAATCTCAACCTGGCACCCGCCTTACCAACAATTAATTTTATATGATCATTCCACTTCAAATCGTTCCGTACGCATATTCCCAGATCTTTTACAGAAGTAACTGCTACCAGTGTTCGTTCCGCTATCATATAATCATACAATAAAGGATCCTTCTTTCTATGTATTCGCAATACATTACATTAGTCTATGTTTAGGGTCAGTTGCCACTCCCTGCACCAAGTGCCTATCCGCTGCAGATCTATCTGCATTTCGCTACAATTTTCTAATGCTGCAACTTCTCTGTATACTACAGCATCATCCGCGAAAAGCCGCATGGAACTTCCGACACTATCTACTAAGTTGTGGTTGTAAAATATTATCGACAGTTATTTACAGAATAATGGATAAAAATGGTAGAAGCAGACTTTTGGGGAGGTCAGTTTGAGTTCTCGAGAAATAGTAATAGTCGACTCAATACTGACCATTCGACTTAGTGTAGAAGATCGATTGAGTGAAGCCCAACTTACGTTAGTTAGTTAGCGTTTATAGCGTATGACGATTTATAGAAAAAGTTTCCCAAATTGACTTGAATTCACTCTTTTAAATTCTAAAGGTAGCGCAGGAATAACATTCAGGGAGCGAAAGATTATCTACAAATTGTACAGAAACCGGAGTGAAAAGAGTCGAGCGATATGAAAGGGGTGGAGTGGTCGAAAAGGGACTGAGACAGGGCTGTACCCTTGAAACCTTCCCGTCTCCTCTATATCTCTATTGTTACGCAGGCTTCCCGTCTACAATAACCTATGAAATCTTTCCTTAGGATTTCTATCTCTTGCTTAATAATAGCAAATGAAATCTTCCGTTTGAAATTTATTCTCTTTCTCAATCTTCGCATACAAATTTAATTGCTGCTTATTAAAAGTGATTTTCTGATTATTTCGACGAAACATAGAATGTGTCGTCGTCGTGTGGCCCTCAGTCGTTATCTGCAATAACCCAAAACTGTTCCTCACCTTTTTTACTGCTTTTGGATCGCCATCTGACTGCTACATCGAACTGCGACATGAATATACTTACTCTGGTTTACTATACTGTATTAGCTGCTGGTGGGCTGTCATGATAAGTGGCTGTATTTATTACCAAAGCTGACGTTATTCTTTAATAGCAAAGCTGACGTTATTCTTTAATTAATTTGACTGAAGTTACGTAATTCATACTTAACTTTTTCTTGACAACAATAAAATTTTGCAGTTTTACGTTGGTGGTTTTTGGGATGGATTATAATTAGAAATGCAATATTGTTGGCAAAAGTTAATTACATTCTGAATGAAATGATTTTACAAACGTTCAAATGGGACTTACTTTTTACAATAATCTTACAACTAGCAATGCGCAGACATACCTTCAGTAGTCTTGAGTTTCTCAAAAAATTAATTCAATAATATTAGTTCCTCTTATGATAATAGTTAGCTGGTGTCTCTGTACATCCGTTTATAATCTCTTGTAAGTCACAGCTGGTGGCTGGCAGGCACACCGCCCCTCTCAACCTCTCGCTTCAGACCTGCTACAGACTCGCTTCACACCTCGCTTACTACTGACTTCCTACGAACGCTAAAGTGCGGTCTCTCCCGCCAACAATGCTTTCTGCTGCAGACAATCCCTGCTACCATCACAAAATGTATCAACGCGCGTTCTTTCCCGCTCTTTTCTTAAAATGTATCCATACGCGTCTCTCCCGCCCTTTTTAAAATTATAACAATGTGCAGTGTCTCCCGCCAGCAATACTTTGGTCCAGACATTCCCTGCTACCACAATTATTCCCATAATGACAAGTATTAATTATTCCTACTTAATCCTATTAATAAAATATAAACGTCTTTCATAAATTGTGGTTTGACAATAGACAATAGAAATATACACGTGTCACAGCTTATGCCCAGTATGATTCAATCTGGGCATTGAGCAACAAGTAATGGAAGCCAAAGAAAAATTTGGAAGAAGAATTCAAGTCCAGGAACAAGAAATAAAACCTAGAGGTTTGCCGATCACTCTGTAATTCTGTACGGTACAACAAAGTCCGAGTGACGTTCAGTAAGTAATTGAACACATTTTTTTTTCTCGGCCAATTTCGGTTGAAACAGCGCGGAATTTTTTGTGTGAGATCGTGGAATATTCCCGCCTCAGCCCGTGTGGTTCCATGAAATTCTCACAGGTGGCGGCGCTGTACGTAGCCTTCAAAATGGAGTCTGTAATGAAGGTCCGTTCCAAGCAGACAGCTGTCTTTTAAACCAGAGTACCGCAGGTACTCAAAGGCGCTTGGAGGATGTTTACGGTGAGCTGGAAGTGAACAAAAGCACGGTGAGTCGTTGTGCGAGGCCTCTGTTCATCATCGCAAGAAGGTAGCGCAAACCTGTCCGGCCGGCCGCACGCAGCTGCCACCCTCTGCAATGTTGGAACGTGCGGACACTCTCATTCGGGATGCTCGGGGAATCACGATAAAAAACATCCACGCTGAACGGGTCTTCTCTGTTGCTAGTACTGACACACTCGTCCACCAGTCGGAATACTAAAAGGTGTGTGGCCACTGGATTCCTCGCCTTCTACACACTACTGGCCTTAATAATTGCTACACCACGAACATGACGTGCTACAAACGGGAAATTTAACCGACAGGAAGAAGATGCTGTGATATGCAAACGATTAGCTTTTCAGAGCATTTACACAAGGTTGGCGCCGGTGGCGACACCTACAACGTGCTGACATGAGGAAAGTTTCCAACCGATTTCTCATACACAAACAGCGGTTGACCGGCATTGCCTGGTGAAACGTTGTTGCGATGCCTCGTGTAAGGAGGAGAAATGCGTACCATCACGCTTCCGAATCTGATAAAGGTCAGATTGTGGTTCATGGTATCGCGACATTGCTGCTCGTGTTGGTCGAGATCCGATGACTGTTAGCAGAATATGGAATCGGTGGGTTCAGGAGGGTAATACGGAACGCCGTGGTGGATCCCAACGTCCTCGTATCGCTAGCAGTGGAGATGACAGGCATCATATCCGCACGGCTGTAACGGATCGTGCAGCCACGTTTCGATCCCTGACTCAACAGATGGGGACGTTTGCAAGACAACAACCATCTGCACGAACAGTTCGACGACGTTTGCAGCAGCACGGACTGTCAGCTCGGAGACCACGGCTGCGGTTACCCTTGACGCTGCATCACAGACAGGAGCGCCTTGATTGGTGTACTCGACGACGAACCTGGGTGCACAAATGGCAAAACGTCATTTTTTCGGATGAATCCAGGTTCGGTTTACAGTATCGTGATGGTCGCATCTGTGTTTGGCGACATCGCGGTGAACGCACATTGGAAACGTGCATTCGTCATCGCCATACTGGCGTATCACCCGGCGTGATGGTATGGGGTGCCATTGGTTACACGTCTCGGTCACCTCTTGCTCGCATTGACGGCACTTTGAACAGTGGACGTTACATTTCAGATGTGTTACGAACCGTGGCTCTACCCTTTATTCGATCCCTGTGAAACCCTATATTTCAGCAGGATGATGCACGGCCGCGTGTTGCAGGTCCTGTACGGGCCTTTCTGGATACAGAAAATATTCGACTGCTGCCCTGCCCAACACATTCTCCAGATCTCTCACCAATTGAACACGTCTGGTCAATGGTGGCCGAGCAACTGGTTAGTCACAATACGCCAGTCGCTAGTCTTGATGAACTGTGGTATCGTGTTGAAGCTGCATCGTCAGCTGTACCTGTACACGCCATCCAAGCTCTGTTTGACTCTATGCCCAAGCGTATCAATGCCGTTATAAAGGCCAGAGGTAGTTGTTCTGGGTACTGATTTCTCAGGATCTATGCACCCAAATTGCGTGAAAATGTAATCATATGTCAGTTCTACTATAATATATTTGTCCAATGAATTCCTGTTCATCATCTGCATTTCTTCTTGGTGTAGCAGTTTTAATGGCAGTACTGTAACTTCCATCTGTTTGGCTCAATGAAGGATGCTCTCTACGGGAATCAGTACGTGGATGATGGGGAGGTTATTGATGCAGCAAGAGTAGCACCATGCGGGCATACAGGCCCTCCCAGTAAGATGGGATGAGGCCGTTGCACTGAACGGAGTCTATGCTGAAAAGTAGGGTTTTGTAGCCAAAACAGTGGGGAATAATGTGCTATGTTGGAATACTGAGTAAAACCAACCTGCTATCAGAAAAAAATGTGTTGCACCACTTGCTGAACACCAGTCATAAGTAGACTTTCTCGGGTTAATTTACGTCTATACTCACCACCGCAGTTTCGTCGGCATCTGTTTGATACTCTCGTGGGAGGGGGCAGGGGGGGGGGGGGAGAGGAGCAAACAAAACTAAACATTTTAAAGAACATGGTTCTTATATAGGAGAAACAGCGATGTGCTACTATTACAAATAAACTAGAAGCAGTCTTGATCGCTTAACTTTTTTAATGGTGACCGGTTTCGATCTTTATAACAGATCATTTTCGGACCATGAATGTCGGCCGGAGGCAAGAGGATTGCCATGCGGTGCGCCGCGCGGGATTACCCGAGCGGTCTCAGACGCTGCAGTCATGGACTGTGCGGCTGGTCCCGGCGGAGGTTCGAGTCCTTCCTTGGGCATGGGGGTGCGTGTTTGTCCTCAGGATAATTCAGGTTAAGTAGTGTGTAAGCTAAGGGACTGATGACCTTAGCAGTTAAGTCCCATAAGATTTCACAAAAAAAAAAAAAAAATTTGCCATGCGCCACCGCCTCCGCAGACATTCATGGTCCGAAGATGATCTGATATAAGGAGCGAAACTGGTCACCGTTAAAAAAGTTAAGCGACCGACACTGCTTCTAGTTTATTTAAACAAAACTTAACTGTGACCATTCGTGCTGCCCTTCTACATCTACATCTACATCCATACTCCGCAAGCCACCTGACGGTGTGTGGCGGAGGGTACCTTCAGTACCTCTATCGGTTCTCCCTTCTATTCCAGTCTCGTATTGTTCGTGGAAAGAAGGATTGTCGGTATGCCTCTGTGTGGGCTCTAATCTCTCTGATTTTATCCTCATGGTCTCTTCGCGAGATATACGTAGGAGGGAGCAATATACTGCTTGACTCTTCGGTGAAGGTATGTTCTCGAAACTTTGACAAAAGCCCGTACCGAGCTACTGAGCGTCTCTCCTGCAGAGTCTTCCACTGGAGTTTATCTATCATCTCCGTAACGCTTTCGCGATTACTAAATGATCCTGTAACGAAGCGCGCTGCTCTCCGTTGGATCTTCTCTATGTCTTGTATCAACCCTATCTGGTACGGATCCCACACTGCTGAGCAGTATTCAAGCAGTGGGCGAACAAGCGTACTGTAACCTACTTCCTTTGTTTTCGGATTGCATTTCCTTAGGATTCTTCCAATGAATCTCAGTCTGGCATCTGCTTTACCGACAATCAACATTATATGATCATTCCATTTTACATCACTTCTAATGCGTACTCCCAGATAATTTATGGTATTAACTGCTTCCAGTTGCTGACCTGCTATTTTGTAGCTAAATGACAAAGGATCTATCTTTCTGTGTATTCGCCGCACATTACACTTGTCTACATTGAGATTCAGTTGCCATTCCCTGCACCATGCGTCAATTCGCTGCATTTCAGTACAATTTTCCATTGTTACAACCTCTCGATACACCACAGCATCATCTGCAAAAAGCCTCAGTGAACTTCCGATGTCATCCACCAGGTCATTTATGTATATTGTGAATAGCAACGGTCCTATGACACTCCCCTGCGGCACATCTGAAATTACTCTTACTTCGGAAGACTTCTCTCCATTGAGAATAACATGCTGCGTCCTGTTATCTAGGAACTCCTCAATCCAATCACACAATTGGTCTGATAGTCCATATGCTCTTACTTTGTTCATTAAACGACTGTGGGGAACTGTATCGAACGCCTTGCGGAAGTCAAGAAACACGGCATCTACCTGGGAACCCGTGTCTATGGCCCTCTGAGTCTCGTGGACGAATAGCGCGAGCTGGGTTTCACATGACCGTCTTTTTCGAAACCCATGCTGATTCCTACAGAGTAGATTTCTAGTCTCCAGAAAAGTCATTATACTCGAACACAATACGTGTTCCAAAATTCTACAATCTGTATGTTCAGTATCTCCTGCTAGTCCTGTTCGGTACGGGTCCCACACACACTTGAGCAGTATTCTAGGGTGGGTATTCTGCGAATAAACCGAAGTGTGCTACATGATTTACGTGCGACTGATCCTGTCTGATCGTTTTATATCATATCTCCAGAGTCTGCCCCCGGTAGCTGAGTAGTGCCGGCACAGTAGTTCAGCGTGTTCGGTCAGAGAGCTGGTTGGCCTCTGTAATAAAATACTGAGAGAAAGGATCAGCAGACCAACTTGAATGGATATCATGTGACGTCCGCAAAGAACCAAATTATTGCGTCTCACTGTTAAAAGTCACAAAATGCGTGGGTGTTTTCAGCTCGTTACTAAATGCAAATGCCGAGCGAGGTGGCGCAGTGGTTAGCACACTGGACTCGTATTCGGGAGGACGACGGTTGAATCCCACGTCCGGCCATCCTGATTTAGGTTTTCCGTGATTTCCCTAAATCGCTCCAGGCAAATGCCTGGATAGTTCCTTTGAAAGGGCACGGCCGATTTCCTTCCCCATCCTTCCCTAATCCGAGTTTGTGCTCCGTCTCTAATGACTTCGTTGTCGACGTGACGTTAAACACTAATTTCCTACTCCTAAATGCAAATAAGTAGGAGGCCGAGTTGATAGGAGCTGAAGGAGTCCAGGTTGCAATAACATGCGGTACGGCACACTGTTAGAGAGGGGGATTATTATTCAAGAAACACATACAACAATGAAATTACTTGTCTTCAGTAGTTTGTAGGACTGCAGCTGCGGCTATGGACTGACAATCTCGTAACATGGAATACCATGAACTAATACAACGTATTCTCACGGAGTAAGCATGATGGGCCCTCCTCAGAGAATCAGTGCAAACATTACAGAACTGGCTGAGGGCCGATTGTGGAAGTGCGTCTGCCTAGGTTGAAATCTAGCTAAGAAGTTGAAACGTCCCCTTAGAAAAATTAATGAATTACTGTGCTGATAACCCACTTACGTTATTTGATTTTCGAACAGCTGAGCAGAACTGAACGTACTCAGGCATTTCTCTCTTTACTTATTCTGATCATCACTAAACTGACAGACAATATTTTTAGCGCAACGCAATCTGACTTTCAAAAATCCATACAAAAGAATGGCCCTGACTAACAATAACCTATAACTTTCACGAATCTCTTACCTCACAAAAATCTTCGTGACTCGAACTACTGCAATACTGCAAGCGCCACTACTGCCAGCTAAATAAAAGGTTCAAACTACTGAAGGCACTAACTACTGATAGGCATAGTTAGCAAAATGAAAGATTTTGATAAAGAACAAACAATGTATCTATCTTAATAGTGTTCAAAAGTCATAGTATATACAGTGTGTCCCAGCTATCTTGTCCACCCAAAATATCTGTGGAACAACAACAGCTATTGGAAAACGAATTTCACCGGTATCAATGTAGGGCTGGGGCCCATGAATGTACATATTTGGAAACATTCTAAAGCGAAAGCATATGTGTTTTTAACACAAACTTATGTTTTTTTAAATGGACCTCCTGTATTTTTTCTTCAGCAATCCATAGTATGACAAAGCACATACACAATGGCGTTCATTGCATCGCAATATTCCCATTACATCCCGAGATATTGAGACGCGAAGTTGACGCTTGAAACACCCGACATTCGCTGCTAGCGCACGTCCTGAGGCTCAGGCGTGAACCCCATGCTGCCCGTAATCGCGATGTGATTGACATGCGTCATCACACCTCCATACTTATCAAGAGGGACACTTAATCACATCGCGATTACGGGCAGCATGGGGTTCACGCCTGAGCCTCAGGACGTACACTAGCAGCGCATGTCGGGTGTTTCAAGCGTCAACTTCGCGTGTCAATATCTCGGCATGTAATGGGAATATTGCGATGCAATCAACGCCATTGTGTATGTGCTTTGTCATACTATGGATTGCTGAAGAAAAAATACAGGAGGTCCATTTAAAAAAAACATAAGTTTGTGTTAAAAAACACATATGCTTTCGTTTTAGAATGTTTCCAAATATGTACATTCATGAGCCCCAGCCTTACATTGATACCGGTGAAAGACGTTTTCCAATAGCTGTTATTGTTCCAGAGATATTTTGGGTGGACAAGATAGCTGGGACACCCTGTATATCAGTTCATAACATCCAGTCTTACAAATTTACTGTCTCTGATGGACACACGTCCAGATCGTCCGCTCTCAAAACTCCGCCATCTCTCTCCCCACATCCACCACTGCTGGCGGCTCACCTCCAACTGCGCAACGCTACGCGCTGTTAACATCGAACTGCCCGACACTGCAATGGCGAATATTCCAGCAATGTCAACCAGCCACAGACTGCACACAGCGCAACCAGTGATTTTCACACAGAGCGCTACGTGGCGTTACCAACATGAAAACCTAAACAGCCTACTTACAGGGTGAACGAGGCACACTCCAGTTCCGTCGAGCCGCACAGCCCGCTAGGAGTGCGCTGTGCTCGGCACACGACGGGCTGCCAAGCTTGCGTTGGCGCATGCAGGTAAGAATAAAGGCCTGGCCAGACAGAATGCGGCCTGGCCGTCCGGCCTGTGGCCTTGAACCGCAGCCGGCAGGCCGCACTGTTGTATCGCTCGTTACTGTACGGCGGCGGTCACACAGAGTGCGGCTTTGACGCACCGGCAGCCGGCCTGCCGCACCGGCCGCCGCCGGGTTCTCACAGATTACAGATTCGCCGCAAGCCGGAGCGGCTGCTTGCCTCTGTTGGCCCACTGAACCGCTCTGCTGTCACACTGGAGGCAGCGGCGTGAGGCGGTTTTTGTCTTGCAGCTCGTAGTGCATGCATCATGGACACAGAAAGACTTACAGAGGAGATGAGATGATAAAACTTTTTGTCTGATACACGCGATCCTGATTTGGAGGTAGAATACTTTTGCCCTCGATATACTCTTGATAGAAAGCTGAATTCTCAGAAATAGTGTTGTCACTGTGACGTCCATAACTTCCAATATCAACTACTGTAAACACCGTAGTATGGATCAACGATCGCCAGGAGAACTAGTTAAAAGAACTGTTTGTAACAGAAGAACTGGGATCCAGTATCCTTCGGGCATTTTAACCTGATAAGCTTTCCGTCTATGTTTCCAAGGCAGTCCGGAAACCCCCAAAGTTCTACAAATCCTCCTTCAGATTTCTTCTACATCTCTGTTGTAGGAGTATGTAAATACTTGGGCTGTAGAACAGTCCATATTGCCTGGCACACTTATTTCATAATATCTGAGACTGTTGAACGTGCTAACCGAAAAGAGAAAGCTATGGTCTGGTGACTGTCGCCTGTAGTCAAGTATCTGGAAAAGATTAAAATCTGTTATGCCGATAGAACGAATGGATAAGATAACGACCAAAGATATGTTTGTTTAAATTCAATGACAATGGTATGAATACAATGAAACAAAACAATCTATTAAGTAGAAAGTTCTCTCTAGCGGAGGCCACAAACGGTAAAACTTACCTCAAACAAATGGTTAGCCTGTGCCTTGTATCAATTGGCTTTCTCCAGTTCGTTGTGCACTTCTCGGTGCTACCTTTTTATCAGGCGATGCATTTCCTCGAAACATTCTCGCGACATACGAAAATATTTGAAGAACCTATCTTCGTCAGACTCTTAGATCAATACACAGACGATGGTATTCTCCTAAGCTTTCTCTCTTGCTATTAATGTCGTGCAACCAACATCTCTTCTTAGTGCCATTTCGTATCGCTAGTGCGAGCTACTCATTTCTGCAATAAAAAAAAAAAAAAAAACTCGCACAAAGATAACGCGTCCCGTGTGAGGATTCCAAATCGTCTAACGCCAAGACAATCGCGCTACGCATGCAAGCTTAATAATGGGGTTCGGCCCCTTCCACAGTGTAACACAGCTGACGCATCAAGAGTCACTGCGGCCGACCGGCCGTCGCCTGTGTGGCGTCCCTGGCCGCTGACGGGCCCGGCCCACCGCTGCGCCGTCCGTCGCAGCGGCAGGCCGGATTCTGTCTGGCCAGGCCTTAAGGGGAGATGGCGCTGCGTATCCCAGCCGTACTACGTTTTGAAGCCATGGGGGCGTGGCTCGCTGCCATGACACTCTGACCAAAACATTGCCAGTGTGTTATAGCGCTGCGTGTATTACAGTCGCTGATTGCACCATAAACGCATGTAACGTCATCAGATTGGTTGTTTCAAAGTTTTTGTTTAAAATAAAATCTCGTAAAGGCGAAATTCCGCGCTTCTTCTGATTGAAAATAGTTTTTAATGTAATATTACGAATAGCTAGTCTTCAATGTAAACGATACAATTTTGTTAATTCAGTAATGAACGTGTATCACAGAAACTAAATAATAGAAACTGAAAACTAAGTTAGCTATACCCTCCCTCCAAAGCCCCATAAATACATCTTGTTTGTAATACGTACTGGGACATTTCAGTTACGTTACACTACTGGGAAACACTGTTCATTACCACCAGTATTTACTGAAATACGGTACATGGAATGGCAAATCTACACAGTGTCCTGTTTAGGCCTATACTTTACGCCAGTTAATGTAGTGTTAGCTTTTAATTTGGTACACGATGAACACAAAGTGAGTTACTCGACACTTCGATTATCGACGATACGTACGTATTATACTGAAACGTGAACTTGAAAACTAAGAATTTAATTCTTTGAATTAACATACCTTTTGCAAATGTTTCAGGTATGTAGGGAAAACTGATGGTACAGCATTTTCTCGGAGCCTTACCGTCGAAAGGGAAGTTCGGTCTATGTCCTCTTCTCGGAAATGCTGAGAACATACAGAGCTCCATTTAGACGCACGCCAATTCTTCCTCCTCACGGCATTCTCCCACAGAGCTTTCCGACTTTCCTTTTTAGGAAATCTAAAATCGTACAGGAGAAAAACACGCTATAGTACAAGTACAGATGTAGCACACGTTCGTTCACAATGAAGTTGTAAAATCACACTTAACGAGACAACTTACACATGAAATGTTATTCCCTTCGACTTCGCATCACAATCAGAACGATTCGTGCATCCGAACACCACACAAGTCACCACAATAGCGCAAAATCCTTCCAAAAGCGAGCGACAAGCCTGTGCACACAAGCTTACAGCAGCAATGTTTTGGTCGGATTGAGATGGCTACCCTCGGCTTCACGTAGCTTCACAGCTGCGACGTCACGGCGTCTCCCTCTATTCTTACCTCCATGCGTTGGCGCCGCGTTGTAGTAGTATCTGTGGCAACGATACTACCCAAATGAAAAAAAAAAGTGGTCAGCACGACAGAACGTCAACCCTACGGGCCCGGATTCGATTTCCGTCTGGGTCTGAGATTTTCTCCCCTCAGGGACTGGGTGTTGTGTTGTCCTAACCATCATCATTTCATCCCCATCGACGCGCAAGTCGCCGAAGTGGCGCCAGATCGAAAGACTTGCACCCGGCGAACGGTCTACCCGACGGGAGGCCCTAGTCACACGACATTTACATTTTTATATCCTCATAAATTGTTTCACCCAGGCATTTGTATGTGTCGTGGCATCAGAGGATACTATCTTTTGTCTTTTGAGCATAGTTTTACGTCTCTCTGTAGTAAGTTACGAGTCGTCGCACCAATTCTTACAAAGAAAGCACTGACTCGATATTTGTGCAGTTTTTCCCGGACAGTACAGCATTTTTGATTACTGAATCATCTGGGAAAAGTCTGAAGTTGGTACCCACGTAGCGTGCAGGGCCATTAATATAAGGCATGAACATCAAGAGTCCCTTGACACTTCCGTGGGGCACCAACTGATTTCTGTGTATATATATAAGTACAATATAACTTCTGCACACTTTCAGTGCAGTAATGTGTTCATTGTAAATGTGTGTGTGTGTGGAAGTACAATCTAACTTCTGCACCATTTCAGTGCAGTAATGTGTTCATTGTAAATAAGTATTATAGTAGTTGTATTACATGTTTATTACCTTATAAATAAATAAAAAACTTTTTTATTTTAAATCCAGTGCATTAGTATTTGTAAAATGACTCTTTCATATAGTGTTCATTAAAAAATGACGACCATTCCACTTGGGACCTGTGGAATGGTACATTAGCTTATTTGTTTGAGTTGTAAATATTTGTCATGTATTGTTGTTTTTCTGACATGTTCCACATCCTGGAGGACCACCTCACTACGGATCAATTGGAATGAAAGTAAATCTAATCTAATCTAATCTAATTTCCGAAGTTACTCCTAACTCTGATGATGGTTCAAATGGCTCTGAGCACTATGGGGCTAAACTTCTATGGTCATCAGTCCCCTAGAACTTAGAACTACGTAAACCTAACTAACCTAAGGACACCACACACATCGATGCCCAAGGCAGGATTCGAACCTGCGACCGTAGCGGTCGCGCGGTTCCAGACTGTAGCGCCTAGAACCGCTCGGCCATCCCGGCCGGCACTCTGATGATGACACTCCAGTCATGATAATGTGCAACGTCCTCCTTAACGAAATTCTCAGTCCAGTCGCGAATTCCGTCCTAAACCGCTTTTTTCTTGTAATCGTTGCTGTCGTATCCAGTGGAATGGTTTTCGCATACAAAGAAATCCTTCATCGACCCGACTGCCCTGTCCCACGATACAGCAGCGGTGAGAAGCATCAGCTTCACGCACAGTCTTTAGTAGCCTGTATCTGCGTTATTTCGCGGAAAGACCACAAAGATAAGATAAGAGAGATTAGGGCTCGTACAGAGGCATATAGGCAGTCATTTTTCCCTCGTTCTGTTTGGGTGTGGAACAGGGAGAGAAGATGTTGTGGTACGTGGTACCCTCCGCCACGCACCGTATGGTGGATTCGGAGTATGTATGTAGATGTACCTTCGGACAAGGTGTGACCCTCTTGCAATCCTCCCACCACTCCCCACCCCCAGCTGCTTCCCCCTCCCCATGTAACTGCGCCACGGTCCCCTCTGACGTTCAGTTTGTTTTGCACGCCGACACACGCAACACGCAACACGGCTGCTGGTTCGTAAGTTTTCGTACCATCCTCTCGATACACCTATTACTTCTGATACCCTTACGCTTCCTTGCGCAAACGTGGTTCGACACATTTGTGCCATTACCACTGGGCACTTTCATTCAGTTCTGTAAAATTTGAGCATGTTTTAAGTACACTATTTATTTTAACGATATTACGGCAGTTGTCATTATTACCTTTTCTCTTAGCGGGACCTTCTTCTCTGATAGAACGTAAGAATGTTCTCTTTGACCAGTGCTTGCATTATTGTATATAAACTCATCTGCGAGGAAGTGATGTCATCATGATTCTTTTTGGCGAGTTGACGGATCACTTTATGTGTAGTCGTAATTTTGTTGCCGAGGGAAGGAATGAGGGATTACTACACCACCGGCTTAGTCGGCTGTTTCGACGTTTTTATTTAAACTTCCCCGTGAGACTATTCGACGAAAAAAGACGTTTGTAAGCTTTATGCAGAAACTAATTACGTTTACAATTCGACCTCAACTTAAGCGCTGCAAGCACGGCAGTTTCGTAGTAAGATGGCCACATTAACAAAATGATTTAACTGTTTAGTTTCATGCTGTTACAACTCACGAAACTGCGAGGTGAAATCTACACCAACGCTAATTTTACGCAAATGAAATTATATGGTTCCAGAGACTCTTTAAAGTCTCAAGACATCTGTGATATGGAGACTGAAGCGAAGAATCAAAATTTGTACGCACACCAGGACTCGAACCTGAGTCTCCTGCTCACTAAGGCAGATGCACTCTGACCACTACGCCACCCTGGCACAGCGGCTTTGCGCAACTGCATGGAAAACCACCGTGCCAGAGTGGCGTAGTGGTCAGAGTGCATCTGCCTTAGTGAGCAGGAGTCTCAGGTTCGAGTCCGGGTGTGCGTACAAATTTTGACTCATCACTTCAGTCTGCATATACAGGGTGTTACAAAAAGGTACGGCCAAACTTTCAGGAAACATTCCTCACACACAAAGAAAGAAAAGATGTTATGTGGACATGTGTCCGAAAACGCCCACTTTCCATGTTAGAGCTCATTTTAGTTTCGTCCACCTACGCTCAATGGAGTACGTTATCATGATTTCATACGGGATATTCTACCTGCGCTGCCAGAACATGTGCCTTTACAAGTACGACACAACATGCGGTTCATGCACGATGGAGCTCCTGCACATTTCTGTCTAAGTGTTCGTACGCTTCTCAACAACAGATTCGGTGACCGATGGATTGGTAGAGGCGGACCAATTCCGTGGCCTCCACGCTCTCCTGACCTCAACCCTCTCGACTTTCATTTATGGGGGCATTTGAAAGCTCTTGTCTACGCAACCCCGGTACCAAATGTAGAGACTCTTCGTGCTCGTATTGTGGACGGCTGTGATACAATACGCCATTCTCCAGGGCTGCATCAGCGCATCAGGGATTCCGTGCGACGGAGGGTGGATGCACGTATCCTCGCTAACGGAGGACATTTTGAACATTCCCTGCACCAGCAGCAGCGAGTACTGTTTGTATAAAGCGTTTTTGTACTTATTTGCTGCGCTTAGCTTTTAAATAGTTTTTCTGGGAAAACCTAGCGTAGTTTTCGCGTCTCGTATTTCAGTGAGTGTTTCTTGATTATCAGAGTAGCTCATCAGAAGATTATCTTGGGAATTTGTCACCGTATAGGGTAGGGTAAACATAGTCATGTGTAGGAACTGTGGTTGTTGTGAGCGGACGCAAGGAGAATTGGCCACTCTTCGGGGGCAGGTGGAGGCTTTGTCTGTTAGGCTCATCGAGCTCGAGGCGCAGGCGTCGGCTCGTAGTGGCGTTGGGGCAACTGTGGTGAGACCTATGCCTACTTCGGTGGCCTTGGAATCACATGGAACCCCTGATGTCGCTGCGTCTTCCGGCAGTGAGCATCTTACCGGTCAGCCATCACTCCAGGGTGAATGGCGGACAGTGGTGGGCTCTCGCGTGCCTGGCCGAAAGGCGAAGGTGGGATCTGGCCGCGTGGCAGCTGCCTTACCCCTTTCCAACAGGTACGGGGTGCTTCCTAGTGGTGATGACATCGTTTCCGAGCCACCACAGGATGCCTCGCCTGTTGGGCCAGTGGCCGATTCTCCGGCAAGGTCCCGACAGTCACAGAGGGCGGGCCTATTAGTTATAGGGAGCTCCAACGTTAGGCGGGTTATGGAGCCCCTCAGGAAAATAGCGGGTAGGTCGGGGAAGAATGCCAGTGTGCACTCGGTGTGCTTGCCGGGGGGTCTCGTCCGTAATGTGGAGGAGGCCCTTCCGGCAGCTATTGAACGCACTGGGTGTGACCGGCTGCAGATAGTAGCACATGTCGGAACGAATGACGCCTGCCGCTTGGGTTCTGAGGCCATCCTTGGTTCCTTCCGGCGGCTGGCTGATTTGGTGAAGACAACCAGCATCGCACGCGGAGTGCAAGCTGAGCTTAATATCTGCAGCATAGTGCCCAGAGTCGATCGCGGTCCTCTGGTTTGGAGCCGTGTGGAGGGTCTAAACCAGAGGCTCAGACGACTCTGCGACTATAATGGTTGCAAATTCATCGACCTCCGTTATTGGGTGGAGAACTGTAGGGCCCCCCTAGACAGGTCAGGCGTGCACTACACACCGGAAGCAGCTACTAGGGTAGCAGAGTACGTGTGGCGTGCACACGAGGGTTTTTTAGGTTAGAGGGACCCCCCTTGGGCGAAACGATAAAATACCTGACGGCTTACCAGAGAGGACATTATCATCGTTGATAAAGAACGTCCGTCCTCAGAGACCAAAAACAGGAAAAGTTAACGTAATATTGGTAAACTGCAGGAGTATCCAGGGCAAGGTTCCTGAATTAGTATCTCTTATTGAAGGAAATAGTGCGCATATAGTATTAGGAACGGAAAGTTGGTTAAAACCGGAAGTGAACAGTAACGAAATCCTAGACACAGAATGGAATATATACCGCAAGGATAGGATAAACGCCAATGGTGGAGGAGTATTTATAGCAGTAAAGAATTCAATAATATCCAGTGAAGTTATTAGCGAATGCGAATGTGAAATAATCTGGGTTAAGCTAAGTATCAAAGGTGGGTCAGATATGATAGTCGGATGCTTCTATAGACCACCTGCATCAGCAACCGTAGTAGTTGAGCGCCTCAGAGAGAACCTGCAGAACGTCGTGAAGAAGTTTCGTGATCATACTATTGTAATAGGGGGAGACTTCAATCTACCAGGTATAGAATGGGATAGTCACACAATCAGAACTGGAGCCAGGGACAGAGACTCTTGTGACATTATCCTGACTGCCTTGTCCGAGAATTACTTCGAGCAGATAGTTAGAGAACCAACTCGTGAAGCTAACGTTTTAGACCTCATAGCAACAAATAGACCGGAACTTTTCGACTCCGTGAATGTAGAAGAGGGTATCAGTGATCATAAGTCAGTGGTTGCATCAATGACTACAAGTGTAATAAGAAATGCCAAGAAAGGAAGGAAAATATATTTGCTTAACAAGAGTGATAGGGCACAAATCGCAGAATATCTGAGTGACCACCATCAAACGTTCATTTCTGAGGAAGAGGATGTGGAACAAAAATGGAAAAAATTCAGAAACATCGTCCAGTACGCCTTAGATAAGTTCGTACCGACTAAGGTCCAAAGCGAGGGGAAAGATCCACCGTGGTATAACAATCATGTACGAAAGGTACTACGGAAACAAAGAAAGCTTCATCATAGGTTTACGAGTAGTCGAATCATAGCTGATAAGGAAAAGCTGAACGAAGCGAAAAAGAGCGTAAAGAGAGCAATGAGAGAAGCATTCAACGAATTCGAACATAAAACATTGGCAAACAATCTAAACAAGAACCCTAAAAAGTTTTGGTCATATGTAAAATCGGTAAGCGGATCTAAATCCCCTATTCAGTCACTCGTTGACCACGATGGCACCGAAACAGAGGACGACCGAAGAAAGGCAGAAATACTGAATTCAGTGTTCCGAAACTGTTTCACTGCGGAAAATCGTAACACGGTCCCTGACTTCAGCCGTCGCACGGACGCCAAAATGGAAAATATTGAAATAAACGATATCGGAATTGAAAAACAACTGCTATCACTTAGTAGCGGAAAAGCATCCGGACCAGACGAGATACCCCTAAGATTCTACAGTGATTATGCTAAAGAACTTGCCCCCTTTCTATCAGCAATTTATCGTAGATCGCTGGAAGAACGTAAAGTACCTAGCGACTGGAAGAAAGCGCAGGTCGTTCCCATTTTCAAGAAGGGTCATAAATCAGATGCGAATAATTATAGGCCTATTTCGCTTACGTCAATCTGTTGTAGAATAATGGAACATGTTTTGTGTTCTCGTATTATGACGTTCTTAGATAATACAAATCTCCTTCATCATAACCAACATGGATTCCGCAAACAGAGATCATGTGAAACTCAGCTCGCCTTATTTGCCCAAGAAATTCACAGTGCCGTAGACACTGGCGAGCAGATTGATGCCGTATTCCTGGACTTCAGGAAGGCATTTGATACGGTTCCGCACTTACGTTTAATGAAAAAAATACGAGCTTACGGAATATCGGACCAGGTTTGTGATTGGATTCAGGATTTCCTAGAAGAAAGAACTCAACATGTCATTCTTAACGGTTCAAAATCTGCAGATGTAGAGGTTATTTCGGGAGTACCGCAAGGAAGCGTGATAGGACCTTTATTGTTTACAATATACATAAATGACTTAGTTGACAACATCGGTAGCTCCGTGAGGCTATTTGCAGATGACACGGTTGTCTACAAGAAAGTAGCAACATCAGAAGACTCGTACGTACTCCAGGAAGACCTGCAGAGGATTAATGCATGGTGCGACAGCTGGCAGCTTTCCCTAAACGTAGATAAATGTAATATAATGCGCATACATAGGGGCAGAAATCCATTCCAGTACGATTATGCCATAGGTGGTAAATCATTGGAAGCGGTAACGACCGTAAAATACTTAGGAGTTACTAGCCGGAGCGATCTGAAGTGGAATGATCACATAAAACAAATAGTGGGAAAAGCAGGCGCCAGGTTGAGATTCATAGGAAGAATTCTAAGAAAATGTGACTCATCGACGAAAGAAGTAGCTTACAAAACGCTTGTTCGTCCGATTCTTGAGTATTGCTCATCAGTATGGGACCCTTACCAGGTTGGATTAATAGAAGAGATAGACATGATCCAGCGAAAAGCAGCGCGATTCGTCATGGGGACATTTAGTCAGCGCGAGAGCGTTACGGAGATGCTGAACAAGCTCCAGTGGCGGACACTTCAAGAAAGGCGTTACGCAATACGGAGAGGTTTATTATCGAAATTACGAGAGAGCACATTCCGGGAAGAGATGGGCAACATATTACTACCGCCCACATATATCTCGCGTAATGATCACAACGAAAAGATCCGAGAAATTAGAGCAAATACGGAGACTTACAAGCAGTCGTTCTTCCCACGCACAATTCGTGAATGGAACAGGGAAGGGGGGATCAGATAGTGGTACAATAAGTACCCTCCGCCACACACCGTAAGGTGGCTCGCGGAGTATAGATGTAGATGTAGATGTAACAAAGTGTCTGATGTCACGCTGGTACGTTCTGTTGCTGTGTGTTTCCATTCCACGATTAAGGGGCTCCGGAAAGGCTCAAAATCATGAAAAGTTCAATTTTTACTTTTTTGCGTTTTCTGAATCTGCAGACTATTAATACCTTTTAATAGGTATATAATTTGTTCAATTCCGAAGACTACAACTATTTTTAAATTTTTTTTGAATTGTGTTCTGCATGGGCGTGACCCACTGTGGCGCTGATAAACTGCTGTCAAATGATGTTATTATTAACGTCCGTGTTCATCAGGTACATTTTAGTGATGTGAGATAAAGTATGTGTTGTGGCTAACCTATTTTCAGAGACTTAGCAGCACCTGAACTGTTGAAAAAGTGTATTCACGGAAAAACTCAAAACCCCAATGAAAGTGTAAATAGTGTTATATGGTCGAGAATCCCCAAGACTGTATTTGTTGGAATAGAAACACTTCACTTTGGTGTGTATGATGCTGTTGCGACTTTCAATGATGGCAACATTGTAAGGTGCAAGGTATTTAGAAATATGGGAATGAAGATAGGTTCTAACATGGTACGAGCGATGCTTGCTTTAGACAAGGAACGCATTCGGGCTGCAGACAGGGCTGTAAAGAGTCTAGAAATACAAGCAAGAGTAAACAGGAGGAGGAACAAGAGGAAGCTCGAGGAGGAGTTTGCAGAGGATGAAGATAATCCATCCTATGGACCTGGAATGCACTAAAAAGTTAATCCAATCTTTGTCGCTCGATTCCCAAAACTTTTATTTTCTCATACTAATTATATGTTTTCTAAGGATCTTCCAAACATATTTGTTTCTAACGTTCAGTAAATGTTACACAGTACCTTCTGCATAGTTTAACACAGCGTTTTTCCTAAAAACTGTATATTTTTGAATATATAAATAAAAAATTGCAAAAAAATGTTGTGAATTTTCATTACAATTGAAAAAAAATCATTTTTAATAACTGAACTAAAATTTCGTAAAATCCCTGTGTTAAGTTGTAGCCCATATTCCAATAAATAATCTGTAAAAAGTTCAACTTCCTACCTCAAATACTTTGTGAGGAAAGATGTAATTTATAAGTGTTATTTTAACATTGCAAGTATAGGGCGTTCCGGAGCCCCTTAATGTGATTTGAAGAGAAGTAATAAAATGAGCCCTAACAAGGAAAGTAAGCGTTTCCGGACACATGTCCACATAACATATTTTCTTTCTTTGTGTGTGAGGAATGTTTCCTGAAAGTTTGGCCGTACCTTTTTGTAACACCCTGTATACGTTAATTTTACAATTTGTAAGTGTGTGACTGAGGTGGTCACATAATGACAACCCACAAAAGGAAGACCAGTAAAGGTTGAGTATCGAAAATAATTCATGTAGTAGCGAATTTTTTGTAGAGTTGTAAGAGGGAGTGGTCTGAACAAGATGCTAAATATCCCGACAGGGGGAAGGGGCGTATTTGAAGGCCGCTTATGTAAGTTCACTGTTTCGTTTATCTCAGCCAGCGTCAGTTGTATCGTTGGTGTGTGTCGTTACGTGTTGACGTGAACGTTTTAGTTCCTTTGTTTCGTTTTTGTCACTGTTAAAATGCTAACCATTGAAGAACGTGTGTTTTTAGTCGAACAAGTGTTCAAACCTAGCGGCAAATACACAGTTTCAGTTCGTCAAACATTTAATTCAGTTTTCTGGGAGACAACACTCCCACATCGCGATACTGTGCGGGATTTGATGAACATATTTCGAAGTACGGGTTCATATACATATTCCATATTTCCCATAAAACGTCCACGAGTCCGAACAAGTCAGTAAGAAAACTCGTCCAGGAAATCGATGTTAGTGTCGGAACGGCCCACGCAGCTGTAAGTAAAAAGTGACAGTCGTGTAAGAACTGAAAAACACTGATGATGGCAAGAAACTGCATTATTGGCAACGAAACGTTTTTCACAGCTGAGGCGTGGTTTCATTTATCCGGGTACATGAACTCGCGAAACTGTCGTATGTGGAGTACTGCAAATCCAGTGTGTATTCATGAGGAACCACTTCATTCTGTGAAAATAGGAGTTTGGATTGCAATTTCTTGACGTCGGATTGTGGGTCCTATATTTTTCGACGAAACAATAAACGCACAACGATACTGCAGTGATATTCTGTACCCATTCGTAGGAGAACTTGTGTTAAGTGAAATACTGATCTGTTATTTTCAACAAGATGGTGCAGCCGCGCATACAGCTCGCGTTTCAGTGTCACTGCTTGCTGATGTTTTTGGTGATCGCATAGTTTCACAGGGACTTTGGCCTTCACGATCGCCTGACCTAACACCACCTGACTTTTTCTTCTGGGGTGCAGCGAAAGCAACAGTCTACAAAAACAGTCCAAAATCCGTCGATGAATTGAAAACTGCAATATCCACTTTCACTGCTTCCGTTACATAAGAAATGTTACAGCTTTTGTTTGGAAACATGATTAGACGAATTGAATTGTGTATTCGACAACAGGGGAGACACATTCAACAATTAATGTGAAAATTTGTAAGTAAAAATGAATATTCAATAAATTAATAACATGTATTTCAATTAGTTTCATTGCGGTATATTCACTGCAGCATACGGCACTGCGGAGAGACTTTTTGAAACCCCGTACTTGGAGACAGGCGACGAATGAAAATCTGTACAAAGACTGGCACTGAAAACCTGACCTTCCTGCTCACTAAGGCAGATGCAGTAACCACTACGCGACCCTGCCAGACAGCCTCTGCATGCAGTTGTACAAAGCTACTGTCACAGTGGCACAGTGCGTATCGAATCTGCCTAGTCACTAGAAGACCTGCGTTCGCATCCTGGCCTTAATACAAATTTTCATTCATCACTATATATATATATATATATATATATATATACTCCTGGAAATTGAAATAAGAACACCGTGAATTCATTGTCCCAGGAAGGGGAAACTTTATTGACACATTCCTGGGGTCAGATACATCACATGATCACACTGACAGAACCATAGGCACATAGACACAGGCATGAGAGCATGCACAATGTCGGCACTAGTACAGTGTATATCCACCTTTCGCAGCAATGCAGGCTGCTATTCTCCCATGGAGACGATCGTAGAGATGCTGGATGTAGTCCTGTGGAACGGCTTCCCATGCCATTTCCACCTGGCGCCTCAGTTGGACCAGCGTTCGTGCTGGACGTGCAGACCGCGTGAGACGACGCTTCATCCAGTCCCAAACACGCTCAATGGGGGACAGATCCGGAGATCTTGCTGGCCAGGGTAGTTGACTTACACCTTCTAGAGCACGTCGGGTGGCACGGGATACATGCGGACGTGCATTGTCCTGTTGGAACAGCAAGTTCCCTTGCCGGTCTAGGAATGGTAGAACGATGGGTCCGATGACGGTTTGGATGTACCGTGCACTATTCAGTGTCCCCTCGACGATCACCAGTGGTGTACGGCCAGTGTAGGAGATCGCTCCCCACACCATGATGCCGGGTGTTGGCCCTGTGTGCCTCGGTCGTGTGCAGTCCTGATTGTGGCGCTCACCTGCACAGCGCCAAACACGCATACGACCATCATTGGCACCAAGGCAGAAGCGACTCTCATCGCTGAAGACGACACGTCTCCATTCGACCCTCTATTCACGCCTGTCGCGACACCACTGGAGGCGGGCTGCACGATGTTGGGGCGTGAGCGGAAGACGGCCTAACGGTGTGCGGGACCGTAGCCCAGCTTCATGGAGACGGTTGCGAATGGTCCTCGCCGATACCCCAGGAGCAACAGTGTCCCTAATTTGCTGGGAAGTGGCGGTGCGGTCCCCTACGGCACTGCGTAGGATCCTACGGTCTTGGCGTGCATCCGTGCGTCGCTGCGGTCCGGTCCCAGGTCGACGGGCACGTGCACCTTCCGCCGACCACTGGCGACAACATCGATGTACTGTGGAGACCTCACGCCCCACGTGTTGAGCAATTCGGCGGTACGTCCACCTGGCCTCCCGCATGCCCACTATACGCCCTCGCTCAAAGTCCGTCAACTGCACATACGGTTCACGTCCACGCTGTCGCGGCATGCTACCAGTGTTAAAGACTGCGATGGAGCTCCGTATGCCACGGCAAACTGGCTGACACTGACGGCGGCGGTGCACAAATGCTGCGCAGCTAGCGCCATTCGACGGCCAACACCGCGGTTCCTGGTGTGTCCGCTGTGCCGTGCGTGTGATCATTGCTTGTACAGCCCTCTCGCAGTGTCCGGAGCAAGTATGGTGGGTCTGACACACCGGTGTCAATGTGTTCTTTTTTCCATTTCCAGGAGTGTATATACGCTAATTTTACCATTTGTAAGTGCATGACTAAGCTGGTGAGGTAGTGGTAGCGCGGAAAAAGAAGTCCAACAGAGTCGAATATCGGGAATAATTCGTACAGTCGCAAATTTTTTGTACAATTGTAACAGGGAGTGCTCTGAACAACATGCTAAAAATGCTCACACTTGGAGAAGGGGAGTCGGGAGGCTGTAGGGGTGAGCATATTTGAAGACCGCTTATATAAGTTCCCATTGAGTAACTCGAAAACTAAGGCCTCTAGCAAAATGTATGCCAGGACAACACATTCGTCATACAAAAAAAAAAAGGCCCTATTCATTTTTTCTCTTGGACCAAAAGTTTGCAAGTAGAGAGCGAGAGATTATCGAAAATCTCGTGCACCGCGCATGCGCTGTAGTTTAGGGGGTGTTTATAGGCCAGTATGTCGTAGTTTCCCGACTTTATGGACTATAAATGTCCTGTATGAAATTGTTCGGTTCAACTTCATCCTTGCCCTGTTGGAGGTTTGAGTGCTCCCTCGGGCATAGGTGTGTGTGTTGTCCTTAGGTAAGTTAGACTACGTAGTGCGTAAGCTTAGGGCCTATGACCTGAGCAGTTTGGTCCCATAAGACATTACCACAAGTTTCCAAACTTTTTCAACTTCGTCTACTGCAGTATCTCTCAGGAGGAATGCTCAGTATTGAGGGATATCACAAGATAATCGTTCTAAGGAAAAATCTTGATCTGGAAACATCTCCTATTCCGAATGGTTTCCAAGCTAGAACACATTAAATGTACATTTGTTGCTGGGTTAGTGGTGCGCACATGTGCCTCTTACCCACCCAACCTCTTCGACGTTTTATTCTAGCACAACCTACCTGATTGCTTTCAACCTGTTTTCTCGGGATGGAAATGAAATAAGTAGTTTGGCGCCTCAGTGTTGGGTTGGGTTGATTTCGGAGGAAGAGACCAATTTCGAGGTTATCGGTCTCATCAGATTACGGAAGGATGGGGAAGGAAGTCGGCCGTGCCCTGTCAAAGGAACCATCCTTGTATTTGCCTGCAGCGATTTTAGGGAAATCACGGAAAACCTAAATCAGGATGGCCGGACGCGGGATTGAACCGTCGTCCTCCCGAATGCGAGTCCAGTGTGCTAACCACTGCGCCACCTCGCTCGGACCCTTGGTGCAGGTCTTATTACATTCGACGCCACATTGGGCGACCTGCGCGCCGGATTTTTCTCGAGATGTCTTTCTGCCATAGGAATAAGTCTGGACTCATAATTGAACCTTGTGGGAACCCTTTTCTGATTTCTCTCCAGTTACTAAAATTTTCTATCTTTTAGACATTGTTTGAATTACTCAGCACAACTTTTTGTCTCCTGTTTGTTAAGTATGATTTAAACCAGTTGTGTGTAAGGCCAGCAATTCCACAAATAACAGTGTATGTTAAATGTGCTTTATCTTGGAATAGAGCATATGTCTATCTGAAGTTCCTCCTAGGACAGCCTGTATGGACTGCCTCAGAAAAAGATTGAATCTACCAGAAGACAGTGCACATGTGATTGTAACTATACACATGCATACACCACTGCCCCCTTTTGTGGGCTTCGCTTCTTTGATCAGTAGTGTGTATGTAGGAGCTACCTGCACTTTTTCCCAGTCTCCTGGAACTTTGTGCTGGGCCAGAGATTTGCAATGAATTCAAACTAAGCAAGGGAAGTGTGGCGAAAAGTCCTTTTTGTAAAACCGATTGGGATTCCGTCCGGCTGCAGCGACTTTTAGCTACTTTTAAACGCCAGGAACAATGGAAAAAGCATGCGAAGTTCAGAAGAACGCGAATTCCCGAAGATTGGCTAAAATTTACAGACAAGAGAAATTTGGCACGGACTTCAATGCGAGATGCCTTTAATAGGTTTCCTTAACGAAACATTGTCTCGAAATTTGGTAGAAAACCCGAAGAAATTCTGGTCGTATGTAAAGTACACAAGCGGCAAGACGCAGTCAATACCTTCGCTGCGCAGTGCCGATGGTACTGTTACCGACAACTGTGCCACTAAAGCGGAGTTATTGAACGCAGTTTTCCGAAATTCCTTCACCAGGGAAGACGAATGGAATATACCTGAATTTGAAACACGAACAGCTGCTAGCATGAGTTTCTTGGAAGTAGATACCTTAGGGGTTGCGAAGCAACTCAAATCGCTTGATACGGGCAAGTCTTCAGGTCCAGATTGTATACCGATTAGGTTCCTTTCAGATTACGCTGATACAATAGCTCCCTACTTAGCAATCATATACAACCGCTCGCTCACCGATAGATCTGTACCTACAGATTGGAAAATTGCGCAGGTCGCACCAGTGTTTAAGAAGGGTAGTAGGAGTAATCCATCGAACTACAGACCTATATCACTGACGTCGGTTTGCAGTAGGGTTTTGGAGCATATACTGTATTCAAAAATTATGAATCACCTCGAAGGTATCTATTGATACGTAATCAGCATGGTTTCAGAAAACATCGTTCTTGTGCAACGCAGCTAGCTCTTTATTCGCACGAAGTAATGGCCGCTATCGACAGGGGATCTCAAATTGATTCCGTATTTTTAGATTTCCGGAAAGCTTTTGACACCGTCCCTCACAAGCGACTTCTAATCAAGCTGCGGGCCTATGGGGTATCGTATCAGTTGTGCGACTGGATTCGTGATTTCCTGTCAGGAAGGTCGCAGTTTGTAGTAATAGGCGGCAAATCATCGAGTAAAACTGAAGTGATGTCAGGTGTTCCCCAGGGAAGCGTCCTGGGACCTCTGCTGTTCCTGATCTATATAAATGACCTGGGTGACAATCTGAGCAGTTCTCTTAGGTTGTTCGCAGATGATGCTGTAATTTACCGTCGAGTAAGGTCATCCGAAGACCAGTATCAGTTGCAAAGCGATTTAGAAAAGATTGCTGTATGGTGTGGCAGGTGGCAGTTGACGCTAAATAACGAAAAGTATGAGGTGATCCACACGAGTTCCAAAAGAAATCCGTTGGAATTCGATTACTCGATAAATAGTACAATTCTCCAGGCTGTCAATTCAACTAAGTACCTGGGTGTTAAAATTACGAACAACTTCAGTTGGAAACACCACATAGATAATACTGTGGGGAAGGCGAGCCAAAGTTTGCGTTTCATTGGCAGGACACTTAGAAGATGCAACAAGTCTACTGAAGAGACAGCTTACACTACACTCGTTCGTCCTCTGATAGAATATTGCTGCGCGGTGTGGGATCCTTACCAGGTGGGATTGACGGAGGACATCGAAAGGGTGCAAAATAGGGCAGCTCGTTTTGTATTATCACGTAATAGGGGAGAGAGTGTGGCAGATATGATACGCGAGTTGAGATGAAAGTCATTACAGCAAAGACGTTTTTCGTCGCGGCGAGATCTATTTACGAAATTTCAGTCACCAACTTTCTCTTCCGAGTGCGAAAATATTTTGTTGAGCCCAACCTATATAGGTAGGAATGATCATCAAAATAAAGTAAGAGAAATCAGAGCTCGAACAGAAAGGTTTAGGTGTTCGTTTTTCCCGCGCGCTCTTCGGGAGTGGAATGGTATATAGTATGATTGTGGTTCGATGAACCCAATGCCACGCACTTAAATGTGAATTGCAGAGTAGTCATGTAGATGTAGATGTATCTCTAAGTGGTCCCTATGGCATATGGGAGTGTGTGTAGCTGTGAGACGATGGTACGGCTGTACGATGCTCCTGCGTGAACGATTTGGGCAGAGGCGTGTGGCGGAAAGCAACAGGTGCCGCAGCGACCGAGCGCTGTTAACCTCGTGGGCTGGCACAGGTCGTGACGGGAAGCCATTACGCTGCGTCACATACCGGGCGCTACGGCGGGGCGTTATTACGGCGACGCGTCGACCGTGGCGCGGGCTACGTGCCGCGGCGGTTGGCACGCCTGACCGAAGCGGGCAGGCAGCGCTGCGTGCGGGGAAGTCCCGCCCTGCCTCCGCCGCCAGTCTGGCCACGCACGTGGGGCGTCACACGTGTGACTGACGTGTGACAGCGAGCGGGCGCCCACCACCCGCGTGTGTGGCATGCGTGGAATACATCAGCACACCTGTCCCCTCCAGGCACACACATACACCTGCCGACAGCGAGCTAACTGCGTAATTATCTGATTTATTGGTTCTACATACTATACAGGGTGTTACAAAAAGGTACGGCCAAACTTTCAGGAAACATTCCTCACACACAAAGAAAGAAAATATGTTATGTGGACATGTGTCCGGAAACGCTTACTTTCCATGTTAGAGCTCATTGTATTACTTCTCTTCAAATCACATTAATTTTGGAATGGAAACACACAGCAACAGAACGTACCAACCTGACTTCAAACACTCTGTTACAGGAAATGCTCAAAATGTCCTCCGTTAGCGAGGATACGTGGATCCACCCTCCGTCGTATGGAATCCCTGATGCGCTGATGCAGCCCTGGAGAATGGCGTATTGTATCACAGCCGTCCACGATACGAGCACGAAGGGTCCCTACATTTGGTACCGCGGTTGCGTAGACGAGAGCTTTCAAATGCCGCCATAAATGAAAGTCAAGAGGGTTGAGGTCAGGAGAGCGTGGAGGCCACGGAATTGGTCCGCCTCTACCAATCCGTCGGTCACCGAATCTGCTGTTGAGAAGCGTACGAACACTTGGACTGAAATGTGCAGGAGCTCTATCGTGCATGAACCACATGTTGTGTCGTACTTGTAAAGGCACATGTTCTAGCAGCACAGGTAGAGTATCCCGTATGAAATCATGATAACGAACGTGCTCCATTGAGCGTAGGTGGAAGAACGTTGGGCCCAATCGAGACATCACCAACAATGCCTGCCCAAACGTTCACAGAAAATCTGTGTTGATGACGTGATTGCACAATTGCGTGCGGATTCTCGTCAGCCCACACATGTTGATTGTGAAAATTTACAATTTGATCACGTTGGAATGAAGCCTCACCCGTAAAGAGAACATTTGCACTGAAATGAGAATTGACACATTGTCGGATGAACCATTCGCAGAAGTGTACCCGGGGAGGCCAATCAGCTGCTGATAGTGCCTACACACGCTGTACATGGTACGGAAACAACTGGTTCTCCCGTAGCACTCTCCATACTGTGATGTGGTCGACGTTACCTTGTACAGCAGCAACTTCTCTGACGCTGGCATTGGGGTTATCGTCAACTGCAAGAAGAATTGCCTCGTCCATTGCAGGTGTCCTCGTCGTTCTAGGTCTTCCCCAGTCGCGAGTCATAGGCTGGAATGTTCCGTGCTCCCTAAGACGCCGATCAATTGGTTCGAACGTCTTCCTGTCGGGACACCTTCGTTCTGTAAATATGTCTCGATAGAAACGTGCCGCGCCACGGCTATTTCCCCGTGCTAATCCATTCATTTAATGGGCATCTGCCAACTCCGCATTTGTAAACATTGCACTGGCTGCAAAACCACGTTCGTGACGAACACTAACCTGTTGATGCTACGTACTAATGTGCTTGATGCTAGTACTGTAGAGCAATGAGTCGCATGTCAACCCAAGCACCGAAGTCAACATTACCTTCCTTCAATTGGGCCAACTGGCGGTGAATCGAGGAAGTACAGTACATACTGACGAAACTAAAATGAGCTCTAACATGGAAATTAAGCGTTTCCGGCCACATATCCACTTACATCGTCTTTTCTTTATTTGTGTGTGAGGAATGTTTCCTGAAAGTTTGGCCGTACCTTTTTGTAACACCCTGTATAAAGCACTGTCTTACCATGGTGAAACTGTGGACGTTGCAGATCTGCTAAAGTACGACGGTCACTCCAAAAGAAATGCACAATATTTTATTTTCAAATCTATCTTTTATTCTACATGTTTGAACGTTTTACAGTGTGTAGATACATCCTTTAGGAACAATATTTTCATTTCTCCACATAATTTCCATCCCTCTCAACTGCCTTACGCCTTCTTCGAACCAGCGCCTGTATACCTGGACGGTAAAATTCTGGACCATCCTGTTGGAGCCACTGTTTGGCAGCGTGCACAAGCGAGTCATCATCTTCAAACCTTGTTCCACGAAGAGAGTCTTTCAGTTTCCCAAAATGGTGATAGTCATATGGAGCCAGGTCAGAAGTGTAAGGCGGGTGTTTCAGTGTTGTCCATCCGAGTTTTGTGATCGCTTCCACGGTTTTTTGACTGACATGTGGCCGTGCATTGTCGTGCAACAGCAAAACATCCTGCTTTTGCCGATGTGGTCGAACACGACTCAGTCGAGCTCGAAGTTTCTTCACTGTCGTCACATATCCATCAGAATTTATGCTGGTTCCACTTCTCACGATGTCCACAAGGAAGAGTCCTTTGGAATAGAAAAACACCGTAGCCATAACTTTTCCAGCAGAAGGTGTGGTTTTGAATTTTTTTTTCCTTGGGTGAATTTGCATGATGCCACTCCACTGATTGCCTCTTCGTCTCTGGTGAAAAATGATGGAGCCATGTTTCATCACCTGTCACTATTCCTCCAAGAAATTCATCTCCACCATTCTCGTACTGTTCCAAAAGTTGGCTGGATACCGTTTTTCATGTTTCTTTCTGAGCCACTGTCAACATTCTGGGAACCCACCTGGCACAAACCTTTTTTAACGCCAACACTTTCAGTATTCTGCAAACACTTCCTTCCTGTATCCCAACGCAGCGTGACAATTCGTTCACTGTGATGCGCCTGTCAGCAGTCACCAATTCGTTAACTCTCTGCACATTGTCTGGAGTGTGTGCGGTACGAGGCCTGCCGCTGCGAGGACAATCCGCAACATTGCCGTGCCCGCTTTCATCACGTAACCTGCTCGCCCACCGACTAACTGTACTGCGATCGACAGCAGCATCTCCGTACACCTTTTTCAACCTCTTGTGGATGTTGCCCACTGTCTCGTTTTCACAGCACAGGAATTCTATGACAGCACGTTACTTCTGGCGAATGTCAAGTGTAGCAGTCATCTTGAAGACATGCCACTCACGGGAACAGGTTGAAGTAAGTTTGAAAACAAGCGGGAAGGATGTGTCTACACATGGCCGAGCGGTTAAAGGCGCTACAGTCTGGAACCGCGCGACTGCTACGGTCGCAGGTTCGAATCCTGCCTCGGGCATGGTTGTGTGTGATCTCCTTAGGTTAAATGGTTCAAATGGCTCTGAGTACTATGGGACTCAACATCTTAGGTCATAAGTCCCCTATAACTTAGAACTACTTAAACCTAACTAACCTAAGGACATCACACACACCCATGCCCGAGGCAGGATTCGAACCTGCGACCGTAGCAGCAGCGCGGCTCCGGACTGGAGCGCCTAGAAACGCACGGCCACCACGGCCGAAGTGGAAACCCGTGTGCCGTCACCACATCTCGTTGGAATACGCTATTTATATCTTGCTGACAACGCTCTCCCTGTTTGGCCGATGTAAAATGTAGGGCACTCACCGCATGTGATCATACGAGGTGTATTTAAGTTCTAAGGCCTCCGATTTTTTTTCTAATTAACTACTCACCCGAAATCGATGAAACTGGCGTTACTTCTCGAGGTAATCGCCCTGCAGACGTACACATTTTTCACAACGCTGACGCCATGATTCCATGGCAGCGGCGAAGGCGTCTTTAGGAGTCTGTTTTGACCACTGGAAAATCGCTGAGGCAATAGCAGCACGGCTGGTGAATGTGCGACCACGGAGAGTGTCTTTCATTGTTGGAAAAAGCCAGGTCAGGTGAGTAGGGAGCATGAGGAATCATTTCAAAGTTGTTATCACGAAGAAACTGTTGCGTAACGTTAGCTCCATGTGCGGGTGCGTTGTCTTGGTGAAACAGCACACGCACAGCCCTTCCCGGACGTTTTTGTTGCAGTGCGGGAAGGAATTTGCTCTTCAAAACATTTTCGTAGGATGCATCGGTTACCGTAGTGCCCTTTGGAACGCAATTGGTAAGGATTAAGCCCTCGCTGTCCCAGAACATGGACACCATCGTTTCTTCAGCACTGGCGGTTACCCGAAATTTTTTTGGTGGCGGTGAATCTGTGTGCTTCCATTGAGCTGACTGGCGCTTTGTTTCTGGATTGAAAAATGGCATCCACGTCTCATCCATTGTCACAACTGACGAAAAGAAAGTCCCACTCGTGCTGTCGTTGCGCGTCAACATTACTCGGCAACGTGCCACACGGGCAGCCGTGTGGTCGTCCGTCAGCATTCGTGGCACCCACCTGGATGACACATTTCGCATTTTCAGGTCGTCATGCAGGATTGTGTGCACAGAACCCACAGAAATGCCAACTCTGGCGATGTGTTCAACAGTCATTCGGCGATCCCCCAAAACAATTCTCTCCACTTTCTCGATCGTGTCAGACCGGCTTGTGCGAGCCCGAGGTTGTTTTGGTTTGTTGTCACACGATGTTCTGCCTTCATTAAACTGTCGCACCCATGAACGCACTTTCGACACATAAATAATTCCATCAACTGTCGATGAATTTCAATTGGTTTCACACCTCGCAAATTGAGAAAACGAATGATTGCATGCTGTTCGAGTAAGTAAAACGTCGCCATTTTAAGCATTTAAAACAGTTCTCATTCTCGCCGCTGGCGGTAAAATTCCATCTGCCGTACAGTGCTGCCATCTCTGGGACATATTGACAATGAACGCGGCCTCATTTTAAAACAATGCGCATGTTTCTATCTCTTTCCAGTCCGGAGAAAAAAAATCGGAGGCCTTAGAACTTGAGTGCACCTCGTATATATCCCGGAGAGAGACTTTGTCCTTAGCTATTTTTAAAGAGTGGAATTTTTTTAAAACTGGTATTGGTGGAATATGTTGCCTTATAGCCGTGGTTATTTAGAATTCACCCTATTCTGTATGAAGCTTTACCTATAAAAGGAATGGACATGAACGTTATCGAGCATATGTGGTGGCTATGGAACGTGCTGTTCAGTAGAGATCTCCACGCCCTCGTAGTCTGAAGGATTTATGGACAGCCCTGCAGAATCCATGGCGTTAGTTCCCTCCAGCACTACGTCAGACATTAGTCGAATCCATGACACGTCGTGTTGCGGCACTTTGCGTGCTCTTGGGGGCCGTACTCGATATTATGCAGCTGTACCAGTTTCTTTGGCTCTTCAGTGAATAATTTTTTACCGAATTTAAAATGTTAACGTAACATACTGCTCCAGACAAAATCTTACGTAAAAAGCTTAGCAGAATAAGTCTAATACCACTCTCACATCTCTGCCTCGTGATGACCGAGTGTTGTGTGCTGTCCTTAGCTTAGTTAGGTTTAAGTAGTTCTAAGTTCTAGGGGACTGATGACCACAGCAGTTAAGTCCCATAGTGCTCAGAGCCATTTGTGTCTACACACTGTAAAAGTTTCACACATGCAGAATGAAAACTGTATTTTTACAAAACTAGTGTGCATTTCTTTTGGAGTGCCCCTCGTACTACTCTTTCACTGGGGACGAGAAAACCCTCCGGGAGAAAACCGACACCGGTATTTTAGTTCTGAATAACTGGTATTTTTCGGCATTTGTTTGGTCTCACCTACAAAATGCTCTTTTCGGTTTTTACCAACAACCGAGTAAAAAACAGACATATCAGTTTGCCATGGCAGCAGTGCTAAAATTTTTGGTTTTTAACACCTAAATTTTTTTGGAAATTCGATTGCTGTCATATTTATTCATGAAATTTCCATTGCTCTGAAATATTGGGTTAGTACAAAAAGTGACAAAAAAAGACTGTTGCTATTTTAATAACAACAGCGACAGAAACGAGCAATGAACATATGAAATAAGAATAGGTGCAGTATTGTTGACTTATTTTCCCTCATATGGTAGACACAGTAGTTTCTCCATGTCATTCTCAGACATCGGTTGTGTTGCGGAATGGTGGTGTGTCGGCAGTCTGGGAGTGAGCATTGACACAGACGAGGAACGAGAGAAGTTCTGACGGCTAGTGGCCTGAATTAAATATCATCTGTACAAAACAGTTTCTAATTAATAGAAAACTTTATTTCTATTAAAGGAGGAATTGATACTTAACTTCCTGAGCCTCTTATACAGGGTGGTCCATTGATCGTGACCGGGCCAAATATCTCAGGAAATAAGCGTCAAACTAAAGAACTACAAAGAACGAAACTCGTATAGCTTGAAGGGGGGAAACCAGATGGCGCTATGGTTGGCCCGCTAGATGGCGCTGCCATAGGTCAAACGGATATCAACTGCGTTTTTTAAAACGAGGAACCCCCATTTTTTATTACATGTTCGTGCAGTACGTAAAGAAATATGAATGTTTTAGTTGGACCACGTTTTTCGCTTTGTGATGGATGGCGCTGTAATAGTCACAAACATATGGCTCACAATTTTAGACGAACAGTTGGTAACAGGTAGGTTTTTTAAATTAAAATACAGAACGTAGGTACGTTTGAACATTTTACTTCGGTTGTTCCAATGTGATACCTGTACCTTTGTGAACTTATCATTTCGGAGAACGCATGCTGTTACAGCGTGATTAACTGTAAATACCACATTAATGCAATTAATGCTCAAATTGATGTCCGTCAACCTCAATGCATTTGGCAATACGTGTAACGACATTCCTCTCAACAGCGATTAGTTCGCCTTCCGTAATGTTCGCACATGCACTGACAATGCGCTGACGCACGTTGTCAGGCGTTGTCGGTGTGTCACGGTAGCAAATATCCTTCAACTTTCCCCACAGAAAGAAATCCGGGGACGTCAGATCCGGTGAACGTGCGGGCCACGGTATGGTGCTTCGACGACCAATCCACCTGCCGTGAAATATGCTATTCAGTACCGCTTCAACCGCATCGCCATTTTGTCACGCAGTGAAACATCTCGTAGTAACATCGGTACAACATTACGTGGGAAATCAGCATACATTGCACCATTTAGATTGCCATCGGTAAAATGGGGGCCAATTATCCTTCCTCCCATAATGCAGCACCATACATTAACCCGCCAGGGTCGCTGATGTCCCACTTCAAAAACTTTGGACTTTTCCGTTGCCCAATAGTGCATATTATGCCGGTTTACGTTACCGCTGTTGGTGATTAATGCTTCGCCGCTAAATAGAACGCGTGCAAAAAATCTGTCATCGTCCCGTAATTTCTCTTGTGACCAGTGGCAGAACTGTACACGACGTTCAAAGTCGTCGCCATGCAATTCCTGGTGCATAGAAATATGGTACGGGTGCAATCGATGTTGATGTAGCATTCTCAACACCGACGTTTTTGAGATTCCCGATTCTCGCGCAGTTTGTCTGCTACTGATGTGCGGATTAGCCGCGACAGCAGCTAAAACTCCTACTTGGCCGTCATCATTTGCTGCTGGTCGTGGTCGACGTTTCACATGTGACTGAACACTTCCTGTTTCCTTAAATAACGTAACTATCCGGCGAACGGTCCGGACCCTTGGATGATGTCGTCCAGGCTAGCGAGCAGCATACATAGCACACGCCCGTTGGGCATTTTGATCACAATAGCCATACATCAACACGATATCGACCTTTTCCGCAATTGGTAAACGGTCCATTTTAACACGGGAACTGTATCACGAAGCAAATAGCGTCCGCACTGGCGGAATGTTACGTGATACCACGTACTTATACATATGTGACTATAACAGCGCCATCTATCACAAAGCGAAAAAAGTGGTCCAACTAAAACATTCATATTTCTTTACGTACTACACGAACATGTAATAAAAAATGGGGGTTCCTCGTTTTAGAAAACGCAGTTGATATCCGTTTGACCTATGGCAGCGCCATCTAGCGGGCCAACCATAGCGCCATCTGGTTTCCCCCTTCAAGCTAGACGAGTTTCGTTCTTTGTAGTTTTTTCATTTGACCCTTATCTCGTGAGATATTTGGCCCGGTCACTATCAATGGACCACCCTGTATATCTGTGGATTTCTTCACATGTTGCGGAAGTGATGCTGGGTGAGTGGAGGTACAGTCCTGTGTTGGGAATCATGTTTCAGGTTCAGAGCAATTAAGACCAGAGAAGTGGCGCGCCAGTTGCCTACAGTTCCCTTGATTAGTTAATGCGAGTTTTCCATCTTGTTTTGTGAAGCGTAAGTTTTTAGGTGTTTACCAGCGGACCTTCCTTGCGAAAGTTCTGTAGAATTCTCCCATGTTGTGCTTGCAGAAGTTTCCTTCTGTAGCATCCAGTTGCCCCTTGGCGTACAAGGTGTATCAAAAAGAATCAACCGATTAAAAGTAATGATAAATAGTATAATCCATGAGATACGTGCGTGAACAACGTACTGTTGGAAAGAGCAAACTCTCGAGTTGTACAGGGTTCCCGCTATGTAGCAGCTGTGTGCGCCCACTTCAGTTCTAGTAAAAATTGTGTCGAGACAACTGATAGCGTTTTGTGTTCTACGTTTTGCGCAGTACGGGTCACTAATAACTGTTTAGCGTTACTTTCGTACTAGGTATGGTGTGGATCCTCCTACAGCACAGAGCATCAGACGATGGCACGAACAGTCCCGAGAAACAGGTTGTCTGTGTGAAGGCAAATCGCCGGGACGTCCCAAAGTGTCTGACACAGACGTCGAACGCATCCGCCACAGTTCCACAATCCGTTCGCCGTGCACCTGGAGAACTCAACATGGCCCCGATGTCCGTCTGGCGTGCGGTGCGTCGATGTTTTCACACGAAACCGCACAAAATTCAGCTACTGCAAGCTCTTCATGAAGGTGAGAACAACGTACGGAGTTCTGTAATCTCCTTCTTGGCATGGTGAAAGATGACACTTTTCTTTGACGCTTGGTGGTTATTGACGAGGCAACATTCCATTTAAATGGAAAGGTCAACAGTCATCATCTGAGAATATGGGGTACGGAACAACCACACGAAGTCGTACAACATGAGAGGGACTCTGCAAGTTTTAATGTGTTTTGTGCTGTTTCACGGGAAAAGTTGTATGGTCCATTTTTCTTTGCTGAGAACACTGTTAGAGGAAGCACATCTCTCGATATGCTTCAGAACTTTATTTTCCCACAGTTGGAGACGGATTCGAACGACTTCATGTACCAACAGGATGCGGTACCGCCACGCTGTCGTCTGGAGTGCAGGAATTTCTAAATCAAAGGATTACTGAACGATGGATCGGTCGCACTGGCCAAATGATTCAGCCTTACATTACTGGCATATAAGGTCACCGGACCAGACAGTATGTGATTATTTCTTGAGGAGGTTTATAAAAGACTCTGTTTAGGTGCCTCCGTTTTCAACAGTAATGAATGAACTGAGACATCGGGTAACAAAAGCTGTGGAAGCTGTAAGTCAAGACATTCCCGGTGCAGTGAGGGAATAATCTGAATACCGCATTGACATATGCTGTGCATCTCAACACTTATGAGAAGATATGAAAAAAACCTTTTTGAGTTTCCCGTTCACTATATATGTTTATTAGTTCCAGAAAGGTGTTCTATGGGATTCAGGTCAAGACTCTGTGCAGGCCAGTCCATTACAGGGATGTTACTGTCCTGTAACCACTCCGGCACAGGCCGAGCATTGTGAACAGGTGCTCGGTCGTGTTGAAAGACGCAGTCGCCATCCCCGAATTGCTCTCCAGCCGCGGGAATTAAGAAAGTACTTAAAACATCAGTGTAGCCCTGTGCTGTGATAGTGCCACGCAAAACAACAAGGGGTGCAAGTCACCTCCGTGAAAAAAACGACACGCCATAACCCCACCGCCTCCAAATTTTACTGTTGGCACTACACACGCTGACAGATGACGTTCACCGGGCATTCGCCATACCCACACCCTGCCATCGGATCGCCGCATTGTGTACCGTGATTCATCACTCCACACAACGTTTTTCCCCTGTTCAATCGTGCAATGTGCATGCTTCTTACACCAAGCGAGGCGTCGTTTGGCATTTACTGATGTGTGGCTTATGAGCAGCCGCTCGACCATGAAATCTTTCTCACATCCCGCCTCACTGTCGTGGCATGGCCGGCCGAAGTGGTCTTGCGGTTCTAGGCGCTGCAGTCTGGAAGCGCACGACTGCTACGGTCGCAGGTTCGAATCCTGCCTCGGGCATGGATGTGTGTGATGTCCGTAGGTTAGTTAGGTTTAACTAGTTCTAAGTTCTAGGGGACTAATGACCTGAAAAGTTGAGTCCCGTAATGCTCAGAGCCATTTTTTTTTTTTTTGTCGTGGCAGTGGTTAAAAACAGTCTTGCTTGCAATTTTAGTCCTTTATTTTTCAACGACTCGTTTCGCCTTATTTAGGCACCTTCAGGTTATCTACATAGAAAACAGAGAACAAATAGATATATTTAAGAATCACGATCGCGTTGTGCACACTTGGATAACCTATAAACAGAGCCGGCCGGAGTGGCCGAGCGGTTAAAGGCGCTACAGTCTGGAACCGCACGACCGCTACGGTGGCAGGTTTGAATTTTGCCTCGGATATGGATGTGTGTAATGTGCTTAGGTTAGTCAGGTTTAAGTAGTGCTAAGTTCTAGGGGACTGATGAACTCAGCTGTTAAGTCCCACAGTGCTCAGAGCCATTTGAACATAGTGTATGTGCCAGACAGAAACGCAGGAGGGTTGTTTTTTAAGCAAGTGCCGTTTTTATTTTTAAAAAAAGATGCAAATACTTTTGTAAAAAAACTTTTATTTTCTGATTTCTACACACTTTTACCTATTTTTCTACACAGTTGCCTTGTTTATTTAAGCACTTGTCATACCGTACAACTAAGTTTTTAATTCCCTCTTCAAAGAATTCGGCCGCCTGCTCCGACAGCCAAGAGTTCACGGCCGCTTTCACTTCATCGTCGTCATTGAAACGCTGCCCGCCAAGATGGTGTTTCAGGTACCGGAAAAGGTGAAAATCGCTAGGAGGAAGGTCGGGGCTGTATGGTGCACGTTCCAAAACTTTCCAGCCAATAGAGTCAATCAAATCCCGAGTCTTTTGAGAGGTGTGAGGCCTAGCGTTATCGTGCAGGAGCAAAACTCCTTCTGTCAGCATGCCGCGCATTTTGTTTTGAATTGCTCTGCGGAGCTTCTTTAGAGTTGCACAGTAGGCATCTGAGTTGATTGTCGTTCCTCGTGGCATAAAGTCCACTAGCAAAACACCGCGCCGGTCCCAGAACACAGTTGCCATAATCTTGCGCTTTGACAGCGTCGTTTGGCTTTGACCTTGACGGGTGAGGTTGTGTGTCGCCATTCCATCGATTGTCGCTCGCTTTCGGGAGTGATATGGGATATCCACGTTTCATCTCCAGTGACAATATGACTCAACATGTCATCCCCTTCTTCCTCGTAACGAATTAAAAAGTCCAATGAAGTGGCAAATCTCTTCCCTTTGTCGTCCTCTGTGAGGAGTCTGGGTACCCACCGAGAACACAGTTTCTTAAAGTTAAGGTTGTCAGACACAATTTTGTACAAAACCGATCTTGAAACTTGTGGAAATTCCAAAGAAAGAGTGGAAATTGTGAATGTTCCGTCCTCACGAATCTTTGTTTCGACTACAGCCACCAAATCAGTGATCACAGAAGGCCGGCCTGAGAGTTCTTCGTCACGGACGTTTTGACGGCCATTTTTAAACTCTCTAACTCATTGACGCACTTTACCTTCACTCACTGCATTCGAGCCATAAACTTCTGTCAACTGACGATGAATTTCTGCAGCTCATAGGCTTCTCGCGGTCAAAAACCGTATCACTGACCGTATCTGACACGCGGCGGGCGATTCAATAATCGTAAACATTATAAAGTAGCGCAGCGATGCGTACACGTCAGCTACAGAGCCGCAACTTGCATCAGTGTGAACGGGAAGGATGCCGGCAAGTGGCGCGGTGGCTTGTTGCGGCGTCCGCGCGAACTACAGCCTTTACTTAAAAATCAACCCTCGTATAAAATAAGTTGACGCGGACGCGCGTGCTACATTTGGAAAGTACAGCTACTCGATAAGTCAAATTAGTCGAGTCGACTGAAGAAAGAAACGAACCAATAGCGTGCGGCTGAGTGGCGGGGCCAGCACAGGTAGCAAAGCGGTGGACCCGCAAGGGGGGGGGGGGGGGGGGCAGAAGCCCCCCCCGGTATGTATCCGCCTCTGATTCAAGTGCTGGAAGTTGTCAACAAACACGTAGAACAGACAACGTGACAGAGCACAGGTAGTCCCAGTCTTCAAGAAGGGTCGTCGAGCAGATGCGCAAAACTATAGACCTATATTTCTGACGTCGATCTGTTGTAGAATTTTAGAACATGTTTTTTGCTCGAGTATCATGTCGTTTTTGGAAACCCAGAATCTACTCTGTAGGAATCAACATGGATTCCGGAAACAGCGATCGTGTGAGACCCAACTCGCTTTATTTGTTCATGAGACCCAGAAAATATTAGATGGTTCAAATGGCTCTGAGCACTATGGGACTTAACATCTTAGGTCATCAGTCCCCTAGAACTTAGAACTACTTAAAGCTAACTAACCTAAGGACATCACACACATCCATGCCCGAGGCAGGATTCGAACCTGCGACCGTAGCAGCAGCGCGGTTCCGGGCTGAAGTGCCTAGAACCGCTCGGCCACCACGGCCGGCCAAAATATTAGATACAGGCTCCCAGGTAGATGCTATTTTTCTTGACTTCCGGAAGGCGTTCGATACAGTTCCGCACTGTCGCCTGATAAACAAAGTAAGAGCCTACGGAATATCAGACCAGCTGTGTGGCTGGATTGAAGAGTTTTTAGCAAACAGAACACAGCATGTTGTTATCAATGGAGAGACGTCTACAGACGTTAAGGTAACCTCTGGCGTGTCACAGGGGAGTGTTATGGGACCATTGCTTTTCACAATATATATAAATGACCTAGTAGATAGTGTCGGAAGTTCCATGCGGCTTTTCGCGGATGATGCTGTAGTATACAGAGAAGTTGCAGCATTAGGAAATTGTAGCGAAATGCAGGAGGATCTGCAGCGGATAGGCACTTGGTGCAGGGAGTGGCAACTGACCCTTAACATAGACAAATGTAATGTATTGCGAATACATAGAAAGAAGGGTCCTTTATTGTATGATTATATGATAGCGGAACAAACACTTGTAGAAGCTACTTCTGTAAAATATCTGGGAGTATACGTGCAGAACGATTTGAAGTGGAATGATCATATAAAATTAATTGTCGGTAAGGTGGGTACCAGGTTGAGGTTCATTGGAAGAGTCCTTACTAAATGTAGTGCATCAACAAAGGAGGCGGCTTACAAAACACTCGTACGACCTATACTCGAGTATTGCTCATCAGTGCGGGATCCGTACCAGGTCGGGTTGACAGAGGAGATAGAGAAGATCCAAAGAAGAGCGGCGCATTTCGTCACAGGGTTATTTGGTAAGTGTGATAGCGTTACGGAGATGTTTAGCAAACTCAAGTGGCAGACTCTGCAAGAGAGGCGCTCTGCATAGCGGTGTAGCTTGCTGTCCAGGTTTCGAGAGGGTGCGTTTCTGGATGAGGTATCGAATATATTGCTTCCCCCTACTTATACCTCCCGAGGAGATCACGAATGTAAAATTGGAGAGATTCGAGCGCGCACGGAGGGTTTCGGGCAGTCGTTCTTCCCGCGAACCATACGCGACTGGAACAGGAAAGGGAGGTAATGACAGTGGCACGTAAAGTGCCCTCCGCCACACACCGTTGGGTGGCTTGCGGAGTATAAATGTAGATTTAGAAGTGCCGTACAGCCGCCTTTTTGTGGTTGGACGTTCTACCGCATGGAGCGCTGCACCAAACAGCGACGTTCTCGTGAGAGTCGCACATCTAGCGTAAAGCGGGCTTTATAACGTCGCGGCTGGAAACACCGCGGCGCTTCGCCCGCTCGAGACGAGTCGCAGCGATAACAGAAAACAAAAGCGTTTTGTGAGCGAGCGAGCCGCCACTGAAAGCACTGGGCCTGCCGAAGGAGGCGCCGTGTTCTGAAATAGTCTGGCGGCGAAGGGGTGGCCGCGCGGGGGTGGTTGCCGGGTGAGAGGGTGGGGAAGGGGTGGGCGTGGGCGAGGAGCACAGCGGTGGGCTCAAGAGGGCCGCCGCACAAAAGGGCAGCGAGCGGTTTGTGCGGTCTCTGGTCCCGCGCCACTGCAGAGGCGAAGGGCCAGCTAGCAGTCTGCGGTGCGCGGGGGCGGAAGGCGTCGTGGGTGGCACAGTCGTTGTCAGGTTGTCAGAGAGGCAGAGGAAGGGAGGGGGAGAGAGAGAGACAGAGAGACAGGAGGTAAGACTCCCTCTCGCCTTGTAAATCCTTCAGACAAGTAGTCGTCCAACAGCGCGCTACAGACGAGTAGCGGAGACCGGCAGCAGTTTTCAGCCGCTGTATTTCTGCCTCGCTCTGTGTTAATGCACAGTCAACGGCGACAAGTGTGGCTCTTGCTGCAGTCTCAGCTGAAGTGTACAAAAAAGGCTTCAGAAGCAAAATACACCATTAGTGTTGATTTCTTGTTTCGCGGATTGTGGGAAAGTAACGAATTGCAATGTCCCCACAGCAAATACCCTCTACCACGCACCAATTAATCATTTTCTGTCAAACCATCCACATTCATTCAATTCAAACCATCCACATTCTTTCAATTTGGAAAAGTTATCTGATCTGATTTTCTCGTAATATATGCGGCGACAGCTCGTCGACGCCAAAGTATTTTCTAGTGCGTTTATTCTTTGAAATAACATAGATGCATATATGCATTCTCCATGGTTGTGAGAGTGGTAACTAGGACAGTGTCTGGAGTATCTGTTGAGGGATTTACGTGTTTCTGAGAGATACAAAAAAATGGTTCAAATGGCTCTGAGCACTATGCGACCTAACTTCTGAGGTCATCAGTCGCCTAGAACTTAGAACTAATTAAACCTAACTAACCCAAGGACATCACACACATCCATGCCCGAGGCAGGATTCGAACGTGCGACCGTAGCGGTCGCTCGGTTCCAGACTGTAGCGCCCAGAACCGCACGGCCACTCCGGCCGGCTGAGAGATACATATTCTGCTTTTATTCTCGCTAAAGCGAGACAATTAACATTTGTGCCATTGGCGGTTTGTTTTGAAGAGAAAGAGATTGTAAAAGGAAAATAATTAAGGCGTGGAATCACCGGAGATCTGGACATGTAATGGAGATAGATTTTATACACGGTTTCCTCCGTAAATAAGGTTTGTGACATTTTTGTTCTGGAGTGAATGAACGAATGAGTTTTTCCTGAATCATTTGATGATCACGTTGGCCCTGTAATTAGTGGGGAAGTTTCAGTTGTGTCGAAGAGAGCCTGCAATCACTGAGTCTGTGTTAAATCGTCCAAAAAGGCTTCGTACACATCCGGAATTCGCAATCTTTCGTAAAAGGAACAAATTGTCCAAACGATTGATTCTCCCGACTGACTGCAGTGTTTAATAGTAATAATAAATATAAAGGTCTCTTACAGCAAGCCAGCCGCTGATTACCAAGACGAAGGACTCCACCAAAGATTCTTTTTATCACGTAATGAAATCTTATACTAAAACCTATACATAGATCAAGGAGACAAAGAGAGAGAGCGAATGAAAATAGAGATACCATTAGCCTAATCTTTCGCCTGTCTTATCACGTATCAGCCAAGAACTGGGAGGCCCTTACTTTACTGTATAGACTTATGTGTGAAGGTGAAGGGGTCTTAAAGACTACAGATACACGTCAATACAGACAAGACATTACACAGAGATAGCGGCTAGCTGCATTGGTCATCTATTCTTAAAGAGACGTCAACTTATTATCCGAACATTTAAAATGTTAAAAAATGATACAGTAAAAATTATTCCAGTCTGTTATGGCGTGGAGCTACAGCAACCAGTTTCGAATTATAAAACAGTCTTGGTTGCGAAATTATTTAATATCAATGACGCGTTTCACCCTTTTGTGACATCATCAGACAGTATAAAAGTAGCTGGGTATGAAACCCATCCGTCATAAAGCCATATAAAATGAATTATATGCAGGACATAAATCGCGTCTGAGGCCTGCGATCATTTTTCTTTTAATAATTGGCAACCAATACTGTACAATCGCAATAAAGTCATCAGATGTTCAACTGACTCTTTTATTAGAACATGTTACGCTTTTCGGGATTACACCCATCTTCGGACATCTGTTACAAAAAAGGTACAAAACGTAAGTGAACAGCACACTCAAGACATGTCAAAATGAGATCTGGTCATATGAGTTACATACCACAAACTTCAACTACTTCCTAACCAAACAGTCATACAGCCTTGACAACTCAAAGAGTGTCGAGTAACGTATGATTGCGACACAAGCAGTCTCGAAGCGTATACTGAACGCTGAACAAGTCAACTAGCATGGTCATGTGCTGAATGCGTTCACATGTAATTTAATAATAATATACTCAGCGTATAACATCTAGCTGGGTGTAATTACGTCTAGCAACCGCAAAACTCTTCTGTACACGTTAACACTAAAGAATTTTTTTTAATTTTTTTAAAAACTCCAAAATTTTATACATTGCCATTTTATGCCAACAGCCAGTAGTGTCACTAAACACAACTCAAACCATATGTCAATCTAAAATAAATAATAGGGGGGGGGGCGGGTGGAGTTCCTTCATGAATAAACCTTTCAAACTCTCAGATCTCTAAAAGAATACCACCAAATTAAATATAACAAACATTATCCGCCATAAAGTGAAACCCTGTGATCAGCTCGCGAACGCAAACGTGTTAGGCGCCCTCTGTTAAAGCCAACGGCAACCACACAGGCGGCAGCCATCCGCCTATCGAATTAGCAAAGTGATGGTCATGGGCCATGATTATCCAAATAGAAGCCTTCAGACAACAACTTACACCCCTCTGCCACATGGAAAAAGTGTAATTCTGAGAGGAAGAGCATTTTCATAAAATCCCAAAACACACACCATTAAACTTTTTCCATGTGGTTGAGGGGTGTAAGTTGTTGTCTGAAGGCTTCTATTTGGGTAATCATGGCCCATGAGCATCACTTCTCTGTAATTCGATAGGCGGATGGCAGCCGCCCATGTGGTTGCCGTTGGCTTTAACAGAGGGCGCCTAACACGTTTGCGTTCGCGAGCTGATCACAGGGTTTCACTTTATGGCGGATAATGTTGGTTGTATTTAACTTGGTGGTTTTCTTTTAGAGATTTGAGAGGTTGAAGGGTTTATTCATGAAGGAACTCCACCCCCCCCCCCCTATTATTTATTTTATATTGACATATGGTTTGAGTTGTGTTTAGTGACACCACTGGCTATAGGGATAGTATGGCTATGTAAAAAAGTTTGGAGCTTTTTTAAAAAAAATTAAAAATTCTGTAGTGTTAGCGTGTACGGAAGTACTTTTCCGGTTGCTAGACGTAATTACATCCTGTTAGATGTTATATGCTGAGTATATTATTATTAAATTACATGTGAACGCATGGAGCGCATGGCCATGCCAGTTGACTTGTTTAGCGTCAGTATACGCTCTGCTTCAAGACTGCTCGTGCCGCAGTCGTATGTTGTTCGACACTTTCTTTGAGTTGTCAAGGCTGTACGCCTGGTTGGTTAGGAAGGAGTTGAAGTTTGTGGTATGTGCCTCATATGACCAGATCTCATTTTGAGTTCACTTACGTTTTGTATTTTTTTGTAACAGATGTCTGAAGATGGGTGTAATCTCGAAACGCATAACATGTTCTAATACAAGGGTCAATTGAACATCTCATGACTTTATTGCGATTGTACAACATTGGTTGCCAATTATTAGTATAAAATGAAACTGGACGCAACAGTAAATGGCTACGTAATGCATCAGACATGAGAACATATAAAACGCCAGGTTGACCTAGTTAAAAGGAAAGTGAACCCCCCCTGTATATCATGAATAAGGTACTGGGGGATGATCGAAAAATTTCAGTGACCATCGCGTTTTACCTTTAGCACACCATTAGACTCCATCATAGCATTACAACACAGGGGTACGCCTATAAAATGAACGCGGTACGAGCCGCAAGCAGCAGAATGTCGCTTTGGCGTGCACGAAAATACTACTGTGACGAACAGCATTTATTTCATAACTGTGGCCCTGTTTCGTACTGCTATGGCGTGACCGTGCGGTCCAACGCACGACTTTCCGGGCAGGAAGGAGCGCCTGGTCCCCGGCACGAATCCGCCCGGCGGACTAGTGTCGAGGTCCGGTGAACCGGTCAGTCTGTGGATGGTTTTTAGGCGGTTTTCCATCTGCCTCGGCGAATGCGGGCTGGTTCCCCTTATTCCGCCTCAGTTACACTATGTCGGCAATTGCTGCGCGAACAAGTTCTCCACGTACGCGTACACCACCATTACTCTGCCACGCAAACAGAGGGGTTACAGTCGTCTGGTGTGAGACGTTCCCTGGGGGTCCACCGGGGGCCGAACCGCACAATAACCCTGGATTCGGTGTGTGGCGGCGGAGGGGTGAAGTGGACTGCGGTAGCCGTCGTGGGGTTGTGGACCACTGCGGCTGCGGCGGGGGCGGAGCCTCTCCGTCGTTTCTAGGCTCCCGGTTAACATACAATACAGTACAATACAGTACAATACTGCTATGGCGGAGTCTTCTGGTGTGTTCAAGGTACACCTTGGATTTTATGCTTTTTTGACGAATGGATTAAATATCCAATTACTGTAGCGTCCAGTTTCGATTTTTATACGGCGTTATAATGCATGGGTGACATATCCAGTTATATTCACACATTCTCATGATGCCTCAAAAGGATGAAACGCTCCATTTATATTAAATAACTTCGCAAGCAAGCTCTTACAAGTGAACCTCCCCATCGCACCCCCCTCAGATTTAGTTATAAGTTGGCACAGTGGATAGGCCTCGAAAAAGTGAACGCAGATCAATCGAGAAAACAGAAAGAAGTTGTGTGGAACTATGAAAAAAATAAGCAAAATATACAAACTGAGTAGTCCATGCGAAAATAGGCAACAGCAAGGATGGTGTGAACTCAGGAGCGCCGTGGTCCCGTGGTCAGCGTGAGCAGCTGCGGACGGAACGAGAGGTTCTTGGTTCTAGTCTTCCCTCCAGTAAAAAGTTTACTTTCTCTATTGTCGCAAAGTTATGATCTGTCTGTTCGTTCATTGACGTCTCTGTTCACTGTAATAAGTTTAGTGTCTGTGTCTTGCGACCGCACCGCAAAACCGTGCGATTAGGAGACGGAAGGACGTGCCTCTCCAATGGGAACCGAAAACATTTGATCGCAAGGTCATAGGTCAACCGATTCCTCCACAGGAAAACACGTCTGATACATGCTATACGACACTGGTGACGGCATGTGCGTCACATGACAGCAATATGTTGTCGACCCACGTATCTTGTACACTTGGCGAATGGGTAAAAAGATTCTTCTACCTTGGCCGATTTAGGTTTTCTTGTGGATGTGATAATCACTCCCAAAAAAGTGATGAAAACACAAGAGTTTGTCACATAAACTGCAACAAATGAATGCAACAGTTTCACAGTCGCACAGTTTTCCCTGTGCTCTGTTAAAAGATATGTTTTTAACGTTTTCAAATTTTCCCGTGTGTAGACCGTCAAATCCTGCATAGGAAATCTGAACATGTACTGGAATTTTGGAGAACGAAGTTGATTATGTGTGAGTGCCTGAACTTTGATAATTGTCTGAAAATAGAAAATTAAAATTTTCATTCGAGGGCAGACTTGAACCAAGGACCTCTCGATCCGCAGCTGCTCATCTCCTCAGCTCATATTTGCCTTGCCGTTGCATATCTTGTGCATGGACTACTCGGTTTGTATATTTTGCTTATTTTTTTCATAGTTCCACACAACTTCTTCCTGTTTTCTCGATTGATCTGCGTCCAGTTTTGTCAAGGCCTATCCACTGTGCCAACTTATAACTAAATCTGAGGGGGGTGCGATGGGGATGTTCCCTTGTAAGAGCCGTGCTGCAGCTCACGTTGGCGCTAGTTGTAGGTTTCCGTCCTCTGTTGGGAGGGCAGACCGTATCGTTTAGTTGACACGGCTGTGGTTGTTTGTCTTCTTCTCGTGTTGACTGGCTCCACTGGGTTTCGCAAACGTTGCCTGTCCGCTAGTGGCAACAGCGGCGGTTATCGATATGTACTGACTGTTGGCCTATCTTAGAGGCGGTGTCGTGGTTCTTCCGGATCGACTCAGCTGGCAGTTCGGTTGGGGACGTAGGAGGAGCCAGGTCCACACAGTGCGGTAACACGTCGGAACCGCTGGCGGCGTGCATGGACTGCCGCATCAAAGGCCTGTGGTCACGAGGGTGCACGAACTCGTCGTAAACCAGATCCTGCAAGCGTTGAGTGTATTTACATTCAAGCAGAGAAATCTCCACCATTGTGAGATCTTGCGATTCTTCAGTGACTCGGGTCCGTGTTGCTGCTCGTAGTGTTGCCGAGGCGAAGAGCAGCGAGTGGAGTGCGTGGGGAAGGCGGGTCTGATTAGCTTTCCTCGACTTCTTATTACTATTTACTGCGTTCAGCTTGCTACAATTTGTTAAGTTGAACCAGCGGTATTTTTCCTGCCTGGTGGCCGGTACCGCCCCAACTACCTGCCCTGGGGGTAGGGTGTGTGTAACGGCAGTGTACGTTTCCTCGCCTTGCCGCTGCTGTCCGGTGAGGCGTGCAGTTTTCACGGCTTTCTTCTTTGTAGGTCGGTTGGCGACTCTTCTACTTTGGTGGTAGTGATTCCTTTCTTGCTCCGGGCGGTCTAAGCACAGTATTCTGCGGGCGGAGCCCAGACTGCCGGTTCCGGCTTTGGCGTATCTTCACATCTTTGCATTTGGTTTATTGGACGCCGGATAGCCTCAGCAAGATTATCATTAGTCATTCGTTAGACTGCCACTAGTCTGAGTCACCATCTTGTGAATGCAACTCTTGGCTGCCTATCTCATCGCTCGCGAAAAGGTTTTCTGCCGGATCTACTCAGAGGTCGTTTACTGGTGCACCGTCTGTGACTAGCCCTTGTGTTTTATTATTGTATTTGCTGTTTTATTGTATGTTTCTAAAATTTTTATATATAATTGCCATTCTTGGCGTTATAGCAGGTTTATATGGTTGTTCTACCAAGTTCACCATCATTTAGTCTCGCCCGTTTGGTGATCAGTTGCCTGTCTTTTTAAGTTAACCTTTGCTATTGCATTACTGTTTTACAGTGTGTTCATTAATTTTTTTTATATGACTGCCGTTCTTCGCGTTAAAGGCCTTCAGCCCTGACTGTCGTCATTTCCCATAAAATACTATTTGCGATCACAATGGTTTGTTTTTAAAATATTACTTTCTGTGTCTGTATTTAACGCTGATTTGGTAAATTGTAACACACTGAAAGCACTATTAATTACGCTACTGGCCATTAAAATTGCTACACCAACAAGAAATGCAGATGATAAGCGGGTATTCATTGGACAAATATATTATACTAGAACTGACATGTGATTACATTTTCACGCAATTTGGGTGAATAGATCCTGAGAAATCAGTACCCAGAAGAACCACCTCTGGCCGTAATAACGGCCTTGATACGCCTGGTCATTGAGTCAAACAGAGCTTGGATGGCGTGTACAGGTACAGCTGCCCATGCAGCTTCAACACCATACCACAGTTCATCAAGAGTAGTGACTGGCGTATTGTGACGAGCCAGTTGCTCGGCCACCATTGACCAGACGTTTTCAATTGGTGAGAGATCTGGAGAAAGTGCTGGACAGAGCAGCAGTCGAACATTTTCTGTATCCAGAAAGGCCCGTACAGGACCTGCAACATGCGGTCGTGCATTAGGCTGCTGAAATGTAGGGTTTCGCAGGGATTGAATGAAGGGTAGAGCCAAGGGTCGTAACACATCTGAAATGTAACGTCCACTGTTCAAAGTGCCGTCAATGCGAACAAGAGGTGAGCGACACGTGTAACCAATGACACCCCATACCATCACGCCGGGTGATACGCCAGTATGGCGATGACGAATACACGTTTCCAATGTGCGTTCACCACGATGTCGCCAAACACGGATGCGACCATAATGATGCTGTAAACAGAACCTTGATTCATCCGAGAAAATGACGTTTTGCCATTCGTGCACCCAGGTTCCTCGTTGAGCACACCATCGCAGGCGCTCCTGTCTGTGATGCAGCGTCAAGGGTAGCCGCAGCCACGGTCTCCGAGCTGATAGTCCGTGCTGCTGCAAACGACGTCTGACTGTTCGTGCAGATGGTTGTTGCCTTGCAAACGTCCCCATCTGTTGACTCAGGGATCGAGACGTGGCTGCACGATCCGTTACAGCCATGCGGATAAGATGCCTGTCATCTCGACTGCTAGTGATACGAGGCCGTTGGGATCCGGCACGGCGTTCCGTATTACCCTCCTGAACCCACCGATTCCATATTCTGCTAACAGTCATTGGATCTCGACCAACGCGAGCAGCAATGTCGCGATACGATAAACCGTAATCGCGGTAGCTTACAATCCGGCGTTTATCAAAGTCGGAAACTTGATGGTACGTATTTCTCCTCCTTACACGAAGCATCACAACGACATTTTTCCAGGCAACGTCGGTTAACTGCTGTTTGTGTGTGAGAAATCGGTTGGAAACGTTCCTCATGTCAGCACATTGTAGGTGTCGCCACCGGCGCCAACCTTGTGTGAATGCTTTGAAAAGCTAATCATTTGCATATCACAGCTTCTTCTTCCTGTCGGTTAATATTAGCGTCTGTAGCACGTCATCGCGGTGGTGTAGCAATTTTAATGGCAAGTAGTGTACATAACAGTTTATTCTTTCATTAATAACGTGTGATATCTTTATTTATTGCAGAGTCTGGAATAATCGTTTTAAAATAAATGTGTGTAATTGCAAAAGCGAACCAATAGTAACTGGTTACTGCCCCGTCCACAATCGTAACCGAATCCTGACTTCCTGAACTACCAGGTTTCACTCTTTTTATTCCGAAAAATGATACAGTCATTGATTTTGTAAGCTTTCTATAAAAGATTTACCTATAAATGAAAATACTGAATATTCTTTTCTCAAAAACTTTTTACTCGTGTGACATGAGCTTTAGATATCGTATTCAACCGGTTAAACTTAGTCAATTCTTTAATTTGAAATAATAAAAAGAAGTCTGATTAAATTCGAAAATAAAGTAATAATACACTTAGTGAAAACTATTTAGCTGTAACTCAGTACTGAAGTACGTTACAAAAGTTACCTAAGATGGTGTGCAAAACTTGAAATATCCGCGAAATAAAAATACTCCCCAACGCGGTAGAAAATAACTTTTAATATTACCTACACTGTTCACTGTAAGGTAATCTGCTTAATGAGCACAATTTGTGAAAATTCTGACTGTCTACTGTTCGCCGACAAATATACAAGGTGAGAACTGCCGTGAAACCAAAGTGACCGACCTCTTGCTCAGCATGCCCGTTTTGTGTCTGGAGTAGTGACGTTCTCGAAAGGAAATACGAATCAGCCGATGCAGCAGCTACATGAAAATGAACTACTCACTACAAAATTTGTTTTTTGCTTGTTTGAAACAATTTGTGGCTTCTTGTGGAGTAAGGTGCAGTGTGGACACAAAAAAATATTCAAAACTTTACTGAGAATGATGTAGGATGGTTTTACTTTAAAGAGAGTCGTTCTTGAAGAATTAAATTCTGATAATTGTCAAAAAGACTGTACAACGTAAGAAGACTCTAGCAATTACAAAATTCTGTCATTACTAATAAAAATTACAAACATTTAAACTAACTGCATTATATGTGATATAATGGGAACAAAGAGATCAAATTAATACCAATCATGAATACTGTTAGTTATGTAAAGGACAATTATTTCCTTCAATTAATGGTTCAGACAAATAAACATTTCATTCTTACCTATGCATGCGTTTCCTCGAAAAAAATCCTCCAACAATCTTCTCCGTCAATAGAATCAATAACGTATCTTTACAATCAAGTTTCCATCTTTGAAATAAATTACTACATATAATTTCTCTGATATTCACAGGAACATACATTGCATTCGAACTGTATGAAGTACCTCGAAGAAAACGATTTATTGACACATAGTTAGCACGGATTCAGAAAATATCGTTCTTGTGAAACACAATTTGAAATGAACTAATGAGTGCTATCGACAGGGGATGTCAAATTGATTCCATATTTTTTGATTTCCAGAACGCTTTCGACACTGTTCCTCACAAGCGTCTTTTAACCAAACTGCGTGCCTACGGAGTATCGCCTCAGTTGTGCGACTGGATTCGTGATTTCCTGTCAGAAAGGTCATAGTAATAGACGGGAAGTCATCGAGTAAAATAGTAGTTATATCCGGCGTTCCCCAAGGAAGTGTTATAGGCCCTCTATTGTTCCTGATCTATATTAACGACATACGAGGCAATCTGAGTGGCCGTTTTAGATTGTTTGCAGATAATGCTGTCATTTACCGTCTTGTAAAGTCATGAGACGATCAAAACGAGTTGCAAAATGATTTAGATAGGATATCTGTATGATGCGAAAACTGGCAGTGGACCCTGAATAAGGAAAAGTGTCCAGCTATTCACATGAGCACTAAAAGAAATCAGGTAAATTTCTATTACGCGGTAAGTCACACAAATCTGAAGGCTGTAAATTCAACGAAATACTTAAGGATTACAATTACAAATAACCTAAACTGGACCGATCACATAGATAATATTGTGGGTAGAGCAAATCAAAGACTCCGATTCATTGGCAGAACACTTAGAACGTCTACTAAAGAGACTGCTTACACCACGCTTGTCTGCCCAATTCCGGAGTATTGCTGTTCGGTGTGGGATCCGCATCAGGTGGGACTGACGGATGACATCGAAAAAGTACAAAGAAGGGCAGTTCGTTTTTTACTATCGCGAAATAGGGGAGATAGTGTCACAGACATGATACGTGGAGTGGCAATCATTGAAACAAAGGCGTCTTTCGTTGCGACGGGATCTTCTCATGAAAGTTCAATCAGAAATTTTCTCCTCCGATTGCGAAAACATTCTGTTGGCACCCACATACATAGGGAGAAATGATCATCAGGATAAAATAAGAGAAAGCAGGGCTCGCACAGAAAATTTTAAGTGCTCGTTTTTCCCGCGCGCCGTTCGAGAGTGGAACGGTAGAGAGACAGCTTGAAGGTGGTTCATTGAACCCTCTGCCAGGCACTTTATTGTGCATAGTAGAGTTGAAACGTCCCCTTAGAACAATTTGTACAATATGAAACGTCCCCTTAGAACAATTGTACAAGACTGTGCTTAACCTGACACACAATAATTTTAGCGCAACGCAATCTGACTATCAAAAATCCCTGCAAAAGAATGGCCCTGAGTAACATTAAACTATACCTTTCAGAAATCACTTACCTCACAAAAATCTTCGTTGCTCGAACTACTGCAATACAGCGAGCGCCACTACTGCCAGCTAAATAAAAGATTCAAACTACTGAAGGCACTAACTACTGATAGGGATGGTTAGCAAATGAAAGATATTAATAGAGAACAAACAATGTATTTACCTTAATATTCATAATTGACATCCAGTATTACAAATTATCAAAACTCCGCCATCTCTCTGCCCACATCCACCACTGCTGGCGGCTCACCTCCAACTGCCCAACGCTACGCGCTGTTCACATCCAGCTGTAGCAGTTCATGACAACAATGGCAGACAACAATGCAAACTAGCCACATACTGCACACAGCACAGCCAGTGATTTTCATATAGAGCGCTACGTGGCATTACCCATATAAAAATCTAAACAGCCTACTTACATAGCCCCCATGCTCCCCACAAAAAATTTTACAAAATATTTTTGGGCAGTGGCCAATAAAGATTTGATAAAATTTTTCATAATTACAATAACAAAGATATCAAATGCACACACTTATTGATACAATGTTGGTCAACAGCTAAAATTTTTTTCACAGTCAATAAAGACAGTCCTGATCATTCATCATAAGAGTAAACCTGCAGTTTGTTTGCTCAAAGTCTGAGCAGTAAAATACAATGCACACGGAAGTAGTGGATTTCCATGCAGTCTTGAAGAAGTAGTATTGTCCTTCCAACGGTAAGACAGTGCTGACTCTTGACATGCTGACAGGTAATGGGCCACAACAGAGCAAACCCACAGCAGAGTCAGTCGATGTTTCGAAGAATATTGGTAGGTAGGTCATCACAGAGTAGACCCACTGTAGTCCTGGTAGAGATTGTGGTATTGGTGGGCCACCAGAGGTGCAGACCCACTGTAGTCCTTGTAGAGATGGCCAGCAGCCATCTGTTGCGACTGTGCAGGTGCACAATCAACATTGAAGAGTCTTGCGGATAATAGAGCAAGTCCATAACCACCACTTGTGCACTCACAAAGTTTTTGGAATTGTCCTTAGAACCAGCAATGCTGTTATCCAGTCCCTTGCTGAATTAGTAACACACGTGCAAACACTAACAGTCCCAACTTCTCACATAGTGTCCATATAGTATGACCAACAGAAAAGTATGCAGTGAAATGAATGCTTACAAGTTAATAATATGATGAACTGGTGTCAATTACAATTTTATGACGTAAGAATACAATTACAAAGGTACAAAATACATCATTAAAAACATAACAATACAGATAACATTTTTAGTAATAGGGGCTTTACAAAAGAATAGAAATAAACATATACATCAGTGTTACAGGAATGATGACATGAGTACAAAAATAAAAGATCAGAATCACTTTCGAAACATCAATTTCACACATGAGCATTAAAACAAAACAGAATAAATAATGTCTAAGCATCATTACAAAGAAAATAACAGAGTATTAGAAAAATTCTACAACATAGCTCTCATCAGCTAAACACATAAAGACAGGAAAAACACAAATACACAAGGGTACACAAACATATAGCGGAATTAGAAGGAAAGGACAGGGTTTGTTTTACTGCAGTATTTTCAAAACTTTCTTTACTTCTCGGAGATCTCCCTTCATTCATCATTATTCCCAAAAAGTCCTATCTATACCTCCTTCCTGTATTCTATTCATATTATTTCTGATTGTACAATACTCATTTGGGCCCAATCTTTTTCATATCACTTCGCATTGCATTCTTTACCTATTCTCCATAGTCAGTTTCTTATATAGTCTACCCCCTCTTAAGCTAACTTAAATCTACTGAGCTCAGATATATATACCAAGGGACGAGGCAATGCAGCATCACATAACACAGTTAATATAAACAGCAATGAAAAGAAACGCAGATTTGCGAAGCAAGCAGCATTAAGAAATTAGCAAAAGTCAAATTCAATAACACTATACCTGGCAAACAGTAGCAACTTATACCTAGACATGACATAGCTCAAGCAGAATAAATATTACAGTAAAAACAACAGTGCAGACAAGGGAAATGTCTATTCACATCTTAATGTCTATGTAATTAAAGTGGTGCACCATAACAACTTATTGTAAAAAAAAAATATTACCATGTACTTGAAAAGAAAATTATGTGTTACTGTTACTAGTTCCTTCTTATTGTTCTTCCCTTTCCAAGTGCTCCTTTTTTAAAGAATGTGGATCATAAAATAATTATTTAATAGATCTGTTGACAGAAAGAGTTCACATTAGCAAATGCATCTCAGTTTATTTTATAAAACTAATGCTGCAACACAGCTGGAAACCAGATATTAAATGAAATAAGCAACTATGAAAAGCAAAGCATAAAAATATCATTCAATAGTCATGTGGCATTTCGTAAGTCAGTAGCACTCAACTCTCGGAGAAAGACACTTGTCATAATCAGGTGTGCAGATGTACGAATATTTCCCATCAATTCATAAGCATTTCAATAATTAGCACAAAGTGCGAGTAATCATATGTTTTTAAGTAACGAGGGTGTCGCATTAGCGATGAAAGGCACACCCTAATGGCTTGTTCTCCAGGTGTTTGACGCAGCTGTGTGCCCACAACGCATTACAAAAATCATATGTTTTCAAGTAACGAGCGTGTCGCATTAGCGATGCCCTCTACAAAGGATTGTCAATAGCATGGTTAACCCCTTTTTTTGTTTTTCTACCTGTGCTTCCGGAAAGGCCCTCACTCTAATGGCTTGTTCTCCAGGTGTCTGACACAGCTGTGTGCCGACGACGCACGTGCAGGTGGTCACTTTCTTACGGAAATATTTACGACAGCAGTTTCCGCTGCAGTGACAGTCTCATTCACGCATTTACACACACATTTCATAACTCTTAAAGTACGATTCTTGGTTTCCAACAACCTTTTTCACAAGTCAAGAGTCCCTATCTTCTATTCATTATTCATATACATATAAACAGGTAATCACCTTCCTCATATATGGTAGCATCATCTTATTGACATAAACATACCTCAACAGCATAATACACATCGTCGTCGTAATAATAACATCATAACACCTCAGTCAAATCTCAAAAACGTCGTAGCTTTCTGCAATTGTTTCAAAACCTAAAGAAAATTCTCTGCTCATTTCAGTAGTGTCATCTACCTCAAACGTACTTTAAAAATCATGATCTCATACCAAATACATCATTCAAAGCTCTCATAATATCACAATGGTTCCGAAAAAATATGAACAGTTCACAAAGTACAGACAAAGTACAATTTCTTAAGTGTGAAGTAATCCAACTCTGTAATTGCGTAAACATGTGTCACTGACGTAGTAAAAAGATGTTTGTTTCTCTGTTAAATGATCAGATAGCTGTGTAATTTATGTGTTAGAGAAATATGGTACCGATGTGTTAAATTGTATAAGCAAATACCATATTAGCTAGGGCTCCTTGTGCTTGCCAAACACATGGTACACAAAGTAGGCGTGTACCCCCCTGAGGTTTATTGTAATTGTATCCTCAGGTATTATAGAGTACAGCAATGGAATGAAATGTATCACGAAAAACTTTCTTTGTAATTCAAAAATCTCTAAAAATAAATGTTTTAAGTACAAAATTAATCACTCAAATACATGTCCTGTAGCGCTAAATGTGCGTCTTGCTGTAAGATAATCTCTGGGAAGTGTCGTAGTTATTGTCCTCCGAAAGCTAAGTTCTGCAGAAGTCAATGTACTTACCTCATGATACACAAAAGTGAAATGCTTTGCGTATAAATAACTTAGTTATTACGCTTATTGCCGTGATGAAGAAAGTACTGTGCTGTAACGTATTGTTGTGCTACAGAAAAGGCTGTTTCCTTGTACCTATACCACAAAAGTCACCACTAAAACATGTCTCACTTTATAGAAGAATTCAGAAAAAACTGTGCAGATATAAAACAGATACACCGCAAAAGCAACATTGTAAATTATCACGCATTAGCAGCGTCGTGATAAAATCGTGTAGCTGTCACATAAACTAACCACTGTGTCATCTGGCATTTCACAGAAAGCACCTCAAATCCAGAATCCACTCGTAAGCAAACCAAAATGTTGCATGTTAACAGTTTCTTAAGTCTGACAAATTGTACAAGTAGCGTGAAGTGAAAATTGCAAAGACTAAGTTAAAAAGCAGATTATCTGTCAATAAATGGTTTTACATGAGAAATGTGGTGTAAACCTTTACTCTTCTCAGTATGCAGAATTTCAACTTGAATGCAATTATCATGCGGTATTCGTCCGTAAAGAATACTGGAACTTTGCTCAAGGTTAGCGTCAATGTTATTTTTCCCTGAGCCAGCGGGCGCAGGTGGCTGCCTGTGGTGCGAGTCATTGTCTGTTTCTTTGTTGGCGCGCGCCGTTACTGCGATTAGGAGGCCTAACTTCCACAAATTCGCCTTGCCGAGAGGGCCCAGCTATATTTAAAGCTCGCCAGTTCTGATGGAATTCAGGTCTGTCGTTATGTCGGTAGTTGACATAGTTTCTTGTTTGTCGGTCATGTGGTGGAGAATTTCTCCCGGAATCGTAATTGCGTGGTGGACCGTTGCGTCTTAAGTTATTCTGTCTCCCTTGATAATAATAGTTTTGGTTCCCATATTGTCTGTTTCTCTGATTGTCTCTGTGATAGTCATTACCGCAGAAAGGTGATCTTTCCCTGTAACTATTACTACTCTGCCAACGGTTGTCATACGGGTGGTGCCTGTTTTGGTCACGATTTGTGTGGTGAGAATAGCCTTGTCGCGTCCAGTTATCGTTTCTGTCGTTACGGAATTGTGACGGATGTGACCTGTAGTGATTGTTTTCCTGTTTTCGCATCCCACGACTGTCTGTGTCAATTTCTAATTCTTGTAACAGTCCCTGAAAAGCTTCAATGTCGTCTTTGCAGCGTCCTGCCAAAATAATATGCCGTAAGTGTTCAGGTAATTTGATTAAGCAAATGTGGATGAGTTCTGAGGGGCTAAATGGGTTTGACAGGTATTGATTCTTGTGCAACATGTCTTCAAAATATTTCACAAGACTGGAAAATTCAGATTGTTCAAAGTGTTTCATCATCATGATGCTATGTTTTACGCGGTCTTGTGTAGCTTGAGACCAATACGCTGAGAGGAAGGCGTGGTAAAATTCTCCTTCACTGTGACAATCGTGAATGACCGATCGCATTCTTACAGCTGGTTCATTCTCCAAGTAGCCACACATAAATTCTAACCTGTGCTCCAATGACCAGTTGGGAGGAAAACAATGAGAGAATTGATGGAGCCACGCTTGTGGATGAATGTCGTTGGCAGAATTCTTGAATGTTTTGAATTTACGTGTAGTAATGAACAGCTTATAGTCAAAGTCATCATGTCGGCGAGTCACATATCGCTCATTGTTACGTCGTGTCGGCGATTCCATCTCAAAATTCGGTGTACCTTGCCAATTTCTTTCATAATTACCGAAAAGCCCTGTGTTATTATTTTGTGGCTGTTCCGTATTTCTATGTCCCTCTTCCCTTATTGGGGCGCGAGTGTCCTCTGAAATACGTAATTCTTGTATTACCTGTGTCAGCTGATCTTGTACTTCCCGCATTTCTCTTTTGTATTGCGTATTAATTTGATTCTGATTTTGTTTGAATTTTCTTATTTGTTCATACTCTTCTGTGTCAGTGAAGGCTACGGGTCTTGTGTCATTCAGATCATCATCTACCTTTGTAGATAAGTTAGTGACCTGATCCGAAAGTTCAGCTACTTTCTCCGATAGTGAACACATTTCCTCAGTGTGTTTTTCTGAACCAAGTTTCAGAGTGTCCAATTGTGTTGAAATCGAATCTACTGTGTTCTTTAAGTTTTCCTGAGTTTTTGCCAGTTGCGTAACCGAATCGGTAGATGCAACTGAGTCAATTTTAGCCCACAAGGTCTCATGATTTTCATGAACAATGGTTTGCAGTTCTTTTATGGCTGCTTCGTGATTCTGTAATACATTCTCATGACGCGAAAAAATAGGTTGGAAATGCTCACAAATTTGTGTTTTTACGTCATTACAGACTTTTTGACATTTCGATTCGATGTTATGTAACTCAGTAGTTAAATCTTCACGTGTTTGTTCAAGTGTGGTGTCTAACTTCCGAAGATTTTGTTCCATTGTGTCTAACTTTTGCTGTGTTTGTCTCTGGTGTTGTTCCACTGTGTCTAACTTTTGAAGCTTTTGCTGTGTTTGTCTCTGATTTTGTTCCATTTGTTGCATTAGTTGTAATAACAATGCATTAGTGTCTGGAATCTGTTCATCTACTCTTTTCGGCAGTGCATTTGCACCGGCAACATTCACATTTTGACAAGCTGAAAATGTGTCTTGACTTATTTGAGAAAACGGTGAGGACGCAAAACCTGAATCTACAGTATTTGCAAAATTGTGTCCTATCATTTCGGATTCCTGAGGCGAGCTGTTGCCGACCGATCGATCGATAATGCTTCCCTGTTCACTACCTGTTTGACTGTCTACGCCATTGTTTGACGCCCGCTCCATTTCCCTATGCACAGTTACCAAATTACTACTTTGAACATTAGTTAACTCATTACACAGTGGCGCTAACACATTGCTTTCGTCTTCACTGTCGTTTCTTAGTTTACTTTGGAGCCGAGTGTTACGTTTTTCACACGCCATTATTGAGACAATATTTCACACGATAACACACGAAAACACAATTTGAAGAGCAAAAATAAGAGAACACATTAACATAGCACTGAAAATAATATCTAGTTAATTGCAGCAGCGAAATACTTGGCGCAAAGCTACATGCATGCCACAACTGTTTTACTGTACAACAATGAAAGACTGCAACTACCAAGGAGATTCTCTCTACAATTACGCGCTAAAGCTGCACTAAATACACAAACTACAAGAAAAAATCAGAAGATTCCAGTGAGGTATCCTAGGCTAAGGGTCGACATATGAAACGTCCCCTTAGAACAATTTGTACAATATGAAACGTCCCCTTAGAACAATTGTACAAGACTGTGCTTAACCTGACACACAATAATTTTAGCGCAACGCAATCTGACTATCAAAAATCCCTGCAAAAGAATGGCCCTGAGTAACATTAAACTATACCTTTCAGAAATCACTTACCTCACAAAAATCTTCGTTGCTCGAACTACTGCAATACAGCGAGCGCCACTACTGCCAGCTAAATAAAAGATTCAAACTACTGAAGGCACTAACTACTGATAGGGATGGTTAGCAAATGAAAGATATTAATAGAGAACAAACAATGTATTTACCTTAATATTCATAATTGACATCCAGTATTACAAATTATCAAAACTCCGCCATCTCTCTGCCCACATCCACCACTGCTGGCGGCTCACCTCCAACTGCCCAACGCTACGCGCTGTTCACATCCAGCTGTAGCAGTTCATGACAACAATGGCAGACAACAATGCAAACTAGCCACATACTGCACACAGCACAGCCAGTGATTTTCATATAGAGCGCTACGTGGCATTACCCATATAAAAATCTAAACAGCCTACTTACAGAGTAATCACGTAGATGTAGACAGATGTAGAAACGGATCTCATTCTCTGAAAACCTCAACTACTCCCCAGTGCTGCACAAATGAGATAGCATCAAGTCAACCACAGATAAAGCTAAACACGAAGTCAAGTATCTTATTCACTACTCATGTAGCGCATTCATTTATGTTTGTCCCAGTACAGTAAAGGTGAATTGTTTGCAATGGCCGAAGCCTTAGAATTCCTGAAACGACCTTACTCCAGAATATTAAATTTTCGTGAACAAAGGAAAACATTCTGTGAATGAGCATATGAATGTAACAGGACGGACTTTCCAATCAGTGGCGGCTCGTAAGTATGCATTCTGGGTGTTCACAAATTTTTAATTTCAGGTAAATATGAGAGCATTTGCTGTACAACAACATATTTACAGAATTTCAGTCGCTGTTAGTAATAATAATAATAATAATAATAAAATACATACCTTGTCTGAAAAAAGAAAGAATTGTTTTTGTGGAATTTCGTTGTTTTGTACATAATTAAGTACAGTTCATGGCAAGAACTAAATAATGTTTAGAATTATATATTAATACCTTCAGCTGCTGACGGGCATTGATATATATCAAAGGGGACAGGTGAAAATGTGTGCCCCGACCAGGACTCGAACCCGGGATCTCTCTCTTTTTTTTCCGTTAGGTTTGGTCGTTGCGGGCGTCACATGGCATCCGTTAATGTTCGTTTGTTGAGTCTTCCACTCAGTTTTTTTATTACACAGGCCAACCAGCTCCCTGACCGAACACGCTGAGATACCGTGCTGGCGATAAGTATATGAACGTATTATTAATCCAACGGACCACCGAATCCTCTCTGTCCATCTGAGCCAGCGAGGGCACAGAGGATAGAGCGACTGCAGGGACTATTTCGCTCATACCTCCCGCGAGACCCACATTCTCACCTTGTATGTCCACACGCTACATTCGTAGTGTCCCTACCCAACAAACTTATCACTCGTGGAAGACATTCTTACCAAGTCCCGTAAGAATTTTGGGGAATATGTGTGCATCCGACAGAAAAGGAAGGTCATGGCCGATATTGCCAGGGCTATATACTTATATGGAAAGGTGTCTGTTCTTTCGAACATGTGAGAAAGAACAGACACCGTATCCCTATAAGTAAATAATGTTTAAGCTTTCACTACTCTAGCATTTTTGTTTAATGGGAGTTTTCGTGCTTTTTTAGTTCTTTTTGGACAAAGGTATGAGATTCGTTATGTAGCAATTAGTTTCCAGAATCTATTAGTTAGCGGATTGACTTTCAGGCTGAAAAGAAGACATTTTTACGTTGCACCCATACAACAACTTAGGCGTATTATGCATATCTTTGTTACATATTCGCTTGTAGCCACGCTTATCTGATTTCGTCATTCTCGCAGACAGCGGATCTGCTCTGGAATGCCCTAGTTCCTTTGCGGCTTTTCCTGGTAATTTTCTGTTCAAGAGAGTTCATGTTGACACTCCATAGGAAAACCAACTCCAGACACAAAAGTGCCGTTTGCGGAAGTGACTAAATTGAGGTAGTACTATCCACCAACAAGATTACTTGAATAGAATACAGATTTGGCACTGAGAGTCATAAGAGCCAAAAGCACATGTCTTCAACCCCACATTTAAATTTAAGTGAGTATCAAAGAAACCTGTGAGGCAGCTTTCTGTAAATGTTCATATATACAGGGTGAGCCACCTAACGTTACCGCTGGATATATTTCGTAAACCACATCAAATACTGACGAACCGATTCCACAGACCGAACGTGAGGAGAGGGGCAAGTGTAATTGGTTACTACAAACCATAAAAAAAATGCACGGAAGTATGTTTTTTAACACAAACCTACGTTTTTTTAAATGGAACCACGTTAGTTTTGTTAGCACATCTGAACATATAAACAAATACGTAATCAGTGCCGTTTGTTGCATTGTAAAATGTTAATTACATACAGAGATATTGTAAACTAAAGTTGACGCTTGAAACCTCCGACGTTCAGTTGCGTGTTGTAACAAACACGGGCCAAGGTCGGCGTGGAGGACGCATAAATTGGCCAGCCCGTTCTCCTGATCTTACACCTCTGGACTTCTTTCCGTCGGGTACGTTAAAGGAGAATGTGTACCGTGATGTGCCTACAACCCCAGAGGATATGAAACAACGTATTGTGGCAGGCTGCGGCGACATTACACCAGATGTACTGCGGCGTGTACGACATTCATTACGCCAGAGATTGCAGTTGTGTGCAACAAATGATGGCCACCACATTGAACATCTATTGGCCTGACATGTCGGGACACACTCTATTCCACTCCGTAATTGAAAACGGAAACCACGTGTGTACGTGTACCTCACCCCTCATGGTAATGTACATGTGCGTCAGTGAAAAAGACCAATAAAAAGGCGTTAGCATGGAGACGTAATGTGCTGTTCCAGTCTCTTCTGTACCTAAGGTCCATCACCGTTCCCTTTGGATCCCTACGTAATTCGGTGCTCTCCGATACACACGATCGAACAGCGGAGGAGTGGTACTCAAGCGTCAACTTTAGGTTACAATATCTCCGGACGTAATTAACATTTTACAATGCAACAAACGGCACTGATTACGTATTTGTTTATATGTTCAGATGTGCTAACAAAACTAACGGGGTTCCATTTAAAAAAAACGTAGGTTTGTGTTAAAAAACATACTTCCGTGCAATATTTTATGGTTTATATTAACCAATTACACTAGCCCCTCTCCTCACGTTCGGTCTGTGGAATCGGTTCGTCAGTATTTGATGTGGTTTACGAAATATATCCAGCGGTAACGTTAGGTGACTCACCCTGTATATGTATAATGCGGCCTACAGCACAGATAAACCCGACCCACTATCAGATAAAAAGATGTCGGAAGCCTGGATAAATGCTATGTACAGTCTCACTATCAACAATGATGTGCTTTATGGTTCTCAGCGCCTCAAATGGATTAATGTATGATAAAATCCAGAACTTAATGTACTGTACCTCATTCAGAATCCCACAAAACAGGTTTTTCTGTCAGTACTCCGGTCTCGTAAAGTGACATACTGCCGGGAGAGCGGTGTGCTAACCACATGCCCCTCCACATCGGCATCCAGTGACGCCTGTGAGCTGAGGATGACACGGCGGCCGGTCGGAACCGTTGGGCCTTCATGGCTTGTGCGGCCGGAGTTTAGGTTTCTTTACAGCTGTAACATATATTGATTTCCGATCTAATTTCAGTAAATAGTGAGTGAGTTGGCGTATCTGGCGAACGTGCTATCGCCTAGCGAGATTTATGCCAAGCGAACGAGGATAAAAGTCTACTGCAGTGTGCTACCACCTACTGGCGTTCACGTTAACTTGTAGGTGAATACTGAGGGCTTACTGTGCACGCTGCGACTGTATTCTAATGCACTCACATTCTGTAATTTGTTCTTCGACTGGTGATCTTTGACTTTGACCTGTAGCTTCTTTGAGCCGCGCGGGATTATGGTTCAAATGGCTCTGAGCACTATGGGACTTAACAGCTATGGTCATCAGTCCCCTAGAACTTAGAACTACTTAAACCTAACTAACCTAAGGACAACACACAACACCCACTCATCACGAGGTAGAGAAAATCCCTGACCCCGCCGGGAATCGAACCCGGGACCCCGTGCTCGGGAAGCGAGAACGCTACCGCCAGACCACGAGCTGCGGACGCGCGCGATTAGCCGAGCGTTTTATGGCGCTGCAGTCATGGACTGTGCGGCTGATCCCGACGGAGGTTCGAGTCCTCCCTCGGGCATGTCTGTGTGTGTGTGTGTGTGTGTGTGTGTGTGTGTGTGTTGTCCTTAGCATAATATAGGTTAAGTAAATCGTTCAAATGGCTCTGAGCACTATGGGACTCAACATCTTAGGTCATAAGTCCCCTAGAACTTAGAACTACTTGAACCTAACCAACCCAAGGACATCACACACATCCATGCCCGAGGCAGGATTCGAACCTGCGACCGTAGCAGTCCCGCGGTTCCGGACTGCAGCGCCAGAACCGCTAGACCACCGCGGCCGGCTAGGTTAAGTAGACTGATGACCTTAGCAGTTAAGTCCCATAAGATTTCACACACACACACACACACACACACACACACACACACACGCGCGCGCGCGCGCGCACGCACAGCTTCATTGAACTGCTGTGCACTTAACTTCCATTACATGTTTTCAATGTTTTTTTTTCTCTTCGATTAAGTTTGCATTATCGCACTATTTTCTTAAGTTTTCGTCAGCAATGTCGTGTACTTTCCTGGTTAAATAACGTGTATCCCATGTGAACTCCTTACAATAGGTATTTTCCGTAACTACTCTTAAATTTTCTGACTCATAACTCCCATGAAAATGTGATGTGTTTCGATATTGGCACTTTTCCCTTCGTTGACATTTTTGTGCTAGCACTGTGAATATGGTCCATAATCCAAAGCAGTAGTGAATACATGTATTGTACGCCACAGTGATCATTCGTCATGTGATACCCACCGTACAGGCCCCTGTCACAGCGAACTGAAACTGTAATCCTAAATGGAAAATTTTTTTCAGAGAAGTGTCAACATCGATATACTTGGAGAAATGCATGATGCATACCGTGCTGTTTACATAGATCTGTATTTGAATACGCATGCCTACACCAGTTTCTTTGGCGCTTCAATGTAGATACTTTCGCAGAAGTAACTTGAGCCGTTCTCAGTGAAGTGGGTTGGGACTCTTGGTGTTCATGTTATACAGAATGGGGCAAATAAAAGGTGGCCCGGAGAACAGAGTTCCAGGGTACAAAGAAACACAGCAGAGGACAGGAAATACAGTACTAACCTGACTATAGCACATGTTGTGAAAGTCACTCTATTCCGATAGGATGGAGTAACTGGCCATACAGCCGGTCAAACCTTGGAAAGCACGGATTACAACCCTCACACGTCTGTCAGAATTGTTAGCACAGGTCATTCTGGTCGCGGACCTAGCTGGCTACGCAGGTCACTTCATATGCCAGTGTGCGATTACTTTGTGTGGGGGAACCCTCAGGTCTAAGGTGTATCGCAACAACCCCCACAGTCTTCAAGAACTGCAGCTGAACATTTCGGATGAGACTGCTGCAGCTGCAGCAGTTCGTCGTTGATCCGCCTTCAGCAACTTGCTGAATAGGGCCCAGAAGTGCCAAGAGGTTAACTGTGGTCACTTTCAACGCCTGCTATAATCAAGTTAGTACCGTATTTCCTGTCCTCTGTTGTCGTTCTTTGTACCCTGGAACTCTTTCTCTGGGACACTTTTATTTGCCCCACCCTGTATATTAATGACCTACCAGACGTTACGCTTTTCTGAGTCGATGAACTTCTGGGATTAACTGATGGGAAGCCTCCGAGGAACATTCAATAACCAATGCAACACATTTTTTACCTCGGTCTATTTCGGTTTAAAAAAATGCAGAATCCAGAATGAGATTTTCACTCTGCAGCGGAGTGTGCGCTAGTATGAAACTTCGTGACAGATTAAAACTGTGTGCCGGACGGAGACTCGAACTCGGGACCTTTGAATTTCGCGGTCAGGTGCTCTACCAACTTTTTTTTAATCATATTTTGTTCGTTTTCGTTCGTTGTATCTGCTCGGCGCGGACGTCGTAAGACACCCGTTTTAGTTCGTTGTTGATCGGTGAACTCAGTTTTTTTTTTTATTACAGAGGGCAGCTAACCCTCTGACCGAACCCCAACTGAGCTACCCAAGCACGATTCAAGGCCCGTCCTTGGAGAAGAGCTTCTGTGAAGTTTGGAAGGTACGAGAGGAGGTACTGGCAGAATTGAAGCTGTGAGGACGGGTCTGAGTCGTGCTAGGATAGCTCAGTTCGACGCCGGCACGTTAGCTCAGCGTGTTCAGTCAGAGGGTTAGCTACCCTCTGTAATAAAAAAAACTGGGTGAACGGATCAACGAACAACCTGAACAGTTGTCATGAGACGTCCGCCCCGAACATATACAACGAACAATATAGAACAAAATAATGGTAGAGCACTTCCCGCGCAAAACAAAGGTCCCGAGATCAAATCTCGGTCCAAGAGACAGTTTTAATCTGTCAGGAAGTTACTAAATGCGGAATCTTTTGTGGGACATAGTGGAATATACCAACTTCAGAGCCAAGAGTTTCACGAAGTACCGATATGTGGCAGCGTTGAAAATAGCTTTCACTAACGGCGTTTGGAATGGAGGTGCGTTTTCAAATGGCTCTGAGCACTATGGGACTTAACATCTATGGTCATCAGTCCCCTAGAACTACTTAAACCTAACTAACCTAAGGACAGCACACAACACCCAGTCATCACGAGGCAGATAAAATCCCTGATCCCGCCGGGAATCGAACCCGGGAACCCGGGCGTGTCCGCGAGAACGCTACCGCACGACTACGAGCTGCGGACGGAGGTGCGTTCCAAACGGAGACCTCTCATTGTTTTGGTGGAAAGCCAGAGCACTGCAGATATTCATAGGCTCTTGTAGAATGTCTACGGAGACCTGGCAGTGATCGAAAGCGAGTCTTCGGACGAGGTGTGTGTCATCATCGCGACAGGGTTAACGCAAACCTGTCCTATCTCTCGCATGCCGCCAGGCTGCACACAGCTGTTCCTCATCCAGTGTTGGAACGTGCGGACAGTCTCATTCGAGGTGATCATTGATGATTATGAATGCTGGGGAGATTGTGGGTGCACCAAGACTGTAGCTCCAACGTGGACCAGTAGGGTGGCGCCAGGCATAGACGCTCTCCCAGTAAGGTGGTGTGAGGCCATCGCACCGAATGTTGATAAACATGGTCCTTTAGCCAGAAGTGAGGGGAATAATATGGTGTACCTGAAACCTGAATAAAACCAGCGCGCTTTAAAAAGTCTTGCATTATTTATGGAACGTCCCTAGTATAATGGACAACTTAATGTTAACTGACTAGGGCTCACTAAATAACAGCTTGTCGGGTACATACACCGAAGCGCCAAAGAAACTGATATAGGCATGCGTATTCAAATTCAGAGATATGTCAACAAAAAATGGCTCTAAGCACTATGGAACTTCTGATGTCATCAATCCCCTAGAACTTAGAACCTAACTATCCTAAGGACATCACACATCCATGCCCGAGGCAGGATTCGAACCTGCGACCGTAGCGGTCACGCGGCTCCAGACTGTAGCGCCTAGAACCGCTCGGCCACTCCGGCCGGCCCAAGTGATTTAAGTTGCTTCACTACTGCCAGAGTACCTACTTCTACGTTACTCGTGTTGGCAGCTGTTCTTGATTGGAATTCTGGAATATTAACTTCGTCTTTTTTGGTGACTGCATTTCGGAAGGCTGTGTTTAGTAACTATGCTTTGGCAGCACTGTCGTCCATAGTATTTCCATTGCCATCGCGCAGAGAAGGCATTGACTGTGTCTTGCCGCAAGCATACTTGACATACGACCAGAATCTCTTTGGATTTTCTGCCAGGTTTCGAGACAAAGTTTCCGTATGCGAGACCACACCTTGTAAGTTCAGGTACAGAAGCACCGAAGAGTGAAGCAGTATATTGGTCCCTCCTACGTATATCTTGCGAAGAGACCATGAGGATAAAATCAGGGAGATTAGAGCCCACACAGAAGCATACCGACAATCCTTCTTTCCACGAACAATACGAGACTGGAATAGAAGGGAGAACCGATAGAGGTACTTAAGGTACCCTCCGCCACACACCGTCAGGTGGCTTGCGGAGTATGGATGTAGATGTATATGACGTAATCCAGTATGGCGTCGTCCAGGTGCCGCTTGTAATGAAGAAAGCTGTACCACATCTCATTGGATACGTCCGATTCTGCCTTTCACCGTAGCGAATGCTCCGCGACGCGAAATTGCACGTTTGCGACGCCGCAGAACTACAGTCACGTTGGCTTCCACGTCCCGTGGAAGCCGGGGCGACACGACGGAGGCCTCGATCGAGGAAGAGCTGGAAGGAGTGCTTCCGGCGTCCAATCGAGATTCACGGCGGGCGCCGACCGCGCGGTCACGCCGCGGCTAATGTGTCTGTGCGTCGTATAGGGCGGAGCGGCGTGCGTTACGCACCTGCGTTTATGGGCAGCGCGAGGGCGGCGGGGCGCCAGCCACGCACCGCAGCGGTGCGTGCCACGCATTCTTCACGGCCCCATCACGGCTGGCATTGCGTAACGCTCCAGCTGCGAGTACGAACACAACTGGTCGAAACCGTGGCAACGCTGATGTGACGAACCTCCCTGACAGTGCATTCTGAACCTGGGACTGTTCAGGCCGAGAGATACTGAGCCGCCCAGCTTAACCCGCAGGACAGGACAGGTAGTTTAAATTGTGGAAAGGGGCCAAGTTACACTCGAACATACAACTTTATTATTTGATCAAACATTACAAGAGCCGAAAAAAATTTTAAACACACAGCTTTAATCCTTGTGACTTAATTACCGGCTGAAAGCCACTTTAATTTAAAAATGGCTGAAGGCCTATAACTTAAAACGCAAGCATAATCAGAAATTTAAAAGGCAAGCCTTATCTTAACAACAGTTCTTTATTTAGGCTGAAGGGCCAAAGAAGCTGAGATTTTCAGAGCAAATAGTTTGAATTCAAATCGGCTGAAAGCCCAACACTTAAGGCTAAACAACATTAAATTTAAAAAAAAGTAAAGCTTCCCCCCATGGCTCCTCACCCTCCATCGGCTCCTTTCCCCCACTCCGCCCCCCCCTTTCTATTTTCCCACCCTCTGCCCAGGTTCCCGCCACCTGCCCTCGGCTGTGGCATGTCATATTCGCCAAGTTTTTAGTGCAGTGTTATTCGTCTTTCCCAAGTGTTGCGAACAGAAATCGTGCTGTCGCTGGGTGTGAATTTTACGTCTCTTGCGAACAGAAATCAGACTGTCATCGTGTTTTTTCAATTGTCTGTCTATTATTTTACCTGTCTGCTTCATATGTATTTTATTAGCATCATCATCCCTTTGTTCTATGTTTTAAGTTCCATGATCTTTTCGTCATTTTACCATGTAAGTCTCCGATTTTATCGCCTGTTTTTCTTATTTATTACTCTTCATCTTTTTAAAACACAGTCTGTGGGCTGAAGAGCGGCATACTATGCTGCTGCCAGCCCTCCCCCTTCAGGGGCGAATCAAAACTCAGTAAAGGGGACAAAAATACGGTTATCGTAGTATGTTACGAAACAAAGCAAAGAAGGCGTTGGGCCCAAAATCGCTTTGTTCGTTGGGTACCCTAGTGGGCTCATGGTTTTTGGCCTTGTAAATCTCCAACAAGTCGAAAGCGCGACCCTTCTCTGCCCTGTGTAGAATACGCATATCGGCTACGGTGTGGCCTATTTCTACCAAATGCAACCCCAATGCAGTTTGGGTATGTGCCTGCAAGTGCTTCCTGATTCTTATTTTAAAAGAACCTCCACTTTGACCCATATAAAATTTGTCACAACTACTACAAACGATCTTGTAAACCCCAGAACCGTCGAATTTATCAGAATCAGTACTCTAACTTTGTTTTACACGGAGTTTCACAGTGTTGTTAACTTGAAAACCACATCTAACCTTAGATTTACCCATACACTTTTCATCATAATTGACTCGCAAGGCCGGCCGGGGTGGCAGAGGGGTTCTAGGCGCTACAGTCAGGAACCGCGCGACCGCCACGGTCACAGGTTCGAATCCTGCCTCGGGCATGTATGTGTCTGATGTCCTTAGGTTAGTTAGGTTTAAGTAGTTCTAAGTTCTAGGGGACTGACTACCTCAGAAGTCCAATAGTGCTCAGAGCCATTTCAACCATTTTCTTGACTCGCTAGTTGCATCGCCTAAAAAGGACTTGCAATACGGCGGCTGAACTCCCCCCGAATGGGACTTCCCGGCCAACAATACCATAAGATTATTTTTTTTTGTCAGTTCTGCGGCCTGAAGGGTGCTGCTGGTGACCTGTTGTACAGGCAGTTGGATCAACAGGTGCCGGCTTCCGCCGTGATGTGACGTCACTGGTTGGGTGGTGTCCGCCTCAACGGGTTGAGCGATTTACGAGCGTCCGATGCCTCCAACAGGCGGCGGGAGCGCGGGCACTAAAGCGACGAGCAGATCTCGTGTTTAATGCATCGCTGGGCTGTGTGTGTGTGTGTGTGTGTGTGTGTGTCGCGGTGGGGGTAGGGGGGAGGAGGAGGCGAGAATTGGCGGCCAAGCGCTGGTAGAGCCGTGAAAAGAGCTCCGGTATTTCTTGCCGTCCCCATGGAACAATGGGCCTTCACAGAACGACGCACGCCGCAGCTGTCACAGATAAATCCGCCCCTAAACGATACCTTCGCAGTGGACGTACATTTAAAAAAAACATTAAAATTTATTTTTATCATTAATGGATTTCGTCTTTGACGATTGCGCTTGCGATATTGTCCAAATCTCATTTAGGCCTCCCTTTTCACTTTTTTACCATTCCTCCGCCTGTCCATTTCGTTTCGTGATGGCACGTGTTTATTCTTTTTTTTCTTTCGTTATCATTGTTACTGTATTAACACTTTGGAGCTCAAGCCCGAGCATAGCTCGAGGCTGCAACTTTGCGTTTGCGTCAAAAATACCGCTCCCGAGTATAGGTCGGGCTCCTATTTTCTTGACGCTCACTTGTCACTCGAAAACTGTATTCAATCCGTGTGAGAACAAGGTACAGGCGACCCTTTCGTTTGACTGGCGCTGCCTTCCGTTGTCTATTTGTAGAATTATTTGGAAAGAAACGTTGGCGAACGTAAGAGCTGCTGTCGTGAATGAGTGAGCCAATATGATCGTATTCGTGTATTTTCTTGCACATACTGGTTAGCTTTTGCAGTTCGCTGTAATTCTACCACAACTGAGTCACGTTTCTTGACTGGGCAAGAAAGCTTGGTAGCTCAAGAGGAATAAATTGCTCAGTAACTAACCCTGCCCTTTTTTCTTGGGACGATAATTGTACTCTCTGTCATCATTATTTAAAATTTATAATTATCAAAGGAGTAAGCATCAAGAATGAATCTTGTACCTTGACCCTTTCTTGGTATCTATTACTCTTGAAGATACATCAATTACGAATATGCCAGTAACGCTTTAAATAACAGCATGAATGAACTGTTTCCTGCGCCAATATTCTTCTAAGCGGCCCGTCTCAAAAGCTGTAAGTGATGGACCGTCACCGAACTTGGGTGCACGCAGCAGCTACATCTATTCAGTTATTAGACATCGCTTGCAGCTTTCAGTTTCGCTTTCTTTGCCCTATTTTACAATTTTGGCGCTAGACCCTGTTCAGATTTCTGGACACAGAAAGTACATTCGCCATAGCTGGTTTTTGACAACTGTACTGTCTAGAAGTATCGAGATACCTGAACGTGGTCTAAATGAGTAATAAATTACTAGGAAACTAAATTTAAAAAAGGAAAGTAACTTCTACGCATAACTAGACGCACTTCAATACTTTATCAGCTTCCAAATCTACAAATAAACTCTCCGAACGACTGTGGAGTAAATGGCAGAGGTTACTTCCGTTTGTAGCAGTTATTAACTTACCCACACATACTCAGCATCTATTGTCTCTGTATATTGTGCGAAAGTACGAGGACTAGAGTTGCAGAATATTTCTGTACGGTGTTTATGTCCGGGACGCGTCTGTTAGAACTCTTGACTCCACACGTCGGCGCTAGGCGATGTGGGACTTTGGCGTGTATTACGACCGAGTCGCTTGCCTTGCAAAACACAAGCGGGAATTATGCAGAACGGACGAATGTCTGAAGAGCTTCCAGTAAACATTTCAATGGACCTGAAGCTCATTCACTGCGGCATACATTCATAAACCACCACCGCAACAACAGATCGTTCAAATGGCTCTAACCACTGTTGGACTTAACATCTGAGGTCATCGGTCCCCTAGAACTTAGAACTACTTAAACCTGACTAACCTAAGGACATCACACACATCCATGCCCGAGGCAGGATTCGAACCTGCGACCGTAGCAGCAGCGCGGTTCCCGACTGAAGCGCGTAGAACCGCTCGGCCACCCCGGCCGGCAGATCTGCGTTCTTCTCGGCTGTGGCTCAACAGTGGAACAGCGTAACACATCGTATACTGTCACCGGTTACAGTCTGTCAGCCGGCCAGTGTGGCCGAGCGGTTCTAGACACTGCTACGGTCGCAGGTTCGAGTCCTGCCTCGGGCATGGATGTGTGTGATGTCCTTAGGTTAGTCAGGTTTAAGTACACTCCTGGAAATGGAAAAAAGAACACATTGGCACCGGTGTGTCAGACCCACCTCCGGACACTGCGAGAGGGCTGTACAAGCAATGATCACACGCACGGCACAGCGGACACACCAGGAACCGCGGTGTTGGCCGTTGAATGGCGCTAGCTGCGCAGCATTTGTGCACCGCCGCCGTCAGTGTCAGCCAGTTTGCCGTGGCATACGGAGCTCCATCGCAGTCTTTAACACTGGTAGCATGCCGCGACAGCGTGGACGTGAACCGTATGTGCAGATGACGGACTTTGAGCGAGGGCGTATAGTGGGCATGCGGGAGACCGGGTGGACGTACCGCCGAATTGCTCAACACGTGGGGCGTGAGGTCTCCACAGTACATCGATGTTGTCGCCAGTGGTCGGCGGAAGGTGCACGTGCCCGTCGACCTGGGACCGGACCGCAGCGACGCACGGATGCACGCCAAGACCGTAGGATCCTACGCAGTGCCGTAGGGGACCGCACCGCCACTTCCCAGCAAATTAGGGACACTGTTGCTCCTGGGGTATCGGCGAGGACCATTTGCAACCGTCTCCATGAAGCTGGGCTACGGTCCCGCACACCGTTAGGACGTCTTCCGCTCACGCCCCAACATCGTGCAGCCCGCCTCCAGTGGTGTCGCGACAGGCGTGAATGGAGGGACAAATGGAGACGTGTCGTCTTCAGCGATGAGAGTCGCTTCTGCCTTGGTGCCAATGATGGTCGTATGCGTGTTTGGCGCCGTGCAGGTGAGCGCCACAATCAGGACTGCATACGACCGAGGCACACAGGGCCAACACCCGGCATCATGGTGTGGGGAGCGATCTCCTACACTGGCCGTACACCACTGGTGATCGTCGAGGGGACACTGAATAGTGCACGGTACATCCAAACCGTCATCGAACCCATCGTTCTACCATTCCTAGACCGGCAAGGGAACTTGCTGTTCCAACAGGACAATGCACGTCCGCATGTATCCCGTGCCACCCAACGTGCTCTAGAAGGTGTAAGTCAACTACCCTGGCCAGCAAGATCTCCGGACCTGTCCCCCATTGAGCATGTTTGGGACCGGATGAAGCGTCGTCTCACGCGGTCTGCACGTCCAGCACGAACGCTGGTCCAACTGAGGCGCCAGGTGGAAATGGCATGGCAAGCCGTTCCACAGGACTACATGCAGCATCTCTACGATCGTCTCCATGGGAGAATAGCAGCCTGCATTGCTGCGAAAGGTGGATATACACTGTACTAGTGCCGACATTGTGCATCCTCTGTTGCCTGTGTCTATGTGCCTGTGGTTCTGTCAGTGTGATCATGTGATGTATCTGACCCCAGGAATGTGTCAATAACGTTTCCCCTTCCTGGGACAATGAATTCACGGTGCTCTTATTTCAATTTCCAGGAGTGTAGTTCTAACTTCTATGGGACTGATGACCTCAGAAGTTAAGTCCCATAGAGCTCAGAGCCATTTGAACCATCTGAACAGTTTGTCACGTTTTATTACGGCACGAGTTAAGTGCGCTTCGTCCGCTTCCCCGCCTACGTTTGACGAATGTACTGAAACGTGCTGGACGGCAATGGTGTATGGAACGACGGCAGTGCGAACAGGAACGGCATCAGATAGTGTTTTCGGACGAATCCAGGTTCTGTTTGTTTGAAAATGATGGCCGCATTTTGGTTCGCCGCAGACAGTGGGAGCGGCATCACAGTGAATGCAATCACACAAGGCATACAGCGCCAACTCAAGGCTTCATGGTGTTGGGTGCTAATGGGTACAATAACAAATGACAGATGGTGCGTGTCCAGGGCACTGTGATCAGTGTGACGTACGTGAATGGTATCCTGCGACCTGTAGCCATACCCTTTCTGCGCAGCACCCCAGACGCCTTTTTTCAGCACGACAACGCACGACCACATGTTGCTGCACGGACACGTGCCTTCTTGGTGTCACAGGGTGTCAGACTTTTGCCCTGGCACGCCAGATCACCAGACTTGTCGCCAATCGAGAATGTGTGGGGTGTGATGAAAAGACGGGTGCAGCACTGTGACCCAATACCTAGCACCACAGATGAACTTTGGAACCAGGTGAATGCAGCAAGGAAGGCTATACCACAGGAGACCATTCCCCCCTTACACGCGTCGATGCCATCATGCATGGAGCACTTTATCAGGGCCCATGGCAGACCCTGTGCCTGCTAGCCAAGAGGACACATGCTGAAGTGGTGTCTTGAATGCTAATTATTTCTGCAGAACATACTAATAAACATATCCTGTGCGTGTGAACGTGCTATCTGTAGTCGTTCAAGGTTTTCTGTTTTTTCTGAACATAAGTACACTCCTGGAAATTGAAATAAACACACCGTGAATTCATTGTCCCAGGAAGGGGAAACTTTATTGACACATTCCTGGGGTCAGATACATCACATGATCACACTGACAGAACCACAGGCACATAGACACAGGCAACAAAATGGCTCTGAGCACTATGGGACCCAACTTCTGAGGTCATTAGTCCCCTAGAACTTAGAACTACTTAAACCTAACTAACCTAAGGACATCACACACATCCATGCCCGAGGCAGGATTCGAACCTGCGACCGTAGCGGCCTCGCGGTTCCAGGCTGCAGCGCCTAGAACCGCACGGCCACTTCGGAGACACAGGCAACAGAGCATGCACAATGTCGGCACTAGTACAGTGTATATCCACCTTTCGCAGCAATGCAGGCTGCTATTCTCCCATGGAGACGATCGTAGAGATGCTGGATGTAGTCCTGTGGAACGGCTTGCCATGCCATTTCCACCTGGCGCCTCAGTTGGACCAGTGTTCGTGCTGGACGTGCAGACCGCGTGAGACGACGCTTCATCCAGTCCCAAACATGCTCAATGGGGGACAGATCCGGAGATCTTGCTGGCCAGGGTAGTTGACTTACACCTTCTAGAGCACGTTGGGTGGCACGGAATACATGCGGACGTGCATTGTCCTGTTGGAACAGCAAGTTCCCTTGCCGGTCTGGGAATGGTAGAACGATGGGTTCGATGACGGTTTGGATGTACCGTGCACTATTCAGTGTCCCCTCGACGATCACCAGTGGTGTACGGCCAGTGTAGGAGATCGCTCCCCACACCATGATGCCGGGTGTTGGCCCTGTGTGCCTCGGTCGTATGCAGTCCTGATTGTGGCGCTCACCTGCACGGCGCCAAACACGCATACGACCATCATTGGCACCAAGGCAGAAGCGACTCTCATCGCTGAAGACGACACGTCTCCATTCGTCCCTCCATTCACGCCTGTCGCGACACCACTGGAGGCGGGCTGCACGATGTTGGGGCGTGAGCGGCAGACGGCCTAACGGTGTGCGGGACCGTAGCCCAGCTTCATGGAGACGGTTGCGAATGGTCCTCGCCGATACCCCAGGAGCAACAGTGTCCCTAATTTGCTGGGAAGTGGCGGTGCGGTCCCCTACGGCACTGCGTAGGATCCTACGGTCTTGGCGTGCATCCGTGCGTCGCTGCGGTCCGGTCCCAGGTCGACGGGAACGTGCACCTTCCGCCGACCACTGGCGACAACATCGATGTACTGTGGAGACCGCACGCCCCACGTGTTGAGCAATTCGGCGGTACGTCCACCCGGCCTCCCGCATGCCCATTATACGCCGTCGCTCAAAGTCCGTCAACTGCACATACGGTTCACGTCCACGCTGTCGCGGCATGCTACCAGTGTTAAAGACTGCGATGGAGCTCCGTATGCCACGGCAAACTGGCTGACACTGACGGCGGCGGTGCACAAATGCTGCGCAGCTAGCGCCATTCGACGGCCAACACCGCGGTTCCTGGTGTGTCCGCTGTGCCGTGCGTGTGATCATTGCTTGTACAGCCCTCTCGCAGTGTCCGGAGCAAGTATGGTAGGTCTGACACACCGGTGTCAATGTGTTCTTTTTTCCATTTCCACGAGTGTATATATTGCCGTAACTGTCAATAACTGTCTCATCCAATCAATAGTCAGCACTGCGCAGCAAATACTGAGCATGTGACAGCCTCTTTACGGTTTCTTGCCCTTCCATTCCCGTGTGGAGCATAGGGCTAATGACCACTTGAACGCCTCAGTGCACCCTTTCTTCCCTATACTTTCAGAAGTGATACGTATTGCTCAGAAGAGCACTCGCTCATGTAATACTGGTTGTTGCAACTTCGTAAATAGGCTATCGAAGGATAATTGGCATGTTCCGTCGAGAGGCTGCTCATTTAAGTATTCCAATATTTCACCGACGCCCTCCCACTGGCTAAGCAAATCTGTGACCATCGTGCTGCCCTTCTCTGTATGACTTCGACGTCCCCTGTTAGTTCTATGTGGTACGGTCCCCCACACTTGAGCAGTATTCCAAGATGGACTGCAGGAATACTTTGTAAGCTGAGTTTCCCTAGTGTACTACAAACAAAGGCAGTCAGCCACGTGATTCGCCAACGGATGAGTCTATGTGATCAGAAGAATGACGCGCTGTGTTCTGTTTGTTACAATCACATTATCCAGATCTTGGACACGAGCTTCTTCAGTCTACTTGGCTGAAAATAAACACCTGCATTTCCAAAACAAGTAAAGGGGAGAACATAAGAGAACACAGCAGCTTCATCTTTGGAAAATGTGACTCTGCAACTAATGCACATGTTAAAATACACTGTTTCAGGATTTTGGTGAACAACGCATTATTTATGTTTCCGGTGAATCCGCCGGGCATAACTGTGCTTATGTAGTTAATAGTCGGACATTGCTTGGACACTAGAGCAAAGGCTTACAAGTAAAGTACCGCAAGAGCTTGTAACTTACGTCTATTTTTTTCTTATTTTGTAGGTTGGTCCTCGGGCTGGGTTCGATGTGACCCCATGTTTTACTACACGAAACCAACAATATAGGCCTGCCGGTGTGACCGTGCGGTTCTAGGCGCTACAGTGTGGAGCCGAGCGGCCGCTACGGTCGCAGGCTCGAATCCTGCCTCGGGCATGGATGTGTGTGATGTCCTTAGGTTAGTTAGGTTTAATTAGTTCTAAGTTCTAGGCGACTGATGACCTCAGAAGTTAAGTCGCATAGTGCTCAGAGCCATTTGAACCATTTTTGAACCAAAAATATAGTAAGGGATAAATTTTCTTCCTTTCATCGCTTGGAGATGTCAGCGACAAAACGATACCAAAACTTCCAAATCTTGTGATTCTTGAGTTTCTCCCGGCGTATTTGATAATCAAAATATCCACGGGTATGCTGCCGGTCTATAGTGTCCAACGGGCACAATATTTCGGCGATCAAACATGTCGCCATCATCAGGTGAACTGACGGACTGAGCTCCTGTGAACGTGCCGGCACGGAGATCCGTACGCTATGGCTGCTCAGAGGGAACTGGGTTTGGTCGCGGCGGCGGCCGATTTAAATACCCTCCGCCCGCGGCGCGCTCCCTCCGCCGTCCGCGCCCAGCGCCACGGTCGCGCGGTGGAACAGATTGCGACGGCGTCTGAGATGACGTCGGTGTGATGGCTCTGTCCGCCGTGGTCGTCACAACTATACGTCTGCTCGATTTACTCTTGATTAACCCGATCGCTGGTTCCCAAGCCTTGCTAAGATTATAGCCACAGTCCCGGTTTATGAGGTCGTCATTGGTGCGAATTTCGATGGCCTCTCTAACAACGCTGTCCCAGTATCTCGACGTCTGTACCAGAATCCTCGTGCGGTCATACTCCATGGCGTGATTTTCCGACAAACAATGTTCAGCGACCGCCGACTTGCTCGGATACATCAGTCGAGTGTGCCTCTGGTGTTCACGGCATCGATCCTCGACGGTACGCATCGTCTGACCAATATACGACTTGCCACATTGACACGGAATCTGGTACACGCCGGCCTTCCTCAAACCGAGGTCATCTTTGGCGCTCCCCACCAGTGCACGAGTTTTATTTGGAGGACAAAACACAGTTCCGACCCGGTGTTTCTTCAGAATGCGGGCGATTTTCCCCGAGAGTGCGCCTGTGTATGGAATAAATGCAATGCCTACCTCCTCCCTCGTGACTTCATCCATCTCAACAGGTTGTGCTGCAGTGGGTGGGCGGAGAGCACGTTGAATCTGCCACTCTGAGTACCCATTTTTTCGAAATACAGTTCTCAGATGTTCCAATTCCTGGGGTAGACTCTCTGCGTCAGAGATAGTGCGCGCCCTATGTACTAGAGTTTTAAGTACCCCATTCCTCTGTGAAGGGTGGTGGCAGCTGTCTGCATGCAAATACAGATCAGTGTGCGTAGCCTTCCGATACACCCCATGACCTAGGGTGCCGTCAGCCCTTCTCTTGACCAAGACGTCGAGGAAAGGTAATTTACCCTCCGTTTCAGTCTCCATAGTGAATTTGATGTTGGGGTGTATGGAGTTTAGATGTGTAAGGAAGTCAAGGAGTTTATCCATACCATGTGGCCAGATGACGAACGTGTCGTCCACGTAACGGAAAAAAGAGGGGGTACCATTACGCCCCATTGTCAGCAACATCAGGGCACCTACATATTTGTTGGCCAAATACCTGACGGGAATATTAAGTCCTTATGTGTGGGTAAATGCCCTCATCACATCCGTAATTCCGTGGATTTTGTTAAACGCCTTGATAGCTTCAGGTTGGATGAGTCAGATATCATGGTGAGTTTTGATGTCGTTTCCTTGTTTACGAGGGTACCCCTGCGAGAGTCACTAGAATTGATTAGTCAGAAGTTTGATGAGAAGACCACTGAACTTTTTAGGCATGTCTTGACTTCCACGTATTTTCTTTTTAATGGAGAATACTACGAACAAACGGAGGGAGTCGCCATGGGTAGCCCACTCTCACCGGTGGTAGCGAATTTGTAGATGGAGAACTTCGAGGAGGAAGCCCTGTCGTCATCCGTATGGAAACCTACTTGCTTTTTCCGTTACGTGGACGACACGTTCGTCATCTGGCCACATTGTATGGATAAACTCCTTGACTTCCTTACACATCTAAACTCCATACACCCCAACATCAAATTCACTATGGAGACTGAAACGGAGGGTAAATTACCTTTCCTCGACGTCTTGGTCAAGAGAAGGGCTGACGGCACCCTAGGTCATGGGGTGTATCGGAAGGCTACGCACACTGATCTGTATTTGCATGCAGACAGCTGCCACCACCCTTCACAGAGGAATGGGGTACTTAAAACTCTAGTACATAGGGCGCGCACTATCTCTGACGCAGAGAGTCTACCCCAGGAATTGGAACATCTGAGAACTGTATTTCGAAAAAATGGGTACTCAGAGTGGCAGATTCAACGTGCTCTCCGCCCACCCACTGCAGTACAACCTGTTGAGATGGATGAAGTCACGAGGGAGGAGGTAGGCATTGCATTTATTCCATACACAGGCGCACTCTCGGGGAAAATCGCCCGCATTCTGAAGAAACACCGGGTCCGAACTGTGTTTTGTCCTCCAAATAAAACTCGTGCACTGGTGGGGAGCGCCAAAGATGACCTCGGTTTGAGGAAGGCCGGCGTGTACCAGATTCCGTGTTAATGTGGCAAGTCGTATATTGGTCAGACGATGCGTACCGTCGAGGATCGATGCCGTGAACACCAGAGGCACACTCGACTGATGTATCCGAGCAAGTCGGCGGTCGCTGAACATTGTTTGTCGGAAAATCACGCCATGGAGTATGACCGCACGAGGATTCTGGTACAGACGTCGAGATACTGGGACAGCGTTGTTAGAGAGGCCATCGAAATTCGCACCAATGACGACCTCATAAACCGGGACTGTGGCTATAATCTTAGCAAGGCTTGGGAACCAGCGATCGGGTTAATCAAGAGTAAATCGAGCAGACGTATAGTTGTGACGACCACGGCGGACAGAGCCATCACACCGACGTCATCTCAGACGCCGTCGCAATCTGTTCCACCGCGCGACCGTGGCGCTGGGCGCGGACGGCGGAGGGAGCGCGCCGCGGGCGGAGGGTATTTAAATCGGCCGCCGCCGCGACCAAACCCAGTTCCCTCTGAGCAGCCATAGCGTACGGATCTCCGTGCCGGCACGTTCACAGGAGCTCAGTCCGTCAGTTCACCTGATGATGGCGACATGTTTGATCGCCGAAATATTGTGCCCGTTGGACACTATAGACCGGCAGCATACCCGTGGATATTTTGACTTCCAAATCTTGTTTAATGTTTCTCCGAAGTCGCAAAGTGCGCTCATTCTCAAGTACTATATGAATAGTGTGTGGTTACTGTAATTTGCGCACCACCAATTACTCTGCCTCAACACAGATACACACGCTGGTGCTTGAGTTACTGTGTTAAACGTTTAATGTAACATTATACCTCTTAGTGAGTGCATCACCACATCATTTCAAACACGGTCAACAGTTACGTGAAATATAGAAAATCATATTATTTTGTCTCTGAAAGCTCATAGGCCAACTGCAACTGAACTATGTGACTTTACTGATCTGATGTAATTATATGTGTCTGGAGACATTGTTAGTCTCAACTTTATCTTCGATTAGGATAGAAGCTGAAGTAAAATTTTGCACTATGGCTGGGACTTGAACTCAGGTCTTCTAATTATTAGGCAGACATGTTATCTACTACACCATTATGGCTCACATAGCTTAGCGAGCGGATTTCTTTAGAGTATACCATACAGAGATGTGGGCCACGAGGCCAGGGTGGTGCAGTGGATAGCACAGCTACGAGTTGGCCTTTGGCTGTGCTGCGGTGAGGACGCGCTGTTTGTGTTCCTGCCGCGGAGCGAGCGCTCGTGTTGTTTACATAGTACTGGGCCGTTTCGCGCGTGCCGTACTCAGCATATAGATCACTATGGCGCACCAATACAGAAAATCGACGCTCAAATTTACGTTCCGCAACGAATTTGCACGGCCCAAAGCACTCGAAGTCGAACGATTTCTACGAGAAGAAGTTAAAATCCAGGCGAGCGACATTCTCGGCATTCACTTGTCCATTGTGAGTAGTATCGTATATGTCAAGATCATCAACGACGCAACATGTGAACGGATCCTTCGGGAGACGAAACAGGGCCTCCGTTTCCGCCATGCTGATGGCAATGTGGGGACTGTGCACGTCGATTATTCTGGCATGGGACTTCGCACGATCAGAATTTTCGAACTTCCTTTCGAACTACCGGCGGAGGACGTCGTGACAGCGCTGCGCCCCTACGGCACGGTCCATGATCATATTGCGGAAAAATGGACGCAATTCCAGACATATCCTGTGCTGAACGGCGTCCGCCAGGTCCGAATCGAACTTAAACGACATGTACCTTCATATCTGACTATCGGTGGCTGCCGTGCCATCGTCATCTACGATGGGCAACCGAAGACCTGCTCTGGTTGTGGGAAGGAGGGACACCTCAGATCAGAATGTATGCAACGTCGAATCACGCAACTGCCGCCGGCTGAAGCGGACCCGCCATCGCAGCCGACGCTGCTTCCTGTGACTTATGCAGCAGCCCTCACGACAGCTACCACTTCACCACGACAGCCGACATCCACTGCTGTGTCGCGGCTCCATAATCCAATACAGGGCGATGATGCCACACCCGTTCCACAAGCTACGGATTCCACTCCGATGCCGCCGCCTCCGTCGACGGATAACAACATACAGGAAGATAGCATGGCCGTCGATTCGCTTATTGTGCCTACGGCTGCCTTTGTGCCGGAACGTCGTGAATCTTTGCCATCGTCTGACGCAGAACAACACATCAGGAAGCAACGCTCTCCGAAGCGACGGAAGCGGAGGCGTAGAGCAACTTCCGAACGGGATGCGACACCGCCTCCAGAGGATGACGATTCCACCTTCAATGACGACGCTACCACAGAGGCAGCCGCCATTTGCTGCAGTGTGGCACCATCGAACGATACTGAGGACCAACCACATATATCTACAGTGGCACAATCGGATGCCGAGATGCAGGACAGATGCTGCCCACCACCTTCTGGAGTGCAAGCACCAATGCCGTGTCCTAAGGACGCTACGGAAGCCGATCTTGCTTTCAGTTCCCCGACGTGGGCGGATGACCACGACGACGACGGAACCATGCAAGTTACGCCAACAGGGCCCACGGCGTTGGCGCCGGCTCTCTAGAACGGCCTGCAGGTGAGGTTTGGGGGGATGCGGAGGTGTCAATACAGTCAGAAGCGTCATAGGTAATTCCAGTCTTAATGAATAACTTAACACCTGCGGTTCGTCAACAAGCTTATCGTATCGCCACGCTTAACATCAACACGATACGAACGGCAGTGAAGATCCAGTTGCTGCGTGATATGCTTCGTTCTTCGGATGTTGACATTGCCCTGTTTGCAAGAAGTATATATAGCGGCCCTCCCCGTTTTCTACGGTTATGTGACATATGTGTCACCGGCGGACCGGAATGGCAGCGGTACGGCAATACTAGTGCGCGACGGAATTGCCATCGAAGAAGTGACTTACCTTCCGTCAGGAAGGGGGCTGGCGATCACAGCACTGGGCACGCGCATCATTAACATTTACACTCCATCAGGAACTGACCAACGCCGCGAACGATCGCTGTTCCACTCGGAGGATATCGCCCCCCTCTTTATCAGCAGCTTCGAGCAATATATCTTCGGCGGCGATTTTAACTGTGTGCTCCACCCCAAAGACCAAGTCCCACATTTCTCGACTTGTCAAGAACTTCGGCTCCTGGTTCGAGACCTGCTTCTCACCGACACGTGGGAGACAGTGCACGGTGACCGTCCCGGGCCGACATACCTTACTAGTCACTCAGCCAGTCGCCTAGACCGCATTTATGTCTCACGAGCTCTAGCACCGGGAGTATTGGACGCCGAACGTTGGCCGCTTGCCTTCTCCGATCATAGCGCTTTCATATGCACACTCACTCTACAACAGCAGCGGATATGGCGCAGCCGAGGACCCTGGAAGCTGAATGTGGCACATCTTCAAGCCCCGGAATGCCGTCAGATTATCGCCAAAACATGGCTGGATTGCGAACGTCGTCTTCCCCGATACCCATCGACTCTAGCATGGTGGGTGGACTGTGCAAAACCAGCTTTTCGGCGTGTGCTAACACAATTCGGAAAAGATACCGCAGCTTGGCATCGTCACACATTGGACTTTTATTACACGATGCTTCGCGAACTCGACAGCCAACCACCATCTCCAAACCGACAAATGGAAAGCCGCCGAATTAAAGGTAAAATATTGTCTCTTACGAGGAAACGTTTGGAGGGGGTCGTAGTGCGATCGCGACGTCAAGACCGAGTGGAAGGAGAAAACCCGTCTATGCATCACATCGTGCTCGACAGCCGCCGACGCCGACAGCAGCTGATCACGGACCTCGTATTGCCAGGTGGCAGGGTCGTAACGACTCAGGCGGCGGTTACAGAAGCCTTCGCAGATCACTATCGCCGGTTTTACGACGAGGTGAATACAGAGGACGAGGAAGCGGACGATCACGACATACTGCAGCACGTGTCGCACACCCTCGACAACGCAGTAGCGGCGACGCTTTTAGGTGGAATTACACGAGACGACATCGAGGACGCGCTTAACAAGGGAGCACTCAACAAATCTCCCGGGCCAGACGGACTGCCGCTCGAGTTTTATCGTACTTTCCGCGATCTCATGATGCCCCGATGGATCATCATGTACCAAGAACTGATGACCCCTGGTTCCCACGTGCCACCTGCATTCGTGGAAGGTCTCCTTATACCGATACACAAGCCTTCCAGAGGTCGGACGGTCGACGACTACAGGCCCATTACAATGCTTAACTCGGACTATAAAATCTTCGCCCGATTACTCGCCAGCCGCATAAAGAAGGTTCTGCCCCTGCTCCTCTCAATGGAGCAAACGACACAGGGCGGAGTGACCAACATGCAAACGGCAACCAGTGAATGCAGGGATTTAATAGCCATCGCCACATCCTGTCGCCTTCGAGCTGCTCTGATCTCTATTGATTTCGACCACGCCTTCGACAGAGTTCACCACAAGTTCCTTCTGTCCGTAATGGCCCGCATGGGCTTCCCGCCTGACTTTATCGACATCTTTCAGCGCCCTTTCCGTGGATCTGCATCCCGTGTACTGGTGAATGGACGGATTGCGGGTCCCTTTCCGATCCGACGGTCAGTTCGCCAAGGATGCCCACTCTCCATGATTCTTTACGCGATCGCACTCGAACCACTTGTCGGAGGGTTGAAAGACAGGCTCTCGGGCATTTCATTGAGGGATCATACCTTTCAGTGCAGAATATATGCTGATGACCTTCTATTACTTCTCCGATCTGATGACGAGGTACGCTCGGTGATACAATGGGTCAATCGCTATGGTTTGGCAGCGGGCAGCCTGATGAATGTGGCCAAGTCGGCAGCGATGCCCATTGGGAGAGGTCTACAGGAGGACGCTTTAGCCCCACTCCCACTAGTTAACAAGATCCGGTTCTTGGGCATAACATTTACACAGGATGTGCGCCGCACGGCTGCCATGAACTATGCACGATTACTACAGGCAATACGCACAGAAGTTCGCCGGAACTTACTTCGACGGATGGACCTCCTACAGCGTGTGGAATACCTCAACCTTCATGTGGCGACTAAGATGATCCACATGGCCCAGGTCCTACCGATATCGACAGCGATGGCACCCAGACTGCAAGCAGCGTTTGGATATTACCTTACCGCCGGACACCTATTCAAAGTCCGCTACGAAACACTCACCCTCCCTCCGCTTGATGGCGGACTGGGACTTATAAATGTACGAGCGAGGGCTACAGCATTATACTTGTGCACAATGATGAAATTGTGGACCCACCAAGATGCTTCCCTTACGGGTCGTCTGTTAGAGGAATTGCTGCCGGCGTCTCTTATGCCACCTGTCACGGTTGCACACATTACACCCTCACTCTCGCACCTCTCGGCATTTATTCTTGAGTATAGTTACGTGCACCCAGACCTTCCCAACACTCGCACTCCCAAGGCGAGAGACTTTTACAGACTGCTGCTAAGGTCCACACCTCGCAATGTGATTGAGAGGAAGAGCCCTACGACCCTATGGCCTGCAGTGTGGAGAGCGGTCCAGAAGTCGTTCCTCCCCACGCGGGTACGAGCCGCGTGGTACCAGGTGGTGAACGGGAAGGTTGTAACACGACAAAGGCTGCACGCTATTGGGATGGTGGATTCCCCCCTTTGCCCACGTTGCCACCTCGTGGATACTGACGAACACCGTTTAACATGTGGATCGGCGTTAGAGGTATGGCTGCTAGTGCAGAAGATCCTCGCCTGCTACCTCCGTATCGCGCCTCGCACAATTGAGCCACGGCTCCTCCTTTGTCCAGAGGATACTTATTTCCCACCTGCGAAGACTCACGCTCTCACGTGGTTTAAAGGCATGTCCATATACTACCTCTTTCGAGATGATGAGAAGATGGTGCTTGATTACTGGCAATTTCTCCAGGACAGTCATAGCACACTTGAGTGTACACCCCGATACCGACAACTATTTGCGAACTATTTGCGCAGTGTCTTCGATAACCCCCCTCACAGTTGGGGAGTACCGGGCAGAGGATGACCGCCTTCATGGGGCTCCACACGCTGCGAAATGTTGTACCAATTTGGAACGTGGAATCTGTACGCAGATGGGCCATGCTCATGGAATGGCGTGCGGGATTTGGTTACATTTTTCTTTCTTTATTATCTATCATCACACTATTGGTTTCAAATTCTATTTCATAGTATAGAAGGAACTCTTGTTCTGTTGTTGCTACGGATGTACATTCTAATTTTGTTTGTCAAAAAAAAAAAAAAATGTGGTCAGCGCGACGGAATGTCATACCTAAGAGACCGGGTTCGATTCCCAGATCGGTCGGAGATTTTCTTCTCTCAGGGGCTGGGTGTTGTGTTGTCCTTATTATCATCATCTCATCCCCATCGACACGCAGGTCGCCGAAGTGGTGTCAACTCGAAAGACTTGCACCAGACGAACGCTATATCCGACGGTAGGCCCTAGCCACATGGCATTTTCATCTCCATCACAGAAAAAAAAACTCTGTGCCTGAACGCTGAATTGGCGGGAACCGATAATAGAAATGAACTTACTTTGTGCAAATTTGTGAAATCATAAGCTGTCTTACTGAATATTTGTTTCCGTTTGTGTGCAGTGGATAATCCTGCAAAACCTTCACAAATATATATTTAAAAATATAACTTGTTAGGTAATAAAAAAAAAAGCTAACTAATAGCCAGAGAACCTGGGTTCAAGTACCAGTGTGACAGAAATTTTAACTGATTACTTCAGCTTCTATCCTTACCTGTGACCTTAGCCTTTTAGTAATATAGACTGCTCCAGCGAATCGCATATCTCCAAAGAACCGTGCGACCGCTACGGTCGCAGGTTCGAATCCTGCCTCGGGCATGGATGTGTGTGATGTCCTTAGGTTAGTTAGTTTTAAGTAGTTCTACGTTCTAGGGGACTGATGACCTCAGAAGTTAAGTCCCATAGTGCTCAGAGCCATTTGAACCATATCTCCAAAGACAGTCTATATGATCGAATCAACAGAAGTGTTCAATTCCACCTCTCTGCTTTGCTCGGTGACAATGGCGTTGTGCCGTCTGAAATCACTAAGGCAGTGAGTTTTTAAGTTGGTTGTGCTTGTAGATGTATTGTTGAAAAGTGTTCTAAACCCAGAAAACGTTGCTCCAGTGAAAGAAAGTCTGCATCTAATATTGCCGGAAGCTCAATGTCGTTTACCTTTACAAGTGGGCATTAAGAAACTGTCTTTATATTCGATTGTGGATGTGAACGTGCTGTGTTTAACGTGTGGCATTGCGTTCATTTGAGTTTTGGTTGTCATTGTGCTAACATTTCTTTGAGGTTAGGTAGTTAGTGCAGTGATGTGGATTGTGGAAATATTTTCCCTGAGTTATTAAGGTTTTTTGCTTATGTGTTTGGCGTTTTTGTTAGGTATGATCAGTTTAGTGTATGTTGTGCGGAAAGAAGTCTAACTTTTTTATTAGGTTTTGGATATGACAGTGAGGTTCACGAGTGTAGCATATTCTGAGATGTGGGATGATGTCTGACATACAGTTTCTGCAGATGTTCGGTCTTACTGCTGAATATGTTAGGTGTGACGTTAGTGGCAACAACATGAGGTTTGTCATCGTTCCCGTAGCTCGGACCGGGTACATATACAGGGTGAGTCACCTAACATTACCGCTAGATATATTTCGTAAACCACATCAAATACTGACGAATCGATTCCACAGACCGAACGTGAGGAGAGGGGCTAGTGTAGTTGGTTAATACAAACCATAAAAAAAATGCACGGAAGTATATTTTTTAACACAAATCTACGTTTTTTTAAATGGAACCCCGTTAGTTTTGTTAGCACATCTGAACATATAAACAAATACGTAATTAGTGCCGTTTGTTGCATTGTAAAATGTTAATTACATCCGGAGATATTGTAACCTAAAGTTGACGCTTGAGTACCACTCCTCCGCTGTTGGATCGTGTGTATCGGAGAGCACCGAATTGCGTAGGGATCCAAAGGGAACGGTGATGGACCTTAGGTACAGAAGAGACTGGAACAGCACATTACGTCCACATGCTAACACCTTTTTATTGGTCTTTTTCACTAACGCACATGTACATTACCATGAGGGGTGAGGTACACGTACACACGTGGTTTCCGTTTTCAATTACGGAGTGGAATAGAGTGTGTCCCGACATTTCAGGCCAATAGATGTTCAATGTGGTGGCCATCATTTGCTGCACACAATTGCAATCTCTGGCGTAATGAATGTCGTACACGCCGCAGTACATCTGGTGTAATGTCGCCGCAGGCTGCCACAATACGTTGTTTCGTATCCTCTGGGGTTGTAGGCACATCACGGTACACATTCTCCTTTAACGTACCCCACAGAAAGAAGTCCAGAGGTGTAAGATCAGGAGAACGGGCTGGCCAATTTATGCGTCCTCCACGTCCTATGAAACGCCCGTCGAACGTCTACCTCACCCCTCATGGCAATGTACATGTGCGTCAGTGGAAAAGACCAATAAAAAGGTGTTAGCATGTGGACGTAATGTGCTGTTCCAGTCTCTTCTGTACCTAAGGTCCGTCACCGTTCCCTTTGGATCCCTACGCAATTCGGTGCTCTCCGATACACACGATCGAACAGCGGAGGAGTGGTACTCAAGCGTCAACTTTAGGTTACAATATCTCCGGATGTAATTAACATTTTACAATGCAACAAACGGCACTGATTACGTATTTGTTTATATGTTCAGATGTGGTAACAAAACTAACGGGGTTCTATTTAAAAAAACGTAGGTTTGTGTTAAAAAACATACTTCCGTGCATTTTTTTATGTATTGTATTAACCAATTACACTGGCCCCTCTTCTCACGTTCGGTCTGTGGAATCGATTCGTCAGTATTTGATGTGGTTTACGAAATATATCCAGCGGTAATGTTAGGTGACTCACCCTGTATATGTTTCACTAGCTGCAACGTAGTCGCGTGTACAAACAGTGATCCAATACTGTCAAATATTTTTTTTATTCCAGTCTCTGCTCACAATATGAATTCTTTAGACGATGACCGGTTTCAGTCCGTAATGACCATCCTCAGATCTTTTTTACTCCATATCCTAAAGTGATAAGGCCATACTGGCATCGTCGAAACATATATATCAGGACAGCACAGAACCATGTGACGATGCTGTGCTGATTATATGTTTTGACGATGCCATTATGGCCTTATCACTTTAGGACATGGAGTAAAAAAGATCTGAGGATGGTCATTACGGACTGAAACCGGTCATCGTGTAAAGAATTGATATTGTGATCAGAGACTGGAATAAAAAACATTAGACATATATATATATATATATATATATATATATATATATATATATATATATATATATATATACACAGGGTGTTTCAAAAATGCCCGGTATATTTGAAACGGTAATAAAAACTAAACGAGCAGCAATAGAAATACACCGTTTGTTGCAATATGCTTGGGACAACAGTACATTTTCAGGCAGACAAACTTTCGAAATTACAGTAGTTACAATTTTCAACAACAGATGGCGCTGCGGTCTGGGAAACTCTATAGTACGATATTTTCCACATATCCACCATGCGTAGCAATAATATGGCGTAGTCTCTGAATGAAATTACCCGAAACCTTTGACAACGTGTCTGGCGGAATGGCTTCACATGCAGATGAGATGTACTGCTTCAGCTGTTCAATTGTTTCTGGATTCTGGCGGTAAACCTGGTCTTTCAAGTGTCCCCACAGAAAGAAGTCACAGGGGTTCATGTCTGGCGAATAGGGAGGCCAATCCACGCCGCCTCCTGTATGTTTCGGATAGCCCAAAGCAATCACACGATCATCGAAATATTCATTCAGGAAATTAAAGACGTCGGCCGTGCGATGTGGCCAGGCACCATCTTGCATAAACCACGAGGTGTTCGCAGTGTCGTCTAAGGCAGTTTGTACCGCCACAAATTCACGAAGAATGTCCAGATAGCGAGATGCAGTAATCGTTTCGGATCTGAAAAATGGGCCAAAGATTCCTTTGGAAGAAATGGCGGCCCAGACCAGTACTTTTTGAGGATGCAGGGACGATGGGACTGCAACATGGGGCTTTTCGATTCCCCATATGCGCCAGTTCTGTTTATTGACGAAGCCGTCCAGGTAAAAATACACTTCGTCAGTAAACCAAATGCTGCCCACATGCATATCGCCGTCATCAATCCTGTGCACTATATCGTTAGCGAATGTCTCTCGTGCAGCAATGGTAGCGGCGCTGAGGGGTTGCCGCATTTGAATTTTGTACGGATAGAGGTGTAAACTCTGGCGCATGAGACGATACGTGGACGTTGGCGTCATTTGGACCGCAGCTGCAACACGGCGAACGGAAACCCGAGGCCGCTGTGGGATCACCTGCTGCACTAGCTGCGCGTTGCCCTCTGTGGTTGCCGTACGCGGTCGCCCTACCTTTCCAGCACGTTCATCCGTCACGTTCCCAGTCCGTTGAAATTTTTCAAACAGATCCTTTATTGTATCGCTTTTCGGTCCTTTGGTTACATTAAACCTCCGTTGAAAACTTCGTCTTGTTGCAACAACACTGTGTTCTAGGCGGTGGAATTCCAACACCAGAAAAATCCTCTGTTCTAAGGAATAAACCATGTTGTCTACAGCACACTTGCACGTTGTGAACAGCACACGCTTACAGCAGAAAGATGACGTACAGAATGGCGCACCCACAGACTGCGTTGTCTTCTATATCTTTCACATCACTTGCAGCGCCATCTGTTGTTGAAAATTGTAACTACTGTAATTTCGAAAGTTTGTCCGCCTGAAAATGTGCTGTTGTCCCAAGCATATTGCAACAAACGGTGTATTTCTATCGCTGCTCGTTTAGTTTTTATTGCCGTTTCCAATATACCGGTCATTTTTTAAACACCCTGTATATTGTGTGTGTGTGCTTGCGTTTGCGTGCGTAAGTGTGGTGGATAACCCAGGTGGTATTGCTGGAGGCTTTGGTTAGTAAGTAATTTTTATTTTGGTTTTACTCTATAGTAATTGTGATGCTATGACGTTTTGGTATCGATAGCTGCAGATGAGCTGTAGGTCAAGGGAAATGTCCGATTCCACGTTTTGGAGATGTAGGCGTTTTTGGTATCGGTATCTGCAGCAGAGCTATGTAGGTAAAAGGAAATGCCACTTTTTGGGGTTTAAGTGTTGGTTATTTCGTATCGATAGCTGCGGCTGAGCTATGTAGCTCAAGGGGAATGCCGATTCATGTGGTTTAATTGGTGTAGCGGATGCAGCAATTTAAAATTTTTTATGGTATCTGTGTATGTAGTGACTTCATTGTCCTCATTGTCCGCCCCCTGTAGCTGAGTGGTCAGCGCGACAGACTGTCAATCCTAAGGGCCCGGGTTCGATTCCCGGCTGGGTCGGAGATTTTCTCCGCTCAGGGACTGGGTGTTGTGTTGTCCTGATCATCATCATTTCATCCCCATCGACGAGCAAGTCGCCAAAGTGGCGTCAAATCGAAAGCCTTGCACCCGGCGAACGGCCTACCCGACGGGAGGTCCTGATTATATATATATATATATATATATATATTGTTCTCATTGTGTATACGCTGGAAGTAGCCGTTTACACCATACTGATGACGTCATGAGTCGAAGCAGACGGGTGGAATCGGACTCTTCTGTGATGCCTGTAGGATCTTTCAGCTGTTCGTGACATCTGCACCTCAGAGTGCACGCAGTATTATCAATCCCTCATTGTTGTTAGGTTTTGTGATGTCTAGCACTTTCGGATTTATGAATGTATCTCTTTACCTATCGTTCTTTTACATTAATTTATTATTTCTCTTCGTTGAAGCCTGATAAAACGTATTTCGCCCCCTTGCTTTTTGCCTCTTGATAACTTTGACACGCCACCCACATGCCGCTTGCAGCGTAGAACGTTATGTATGCAGTGTAATTAATTATGTTTTTCTTTTTTTTTTTTTCTAGGTAATTCGGGAACAATGCTGTAAGGTCTTCGCCTCCCCGAAGTATGTGAGTAATATTAAACTCAGTTTCAACCAGTAACTAAAAATGACTGATTTGAGAAGAGACGAGTGATTGGAAGCTATTATACATTGCAGCCGAATGTGTGTGTCATCGGAACCAACTTTTAGTGAGTGTAGATTCAGGTTATGATGCAACGAGACCTTGTCCTTCTGAAACAGTTGACTATAGGTCGTCAAAAAAGAGCTGAGAATTCAGTAGAACAGTGTGCGACGTCTCCAAACGCACCAAACACACGTCTGCCGACAGTGAACGAACCCTTTCCAGAAGGAATGCTGGAGATTTGCCACAGTTGCCCCTTCGCCAGGTAGCTTGAGTAGCGATCCCTCAGGTAAGGGACGCCCTTCCTCGTACTTCTTCTGTCCGCTTTCAAGCCGCCGTCTCCACACCTTACTCGATACAACCAGCACGTAAGGGACCTTCTTCTTCGACATCTTGGCGAAACACAGAGCTTCTTTTCCGAAATCGAAATATTTATAAGTTTTGGGAAACGAAAGCAATTCCGGCGAGTATGTCAGTATGTAATTAGTTCTGCCAAGTATAAATATAGAATCCTCTGCCTGTACGGTAGCTTCCTTTCACGCTTACTGATTGCGGTAGAAACAGTCCATCACCATGAGAGCAACAAGAAAGGAACGATGTAACGAGAATGCGAATGTACGCTAAACAAAAATGGCTCTGAGCACTATGGGACTCAACTGCTGAGGTCATTAGTCCCCTAGAACTTAGAACTAGTGAAACCTAACTAACCTAAGGACATCACACACATCCATGCAGGATTCGAACCTGCGACCGTAGCGGTCTCGCGGTTCCAGACTGCAGCGCCAGAACCGCGCGGCCACTTCGGCCGGCGTACGCTAAACATTTATTTTTGTTCACCGCATTTGTGTCTACTTTAGTTACTACAAGTGCATGCCCAAAAGACAATAAGGAGAGAGGAAATGGGTATGTGAGTGTTTGAAAAGAAGAACGACATACTCGATATTAATTTACTCTCTAAAATCCGATATCCCTTGCGGCGAAACATTAGTCAATAAAGTGTAGGTGGTCAATATTGAAAACATGACTGAACGTACGTTCACTAAATAGAGATAAGAACATCTATGATCGACATGTCACCTAAAGTCGACGTACAGTTTTAATATGTTAGAAATAAGGAAATGAAGTAATACAGAATGCTATGCTTGTAACGTACGTTGTTGTTCTACATTGTTTAGCTGTGGTATTTACAGCGTCACAGACAAAGCATCCTATGTTTTGGAGGGAAAAGCCGTAATTGTAATGATCTGCACTAACATTTCAAAGATAACTCGAGTCTCATCGCGAATAGGTACCCTAGTCATAAAATTATAGTTGGCACTGACTTCAATCTACCTTCCGTATGTTGACAAAAATACATTTTCAGACCCTATTCTTTACAGACGAATGGAAAAACTGGCAGAAGCCGACCATGGCAAAGATCAGTTTGGATTCCGCAGAAATGTTGGAACACATGAGGCAATACTGACCCTACGACTTATCTTAGAAGCTAGATTAAGGAAAGGCAAACCTATATATCTGGCATTTGTAGACTTAGAGAAAGCTTTTGACAATGTTGACTGGAATACTCTCTTTCAAATTCTAAAGGTGGCAGGGGTAAAATACAGGGAGCGAAAAGCTATTTACAATTTGTACAGAAACCAGATGGCAGTTATAAGAGTCAAGGGGCATGAAAGGGACGCAGTGGTTGGGAAGGGAGTGAGACAGGGTTGTAGCCTCTCCCCGATGTAATTCAATCTGTATATTGAGCAAGCAGTAAAGGAAACAAAAGAAAAGTTCGGAGTAGGTATTAAAGTCCAAGGAGAAGAAATAAAAACGTTGAGGTTCGCCGATGACATTGTAATTCTGTCAGAGACAGCAAAGGACTTGGAAGAGCTGTTGAACGGTATGGACAATGTCTTGAAAGGAGGATATAAGATGAACATCAACAAAAGCAAAACGAGGATAATGGAATGTAGTCGAATTAAGTCGAGTGATGCTGAGGGAATTAGATTAGGAAATGAGACACTTAAAGTAGTAAAGGAGTTTTGCTATTTGGGGAGCAAAATAACTGAAGATGGTCGAAGTAGAGAGGATATAAAATGTAGACTGGCTATGGCAGGGAAAGCGTTTCTGAAGAAGAAAAATTTGTTAACATCGAGTATAGATTTAAATGTCAGGAAGACGTTTCTGAAAGTATTTGTATGGAGTGTAGCCATGTATGGAAGTGAAACATGGACGATAAATAGTTTAGACAAGAAGAGAATACAAGCTTTCGAAATGTGGTGCTACAGAAGAATGCTGAAGATTAGATGGGTAGATCACGTAACTAATGAGGACGTATTGAATAGAATTGGGGAGAAGAGGAGCTTGTGGCAAACTTGACTAGAAGAAGGGATCGGTTGGTAGGACATGTTCTGAGGCATCAAGGGATCAACAATTTGGTATTGGAGGGCAGCACGGAGGGTAAAAATCGTAGAGGGAGACCAAGAAGCTTGCACAGGATAGAGTAGCATGGAGATCTGCATCAAACCAGTCTCAGGACTGAAGACCACATCAACAACTTGCATATACCAGTTTCTTTGGCGCTTCAGTGTATGTACATGCTTTTTCACAACACTGAAAGTTGCATAATGATGTTGTGTCAGATTGTAATAAGGAGTGGCAGGGAACATCAGCATACAATAATGTTACCAGATCCGATGATGGGAGCGTAGATCTGTCGAAACCGGTAATAGTATTAAAAAGGATTACTAGCGATATGGCAAACGTGTTTCTTCAAGAACATTATAACTTTCAGATCGCCCGCAACGACTGAAGTAATGTCAAACATATATATGATTCTAACCTAACCTAACTTAACCTGGAAGGTATTCTTTTAAATGAAAAATAAAACTGTTTGCCGGACCGAGACTCGAACTCGTGACCTTTGTCTTCCGCGGGCAAGATCTGTGCCATCTGAGCTACCCAAGCACGACTGACAACCCGTCCTCACAGCTTTACTGTCTCCAGTACCTCGTCTCCTACCTTCCAAACTTCACAGAAACTCTCCTGCTAACCTTGCAGAACTAGCACTCCCGGGGCGGATTCCTGCTTCGGGCATGGATGTGTGTGATGTCCTTAGGTTAGTTACGTATAAGTAGTTCTAAGTCTAGGGGACTGATTTCAGATGTTAAGCCCCATAGTGCTTAGAGCCATTTGAACCATTTTTTAGCACTCCTGGAAGAAAGGATATGGCGGAGACATGACTTAGGCACTGCCTGGGGGATGTTTACAGAATGTTTTCACTCTGCAGCGGAGTGTGCGCTGATATGAAACTTACTGGCAGATTAAAACTGCGAAAGGCAAAGGTCCCGAGTTCGAGTCCCTATCGGGCGCACAGTTTTAGTCTGCCTGGAAGTTTCACATCAGCAGAGCACACTCTGCTGCAGAGAGAAACTTACATTGTTTAAAATGTTTTGATACTCGGATACTTGTGAAGTCAAACGTAAAAATATGCAAAGTGGAGTAATTCAGAAACGTTGACTGAAAATACCTGAAGCTCGAGATAGAAGTCTGCGAAACTGGAGCTCAACGATATTAAATAGAGAGACCGGTCGACCAAACAATACGACTGCGACAAATAAATCTGCTCTCAATAGAATTTACGTCCACTATCCGACTCGGTGACAAGATGTATTTGTGTTGAATGTTGCGAAAACAATTACAGGGCTATTACAAATGATTGAAGCGATTTCATAAATTCGCTGTAGCTCCATTCATTGACATATGGTCACGACACACTACAGATACGTAGAAAAACTCATGAAGTTTTGTCCGGCTGAAGCCGCACTTCAGGTTTCAGCCGCCAGAGCGCTCGAGAGCGCAGTGAGGCAAAATGGCGACAGGAGCCGAGAAAGCGTATGTCGTGCTTCAAATGCACTCACATCAGTCGGTCATAACAGTGCAACGACACTTCAGGACGAAGTTTAACAAAGATCCACCAACTGATAACTCCATTCGGCGATGGTATGCGCAGTTTAAAGCTTCTGGATACCTCTGTAAGGGGAAATCAACGGGTCGGCCTGCAGTGGGCGAAGAAACGGTTGAACGCGTGCGGGCAAGTTTCACGCGTAGCCCGCGGAAGTCGACGAATAAAGCAAGCAGGGAGCTAAACGTTCCACAGCCGACGGTTTGGAAAATCTTACGGAAAAGGCTAAAGCAGAAGTCTTACCGTTTACAATTGCTACAAGCCCTGACACCCGATGACAAAGTCAAACGCTTTGAATTTTCGGCGCGGTTGCAACAGCTCATGGAAGAGGATGCGTTCAGTGCGAAACTTGTTTTCAGTGACGAATTGATGGGGTTATGTGAAAGATTCAGTGTTTAAACCCCCTCTACCAAGAAACGTGCCGGAACTGCGAGCTCGCATCAACGATGCTTTCGAACTCATTGATGGGGACATGCTGCGCCGAGTGTGGGAGGAACTTGATTATCGGCTTGATGTCTGCCGAATCACTAAAGGGGCACATATCGAACATTTGTGAATGCCTAAAAAAACTTTTTGAGTTTTTGTACGTGTGTGCAAAGCATTGTGAAAATATCTCAAATAATAAAGTTATTGTAGAGCTGTGAAATCGCTTCAATCATTTGTAATAACCCTGTACTGTACCAGAATTATTATATTAATTACGCAATGCCGGCCGGAGTGGCCGAACGGTTCTAGGCGCTACAGTCTGGAACCGCGCGACCGCTACTGTCGCAGGTTCGAATCCAGCCTTGGGCATGGATGTGTGTGATGTCCTTAGGTTAGCTAGGTTTAAGTAGTTCTAAGTTCTAGGGGACTGATGACCTCAGAAGTTAAGTCCCATAGTGCTCAGAGCCATTTGAACCATTTGAATTACGCAACAAATCATCACCGAATAAAATATGTCTGACTTTATTCGTCGGATCTGTTTGAAATCACAGTGTAGCACTTTCGTAAATTATTTCATTCGAATTAAATCTCTGAACCTATAACCCGCCAGGTTAGCCGACAGCGTTAATGCGCTGCTTCCTGGACTCGGGTAGGCGCGCCGGCGCCGGATCGAATCAGCCCGGCGGCTTAACGACGGAGGCCCGTGTGCCAGCCGGCCTGGATGTGGTTTTTAGGCTGTTTTCCACATCCCACTAGGTGAATACCGGGCTGGCCCCACGTCCCGCCTCAGTTACACGGCTCGCAGACATCTGAACACACTCGCACTATTCCATGGATTACACTCGACACAGACAGTTTGGGTACACTAATTCCGTCCCGGGGGGTATGGGGTGGAGGCCGAAAGTGCATCCGGTAACCCCTTAACTTAACCTTGTCAGATCCGATTAACCATGCCGACCCTGTGTCATTGCGGGGAAAAAGGCACAAGCAAAAGAAAGAATGAAAGAAAGCACTGAACCTATACTGATGTTATTATCTCTTAAATTCTCACTGGTAATCTCTGTGCGTGATTCTGAATGTGAAGTACAGTGGTAATAAAAAAAAGGCTTACGTGTGTGCAATGGACTGCTCATCTGCTATCTGCTTTCCAACCATTTTTTTTTCTCTTTTTTCTATACAAAATAATGATTTGACTGTCAAAATTGCCTCACTCACCGTACTCACGATGTGCAATGCGAGACGGGATTTCGTCAATACTCAAAAATGTTACTCAGACCGCAACACACTACGTGCAATGCGAATGTGCAGTCAAACGAGACAATGAATGCAAATGAAAGCCGGCCGGTGTGGCCATGCGGTTCTAGGCGCTTCAGTCTGGAACCGCGTGACCGCTACAGTCGCAGGCTCGAATCCTACCTCGGGCATGGATGTGTGTGATGGCCTTAGGTTAGTTAGGTTTAAGTAGTTCTAAGTTCTAGGGAACTGGTGACCTCAGATGTTAAGTCCCATAGTGCTCAGAGCCATTTGAAGCATTTTTTTTCTTTCAAATGAAAAATAGCGTACCAATCACACCGACAAGGAAATTACTGAATCGACACCAGTTTTGACTGAGCTTCATTAAGTCATAGCAACAACACAATTTGCGCACTTCTCACACATCAACTAATTCGTAAAACGCCTCTTCAGCATTTCACACGGCTGTGAAAGACAGAACCGTGCCACTTCCGTAGAAAAAAACGTTACAAAAAATGTAAACTATGAGCACTTGTAATATTACTAGCATTTAAAAAATAAAGTAATATTATCCAGAATGAGATTTTCACTCTGCAGCGGAGTGTGCGCTGATATGAAACTTCCTGGCAGATTAAAACTGTGTGCCCGACCGAGACTCGAACTCGGGACCTTTGCCTTTTGCGGGCAAGTGCTCTACCAACTGAGCTACCCAAGCACGAATCACGCCCCGTCCTCACAGCTTTACTTCTGCCAGTACCTCGTCTCCTACCTTCCAAACTTTACAGAAGCTCTCCTGCGAACCTTGCAGAACTAGCAGTCCTGAAAGAAAGGATATAGCGGAGACATGGCTTAGCCACAGCCTGGGGGATGTTTCCAGAATGAGATTTTCACTCTGCAGCGGAGTGTGCGCTGATATGAAACTTCCTGGCAGATTAAAACTGTGTGCCCGACCGAGACTCGAACTCGGGACCTTTGCCTTTCGCGGGCAAGTGCTCTACCATCTGAGCTACCGAAGCACGACTCGCGCCCGGTACTCACAGCTTTACTTCTGCCAGTATCTCGTCTCCTACCTTCCTTTCTTTCAGGAGCGCTAGTTCTGCAAGGTTCGCAGGAGAGCTTCTGTAAAGTTTGGAAGGTAGGAGACGAGATACTGGCAGAAGTAAAGCTGTGAGTACCAGGCGTGAGTCGTGCTTCGGTAGATCAGATGGTAGAGCACTTGCCCGCGAAAGGCAAAGGTCCCGAGTTCCAGTCTCGGTCGGGCACACAGTTGTAATCTGCCAGGAAGTTTCAAGTAATATTATATTTATCACTGTTACTGGTGGCAATGCTTCCGAAATGCTAAAATGGAGCCTAGAAAATTTTTACTTGTAGATGATGAAATTATATGCCGCGAACTAGTATCAGATTCCCATCAGAGCGACGAGAACGTTGACCGACGGCATTGTTTAGAGGCCAGGGACCGATCTCAAAACTACGCTGTTTGCGCAATTACCTTGCTCTAGTACTGATAGAAAAGGTCGGCGAAAGAGATCTCGGGGACGCTGAAATAAAAGTTTGATAAAGAAAATGCCGATTGAACACTAGTAGCGCTCGGCTGTGGCCACCAAAGAATTGGTCGGCAACTCTCTTTCGGTACAGCTTGACAAAATCCTAAAATCTAACACAATGAATTGAGATCGGCATTAATGGAATAGGATAGCAGGTTATTAATTGACACACGGCTATTGTAATTAAATTAGCGTAATTATTTAACCAGAAGTTATAGATACGAGAGCAACCCTTACATTTTGTGAAACAGCCATCGAAAACAAACGAGAGAGGGGGAGAGAGCTCACAGCTCCAGCTTTTAAATAATCCAAAAACAGAATGAGATTTTCACTCTGCAGCGGAGTGTGCGCTGATATGAAACTTCCTGGCAGATTAAAACTGTGTGCCCGACCGAAACTCGAAGTCGGGACCTTTGCCTTTCGCGGGCAAGTGCTCTACCAACTGAGCTACCGAAGCACTACTCACGCCCGGTACTCACAGCTTTACTTCTGCCAGTATCTCGTCTCCTACCTTCCAAACTTTACAGAAGCTCTCCTCCGAACCTTGCAGAACTAGCACTCCTGAAAGAAAGGATATAGCGGAGACATGGCTTAGCCACAGCCTGGGGGATGTTTCCAGGATGAGATTTTCACTCTGCAGCGGAGTGTGCGCTGATATGAAACTTCCTGGCAGATTAAAACTGTGTGCCCGACCGAGACTCGAACTCGGGACCTTTGCCTTTCGCGGGCAAGTGGTAGAGCACTTGCGCGCGAAAGGCAAAGGTCCCGAGTTCGAGTCTCGGTCGGGCACACAGTTTTAATCTGCCAAGAAGTTTCAATCCAAAAACAATCTGCGGCGACTGCCCTCAACTTGCTTTACAGTTTCGATACATAAATATTGCCGGCCGTGGTGGCCAAGCGGTTAAAGGCGCTACAGTCTGGAACCGCGTGACCGCTACTGTCGCAGGTTCGAATCCTGCCTCGGGCAGCGATGTGTGTGATGTCCGTAGGTTAGTTAGGTTTAAGTAGTTCTAAGTTCTAGGGGACTGATGACCTTAGCAGTTAAGTCCCGCAGTGCTCAGAACCATTATTAGATACATAAATATTTGTCTGGAACATTCTTTATTGGGACATAAAAAAAAACATTCCTTACATTAAATAGTGCCCTTTTCTCCTTACTTTAGAGATTTATTTACACAGACAAAATTTATTCTTAATGTATTTTAGTCTTCATTAACCAATTCGGGCATATTCTATTAATTGTTCAAAAAGCAACATTTCACACTGTTGTAACAATCGACATAATAAGTAATTACAAATACGAGGGTCGTCCACAAAGTAAGTTCCGTTTCTGTTTCTATCCGCGGCTGCGTTACGATTGCAGTTCCGAGCATGCGCGGCAGTTACTGTGACTCAAGTAGCAGACATGTGCGCCATTTTCAGATCACTGCTGCCGACGTGTGCTTCGTAGTGCTTCTTTACAATGTCAGCCGTAATTGAAAATGCCGCTGCGTGTGAAATCAGATCTGTGATTCGATTTCTAAGCGCAAAAAAAGTTAAACCAAAGGAAATTCACCGGCAAATCTGCCAGGTTTACGGACAAAATGCTGTGAGTGATTCAATGGTTAGAAGATGGGCCAGACTGTTCAGTGAAGGACGTGGTCAAGTGCACGGTGAAGAACGAAGTGGACGCCCGTCTGTGGTTGCTGACGAACTGGTTCACACGGTTGAAGAGAAAATTAAGCACAACCGTAAGTTTACACTTAGTGCCCTTCCTATTAAAAGCTCCACAATTCTCACGTTCACTAATTCATGAAATTGTTACTGAAAAACTGAAATTTGGAAAACATTGCTCACATTGATTACCCAAAATTCTTACTGAACAACACAAGAAGCAACGGATGGGCTGTGCAGTTTTTGACACGCTACAATGAAGAAGGCGACCGTTTTCTTTCTCGGATAGTCACGGGGGATGAAACTTGGCTATCGTACGACACCCCTGAAACAAAACGGCAATTAATGGAATGGAGGCACACTTCATGCCCAACGAAGGTTAAGCCGAAGCAAATCGCAACACCTCGAAAAGTCATGTAATGGATTGCCGTGTGGCTTCCCATGGTGCAAGTCTTTCGATTTGACGCCACTTCGGCGACTTGCGCAGCGACGGGGTTGAAACGATGATGAGCGCAGCGACGGGGTTGAAACGATGATGATTAGGACAACACAGCACCCAGTCCCTGAGCGGAGAAAACCTCCGACTCAGCCGGGAATCGAACCCGGTCCGTTAGGTATGACATTCCGTCGCGCTGACCACTCAGCTACCAGGGGCGGACGAAAAGTCATGTGCACCGTTATTTGGGAGAGAAAAGGCAGTTTGCTAGTTGATTTCTTACCACGAGACCAATCAATCAATGCACATGGTTAGGTTGGTGGTCAACACAACGATGATTACGAGCTGAAAGAACTTCTTACCACATGGTTGAATACACGGGCGCCAACCTTCTATGAAGAAGGCATACAAAAACTTGTGCCACGCTATGACGAGTGCCTACAAAATTTCGGAAGCTATGTAGAAATGTAGTTTAACAGTTGTAGATTTTTGTACAATAAATATTTTTCCTGTATCTGTACACGTTTGTTTTATATAACCAAACGGAACTCACTTTGTGGACATACATCGTATAGCAAACCACGTTACCTTTAAATGACACCTTTTCTCATTCGTGCAATATTATAATCCTTCTGCTTAATTTCTCCCTTTAAACATCGCATTACAGACGTTGCTCCTAACAATGCTGCCTCCACTGCAGGGCAGGCGAGCTGTCGTTCATTTCAAACCAAGTTCATTACCACACACAAGAAATGGTTCGAATGGCTCTAAGCGCTATGGGACTTAACTTCTGAGGTCATCAGTCCCCTAGAACTATTTATACCTAACTAACCTAAGGACATCACACACATCTATGCCCGAGGCAGGATTCGAACCTGAGACCGTAGCGGTCTCAGGGTACCAGACTGCAGCGCCTAGAACCGCTCGGCTACCCCGGCCTTCTTACGACATACAGCTGCTACTAGTCCACCCTCTGACAAAGTAAAGCTAACCTCTCTCACCAACATCTCTGGTCTCGAACATAGGTCCACAGCGTATAATTATAAAGGTAATGTTGAAGCGATCGATTTCAAACAAGCCTTTGACACCATAAAGAACTATATAGACTACTGAAAGAAGTTGGTAGATGTGCTAAATTAATAAGACTAATCAGAATGACAAAGACAGAGACAAGAGCAAAAGTAAAGGTCCTTAGCAGAACAAGTGATAGCTTTGACTTTAATAAAGGTGTGAAGCAAGGGGATAGTCTCTCCACTGTCCTATTCAACATAGCCCTGCATAGTGCAGTAAATAAAATCAACAAAAGAGGCACCATATTTATGAAAACTAGCCAGATATGTGCATACGCTGATGACATTGCTATAGTAGGAAGAAATACCAATACACTCCTAGAAACATACCGGGCAATGGAAACAGAAGCCTTAAAAATTGGCCTCATAGTAAATGAAAACAAAACAAAATATATGGTAATGTCACAATCTGAGGCCAGAAGAACCCCTAAAAACCTAAACATCAATGGGAAATGCTTCAATGGAGTGTCCTCTTTTTAACTACTTGGGAGCCCTAATAACAAATGATAACAGTATTGGAAAGGCTATAAGGGAAAGAATACAAGCAGGAAACAGAGCTTACTTTGCAAATATGCAGCTCTTCAAAAATAGCCCTGTTACAAGAAAAACTAAACTGCTAATATATAATTCCCTAGTCCGCCCAGTTATCACATACGGCTCAGAGGTATGGACGTTGACAGAACACGATAAAAATGCTCTAAGAAGCATTGAGCGGCGGAAAATACTACGCAAAATCTATGGACCAATAAGGGAGGAAGAAGACTGGAGAATACACTACAATGCCGAATTACAAGAGTTAATACAAGGCAGGGACATAGTAAAATTTGTGAAATCACAGCGAATACGATGGCTAGGACACTTGGAGAGAATGGCAGAGCATAGAATTCCAAAGAAAATGATGAAAGGTATGATCCATTCAGTTAGGCGAAAAGGGAGACCTAGAAAAAGAGGGATCGATGAGGTAATAATGGATATCAGCAATATGGGAGTCCGGGGGTGGAAAAGAGCAGCAAATAACCGAGAAGTGTGGAGGAAGATTGTTGAAGAAGCCAAGGCTCACCAAGGGCTGTAGAGCTACTGAAGAAGAAGAAGAAGAATGTTGAAGCGATATTACAAGGCTTGAGATCATTCAACAAATTTACGAATTAACTCATATTTGTGGCCCTGCATATACTCAGAATTATCGTAGCAAGTTGGACAGCCACGTTTCAACCTCCTTGATCCCGCCAAGAACGGACGAAAGACACACTGTGACCATGCTGTCGGCCTGCGAGATTAGCCGAGCGGTCTCATACGCAGCAGTCGTGGACTGTGCGGCTGATCCCGGCGGAGATTCGAGTCCACCCTCGGGCATGGGTGTGTGTGTGTTTGTCCTTAGGCTAATTTAGGTTAAGTAGTGTGTAAGCTTAGTGACTGATGACCTCAGCAGTTAAGTCCCATAAGATTTCACACACTTTTGAACATTTTTGAACCATGCTGTCGGCTGATATTATCGGGCGATCTCTGGCCACTGCGTCTGCCAATCGTTGTCTGTGCCACCCCGAAGCACAGCCTGAGCTGTAAACGAAACTATGTATTTTTTTTTTGTCTCAGAGGTAACGTTTTAGTATTTTTTTTTTTAATTTCCGATTCCCCTTTTTCTATAGATCCGTCAACGTCGCGAGAATAGAGCTCTTCCGGAACTTCCTTCAGCTCCGGAGAAAATCCATCAGTGGTCCCTAGGGAGCACACGGGTATATTTCTCATCGGATCTCGCACAGTGGTGGGGTGGGGGGAAATATCGGCCACATTTATCCGCTCTTATTCCTCTCTACCTCTCCTCAGACACGAGCGACCCCTGACCGTGGAATCCTGTTGGCGAGGGGCTGAGAGGAAGGAGGGGGGAGGGGGGGGGGGAGAAACTCCGTTGCCAATCTACAGCTCTTTCCTCTCCACATCTGCCACACTACCTGCTGTCTCTCTCGGACTCTGTCTTCTCCCCTGTCCCAGTTTCTCTGCCGCCTGCGCAATATCGCCCGCAGCGGTGCTAACCCCCTACCGTGGCTCCCCCTCCACTTTCGTCTCCCCCCCTGCCGCTACACTCCCTGCGCCACCGGAGGGCTTCCCCCCACCCCTCCCCCCTTACCGCTACACTACCTGTGCGACCTGCGGGAATCAGATTAGACGGCGCAGCTCCTCTGATTCGGCGCGCTGGAGTTCCGAGAAGGAGCCGACGACGCCTTTGCTGGAATTTTCTGGCGAAATACGCCGACTGGTGAAGGGAAGTGTGTTGTAGGACGAAGCTGCAGTCCAGATATTCGTCAAACCGCGTAGACTTATCTGACTGAAAGGGTCCGGACACCATTATGTAATGCGGAACTGACCTTAAGATGTTCCAAGTGGGCCGGCCGGAGTGGCCGAGCGGTTCTAGGCGCTACTCTCTGGGCCCGCGCGACCGCTACGGTCGCAGGTTCGAATCCTGCATCGGGCATGGATGTGTGTGCTGTTCTTAGGTTAATTAAGTTTAAGCAGTTATAAGTCTAGGGGACTGATGACCTCAGAATTTAAGTCCCATAGTGCTCAGAGCCATTTGAACCATTTTTGTTCCAGGAGGCTGACCCGGCAGTAACAGAAGGAGATGAGGGGTGTAGTGTTGCCAACAGAAAAGCGGTAACAACAGAGTGGGCCAGGCAGTGTGGCCGAGCGGTTCTAAGCGCTTCAGTCTGGAACCGCACGACCGCTACAGTTACAGGTTCGAATCCTGCTTCGGGCATGGATGTGTGTTGTCCTTAGGTTAGTTAGGTTTAAGTATTTCTAAGTTCTAGGGGACTGATGACCTCAGTCCCATAGCGCTCAGAGCCATTTGAACCATTTTTTGAGCAGACTGGGCCAGTCAGTGGCGCCCAGTGAAAGTGGAGTAGTTACTGCATGTCATTGTCGTTGGCTGATATTCGTATCCGAGTTTTCATTTCTCTCCTGAGATTACCTTTGTCACTGTCCAGGCGTGGAAATGTCTCTGAAAAAAAATGGTTCAGATGGCTCTGAGCACTATGGGACTTAACATCTGAGGTCATCAGTCACCTAGAACTTAGAACTACTTAAACCTAACTAACCTAAGGATATCGCACACATCCATGCTCGAGGCAGGATTCGAACCTGCGACCGTTGCAGTCGCGTGGTTCCAGACTGAAGCGCCTAGAACTGCTCGGCCACTCCTGCCGGCAAATGTCTCTGATGGCCTAGTAGTCCAATCCTAGCATGGAATATGCGACCACACAAATTACAGATGATGGAAGGCGGAGGGTGTCTCTGGGCCTGGAGGAGTTTTCGTCTCTGGCGTTTGCCATTCTCCAGTCTTCGACGTTGCCGCCCTAAGTTCTGAGGAGCATTTGAGGCAGTTTAGCTATGGTGGATCAGTTACTCGGATAGATGTTCAAGGTTTTTAGATTTTTCTTATAAGACAGGAGCCTCGCTGCCCTTTACCTGCGCTCACTTCACTGTGACGCATCTGACGTGGAAGTCTGTCATCTCTCAGCCGCTGGACATGGCCAACCCATCGTAGTTGGTGCCCAACAACGAGAGCTTCTATACTATTCATTTTCGCTTTCTCGAATTCATCCAATTTCATGTTCATGATGTAGCTTAGCTTCTGTTGGTTGAAGCATTTAGTTTCTCCAGTTCGCGGCGATATAATGGTTGAGATTGATTTGGGGGAGGGGAACAAACAGCGAGGTCATCGGTCCCACTGGAGGAGGGAAGGATGGGGAAGGATATCAGCCGTTCCCGTTCAAAGGAACCATCCCGGCATTTGCCTGATGCGATTTAAGGAAATCACGGAACACGTAATTCAGGATGGCCGTACTTGGATGTGAACCGTCGTCCTCCCGAATGCGAGTCCAGTGTGCTAACCACTGCGCCACCTCGCTCGGTATGATGTCCAGGTTTTGCAACCACAGAGCAGCGTTGACATGGAAATGGAAATGAGCGTTTGGCGTCATTGGCCGGGAGGCCCCTCGCGGGGCAGGTCCGGCCGCCTTGGCGCAGGTCTTATTACATTCGGCGCCACATTGGGCGACCTGCACGCCGGATGGGGATGAAATGATGATGAACACAACACAACACCCAGTCCCTGAGCGGAGAAAATCTCCGACCCAGCCGGGAATCGAACCCGGGCCCGGAGGACGGCAATCCGTCACGCTGACCACGCAGCTACTGGGGCGGACAGCGTTGACATGAGAACAGCTTTATATACCATCAATTTGGTGTATAGTGTTAGGTCTTTATGCAGGAAGACTCGTTTTGTCAGACGAGCAAATGCTACATGGTATTATAGCTCTTAAAAAAAATGTACCTATTTATTTAGAGGAAACACTCTCCTAGTAAATTTGCTTGTCCTTTCGTTTATCGTGATCCTTTGCTGATTTTTAGTAAAGTTAGTTTTTACGTTTAGCTTTCAAAAAAAATACAAAAGAGATATAATAGGCAAAAAAATGAATTTCGTAGGTTGCCAATTACGTATTATATCTGGTTTTATCGAGCGCCAGGCTCCCTACAAATTACTGTAAATGCAATAGTGTAGTATTACTCAGCTCCAGTTCACTGATCTGAAATTATTACTACCACAGAAAATAGACAAGTTTTAATAAAATTATTTCACTGGATTCCTTCAATTAATCTCAGTGAATATTTTCACATAATTTCTTCCGCTCCGGCTATCAGACATTGTGCTGTGAAAAAATATTTTTACATGTACCGCGTAATGGCGGCTAATTGTTAACAGTCAGAGATCACTGTTACTAGGTCCGCAGCAGCTGGAAACATGCTAAATAATTTTCATTAAATATTCTTTTCATAAGATACAGGTGGCGTATGTTCTTGAAATAACACACGGAGATCACTTTATACTAATATATGCTTACTAGGACACAGTTTATACCATTGAATATTTGCAACTACGTTACGACGGAAACAAATGCTAGCGCAGCACAACACATTGCGTACCTTATTCCAGCTAACACCAGAACGAACAGAACAAAACAGACTAGACAGAAGAATGAGCATTGCATTGTGTTTTATACTCCTACAAGGATAATAATACTTCTTTTAATTATTTACACATTATAATCTCATACAATAAAAATGTCTTTTCTGCATCTATCGATCTGTATTGTATATTTTTATATTTAGTGTTACTACCTTTCGCAGATAAATCGATGTTTGCAGTTCGTTTTGAGTCACATACAGTTATTTTTATTTATGTTTCACGTCGATAATGGTGAATATTGCAAAAGGGACACTAATATGGGCAGCACGTATTCTGTTCGCCACGTCTTTTTCAGATGAGCAGTTAGATGACAATATGCTTCCTAGATAAAGGAAATGGTCCACTTGCTCCGTGAATCACTATGGTAATAGGATGGAAGAGTTTCGGTTTGGGGAATATTTGTTGTTGTTGTTGTTGTGGTCTTCAGTCCTGAGACTGGTTTGATGCAGCTCTCCATGCTACTCTATCCTGTGCAAGTTTCTTCATCTCCCAGTACCTACTGCAACCTACATCCTTCTGAATCTGCTTAGTGTATTCATCTCTTGGTCTCCCCCTACGATTTTTACCCTCCACGCTGCCCTCCAATACTAAATTGGTGATCCCTTGATGCCTCAGAACATGTCCTACCAACCGATCCCTTCTTCTGGTCAAGTTGTGCCACAAACTTCTCTTCTCCCCAATCCTATTCAATACTTCCTCATTAGTTATGTGATCTACCCATCTAATCTTCAGCATTCTTCTGTAGCACCACATTTCGAAAGCTTCTATTCTCTTCTTGTCCAAACTATTTACCGTCCATGTTTCACTTCCATACATGGCTACACTCCAAACAAATACTTTCAGAAATGACTTCCTGACACTTAGATCTATACTCGATGTTAACAAATTTCTCTTCTTCAGAAACGCTTTCCTTGCCATTGCCAGTCTACATTTTAGATCCTCTCTACTTCGACCATCATCAGTTATTTTGCTCCCCAAATAGCAAAACTCCTTTACTACTTTAAGTGTCTCATTTCCTAATCTAATACCCTCAACATCACCCGACTTAATTCGACTACATTCCATTATCCTCGTTTTGCTTTCGTTGATGTTCATCTTATATCCTCCTTTCAAGACCCCATCCATTCCGTTCAACTGCTCTTCCAAGTCCTTTGCTGTCTCTGACAGAATTACAATGTCAATGTCAATGTCAATGTCAATATTTAGACAACGATATCTACCATCGTGTTTAGTACCAGCAGAGAAGTACAGAGGAAGTGCTGTGGCGCTATAGGGGTGGTTTTCGTGCAGGGGGTGTGGATCCCATATTACACTCTTTTTTTGGGGGAGTTGTCTTCAATTATTTGCTTGAAGTACTCCAATCTTCCTCTACAGTTTTTGCCCTCTACAGCTCCCTCTAGTACCATGGAAGTCATTCCCTCATGTCTTCACAGACGTCCTATCATCCTGTCCCTTCTCTTTATCAGTGTTTTCCTTACATTCCTCTCCGATTCTGTGCAGAAGCTCCTAGTTCCTTACCTTATCAGTCCACCTAAGTTCCAACATTCGTCTGTAGCACTACATCTCTAGTGCTTCAATTCTCTTCTGTTCTGGTTTTCCCACAGTCCATGTTTGACAACCATACAATACTGTACCCAGCAATTTCTTCCGCAAATTGAGGCTTATGTTTGATACTAGTAGACTTCTCTTGCCTTTTCTAGTCTGCGTTTGGTGTCCTCCTTGCACCGTCCGTCATTGGTTCGGCTCTGAGCACTATGGGACTTAACATCTATGGTCATCAGTCCCCTAGAACTTAGAACTACTTAAACCTAACTAACCTAAGGACAGCACACAACACCCAGTCATCACGAGGCAGAGAAGATCCCTGACCCCGCCGGGAATCGAACCGGGAACCCGGGCGTGGGAAGCGAAAACGCTACCGCACGACCACGAGCTGCCGACCGTCATTGGTTATTTTGCTGCCTAGGTTGCAGAATTCCTTAACTTCTTCTACTTCGTGACCATCAGTCATGTTAAGTTTCTTGCTCTTCTCATTTCTGCTACTTCTCGTTGCTTTCGTCTTTCTTAGATTTACTCTCAATGCATATTTTTTACTCATTAGACTGTTCATTCCATTCAGCAGATCGTGTAATTCTTCTTCACGTTCACTCAGGATAGCAATGTCATCAGTGAATCGCATCATTGATATCGTTTTAGTTTGAATTTTAATTCCACTCCTAAACCTGTCTTTCATTTCCATCATTACTTCTTCGATGTACAGATTGGACAGTAGGGGCGAAAGACTATTGCATCTAAAAAGAATGTACATACGGAAGCATGTGAACGTATTTTACATCATACAGGGTGAGTCACCTAACATTACCGCTGGATATATTTCGTAAACCACATCAAATACTGACGAATCGATTCCACAGACCGAACGTGAGGAGAGGGGCTAGTGTAATTGGTTAATACAAACCATAAAAAAATGCACGGAAGTATGTTTTTTAACACAAACCTACGTTTTTTTAAATGGAACCCCGTTAGTTTTGTTAGAACATCTGAACATATAAACAAATACGTTGCATTGTAAAATGTTAATTACATCCGGAGATGTTATAACCTAAAGTTGACACTTGAGTACCACTCCTCCGCTGTTCGATCGTGTGTATCGGAGAGCACCGAATTACGTAGGGATCCAAAGGGAACGGTGATGGACCTTAGGTACAGAAGAGACTGGAACAGCACATTACGTCCACATGCTAAACCTTTTTATTGGTCTTTTTCACTGAAGCACATGTACATTACCATGAGGGGTGAGGTACACGTACACACGTGGTTTACGTTTTCAATTACGGAGTGGAATAGAGTGTGTCCCGACATGTCAGGCCAATAGATGTTTAATGTGGTGGCCATCATTTGCTGCACACAATTGCAGTATCTGGCGTAATGAATGTCGTACACGCCGCAGTACATCTGGTGCAATGTCGCCGCAGGCTGCCACAATACGTTGTTTCATATCCTCTGCGGTTGTAGGCACATCACGGTACACATTCTCCTTTAACGTACCCCACAGAAAGAAGTCCAGAGGTGTAAGATCAGGAGAACGGGCTGGCCAATTTATGCGTCCTCCACGTCCTATGAAACGCCCGTGGCCCGTGTTTGATACAACACGCAACTGAACGTCGGAGGTTTCAGGCGTCAGCTTTAGGTTACAATATCTCTGGATGTTATTAACATTTTACAATGCAACAAACGGCACTGATTACGTATTTGTTTATATGTTCAGATGTGCTAACAAAACTAACGGGGTTCCATTTAAAAAAACGTAGGTTTGTGTTAAAAAACATACTTTCGTGCATTTTTTTTTTATGGTTTGTATTAACCAATTACACTAGCCCCTCTCCTCACGTTCGGTCTGTGGAATCGATTCGTCAGTATTTGATGTGGTTTATGAAATATATCCAGCGGTAACGTTAGGTGACTCACCCTGTATATTGGAGGAATATTACGGGGTCGAGGACTGTATGAGCATTACAATGCATCATATCATCAAGGAGCATCTGTGAGGAAATGGCTGCTGGACAGTAACATTCCAGAAATGGACTGATTTGTCCAGAGTCCCAATCTGAGCACAGTGGAACGTCTTTGGGTTGAGTTATAGCATTGCCTTTGATCCAACCACGGGTGTCTCAGGTTTCGGCTCTTGATGAAGATAAATGCGCTGCCATTCCTTCACGCACATTCAGACACCTCACTCAAAGTGTTCCCAGCAGAGGTGACGTGTGGAAACACCCATGTCCACTAATAAGCGTCCAGATACCTTTGATCAGGTACTGTATGAGGATATTGAAAGGGTAATGCAGTATGTAAAGGGGGACGAAAATCTAATAGTCGTGGGCGACTCGAATGCAGTTGTAGGGGAAGGAGTAGAAGAAAAGGTTACAGGAGAATATGGGCTTGGGACAAGGAATGAAAGAGGAGAAAGACTAATTGAGTTCTGTAACAAGTTTCAGCTAGTAATAGCGAATACCCTGTTCAAGAATCACAATAGGAGGAGGTATACTTGGAAAAGGCCGGGATATACGGGAAGATTTCAATTAGATTACATCATGGTCAGACAGAGATTCCGAAATCAGATACTGGATTGTAAGGCGTACCCAGGAGCAGATATAGACTCAGATCACAATATAGTAGTGATGAAGAGCAGGCTGAAGTTCAAGACATTAGTCAGGAAGAATCAATACGCAAAGAAGTGGGATACGGAAGTACTAAGGAATGACGAGATACGTTTGAAGTTCTCTAACGCTATAGATACAGCAATAAGGAATAGCGCAGTAGGCAGTACAGTTGTAGAGGAATGGACATCTCTAAAAAGGGCCATCACTGAAGTTGGGAAGGAATACATAGGGACAAAGAAGGTAGCTGCGAAGAAACCATGGGTAACAGAAGAAATACTTCAGTTGATCTACATCTACATCTACATTTATACTCCGCAAGCCACCCAACGGTGTGTGGCGGAGGGCACTTTACGTGCCACTGTCATTATCTCCCTTTCCTGTTCCAGTCGCGTATGGTTCGCGGGAAGAACGACTGTCTGAAAGCCTCTGTGCGCGCTCTAATCTCTCTAATTTTACATTCGTGATCTCCTCGGGAGGTATAAGTAGGGGGAAGCAATATATTCGATACCTCATCCAGAAACGCACCCTCTCGAAACCTGGCGAGCAAGCTACACCGCGATGCAGAGCGCCTCTCTTGCAGAGTCTGCCACTTGAGTTTGTTAAACATCTCCGTAACGCTATCACGGTTACCAAATAACCCTGTGACGAAACGCGCCGCTCTTCTTTGGATCTTCTCTATCTCCTCCGTCAACCCGATCTGGTACGGATTGATGAAAGGAGGAAGTACAAACATGTTCCGGGAAAATCAGGAATACAGAAATACAAGACGCTGTGAGGAATGAAATAAATAGGAAGTGCAGGGAAGCTAAGACGAAATGGCTGCAGGAAAAATGTGAAGACATCGAAAAAGATATGACTGTCGGAAGGACAGAGTCAGCACACAGGAATGTCAAAACAACCTTTGCTGACATTAAAAGTAACGGTGGTAACATTCAGAGTGCAACGGGAATTCCACTGTTAAATGCAGAGGAGAGAGCATATAGGTGGAAAGAATACATTGAAAGCCTCTATGAGGGTGAAGATTTGTCTGATGTGATAGAAAAAGAAACAGGAGTCGATTTAGAAGAGATAGGGATCCAGTATTAGAATCGGAATTTAAAAGAGCTTTGGAGGACCTACGGTCAAACAAGGCAGAAGGGATAGATAAGATTCCATCAGAATTTCTAAAATCATTGGGGGAAGTGGCAACAAAACGACTATTCACGTTGGTGTGTAGAATATATGAGTCTGGCGATATACCATCTGACTTTCGGAAAAGCATCATCCACACAATTCCGAAGACGGCAAGAGCTGACAAGTGCGAGAATTATCGCACAATCAGCTTAACAGCTCATGCATCGAAGCTGCTGACAAGAATAACATACAGAAGAATGGAAAAGAAAATTGAGAATGCGCTAGGTGACGATCAGTTTGGCTTTAGGAAAAATAAAGGGACGAGAGAGGCAATTCTGACGTTACGGCTAATAATGGAAGCAAGGCTAAAGAAAAATCGAGACACTTTCATAGGATTTGTCGACCTGGAAAAAGCTTTCGACAATATAAAATGGTGCAAGCTGTTCGAGATTCTGAAAAAAGTAGGGGTAAGCTATAGGGAGAGACGGGTCATATACAATATGTACAACAACCAAGAGGGAATAATAAGAGTGGACGATCAAGAACGAAGTGCTCGTATTAAGAAGGGTGTAAGACAAGGCTGTAGCCTTTCGCCCCTACTCTTCAATCTGTACATCGAGGAAGCAATGATGGAAATAAAAGAAATGTTGAGGAGTGGAATTAAAATACAAGGTGAAAGGATATCAATGATACGATTCGCTGATGACATTGCTATCCTGAGTGAAAGTGAAGAAGAATTAAATGATCTGCTGAACGGAATGAACAGTCTAATGAGTACACAGTATGGTTTGAGAGTAAATCGGAGAAAGACGAAAGTAATGAGAAGTAGTAGAAATGAGAACAGCGAGAAACTTAACATCAGGATTGATGGTCACGAAGTCAATGAAGTTACGGAATTCTGCTACCTAGGCAGTAAAATAACCAATGACGGACGGAGCAAGGAGGACATCAAAAGCAGACTCGCTTTTATAGAAAAGGCATTTCTGGCCAAGAGAAGTCTACTAATATCAAATACCGGACTTAATTTGAGGAAGAAATTTCTGAGGATGTACGTCTGGAGTACAGCATTGTATGGTAGTGAAACATGGACTGTGGGAAAACCGGAACAGAAGAGAATCGAAGCATTTGAGATGTGGTGCTATAGAAGAATGTTAAAAATTAGGTGGACTGATAAGGTAAGGAATGAGGAGGTTCCCCGCAGAATCGGAGAGGAAAGGAATATGTGGAAAACACTGATAAGGAGAAGGGACAGGATGATAGGACATCTGCTAAGACATGAGGGAATGACTTCCGTGGTACTAGAGGGAGCTGTAGAGGGCAAAAACTGTAGAGGAAGACAGAGATTGGAATACGTCAAGCAAATAATTCAAATCAAATGGCTCTGAGCACTATGGGACTCAACTGCTGTGGTCATAAGTCCCCTAGAACTTAGAACTGCTTAAACCTAACTAACCTAAGGACAGCACACAACACCCAGCCATCACGAGGCAGAGAAAATCCCTGACTCCGCCGGGAATCGAACCCGGGAACCCGGGCGTGGGAAGCGAGAACGCTACCGCACGACCACGAGATGCGGGCGAAGCAAATAATTGAGGACGTAGGTTGCAAGTGCTACTCTGAGATGAAGAGGTTAGCACAGGAAAGGAATTCGTAGCGGGCCGCATCAAACCAGTCAGTAGACTGATGACCAAAAAAAAAAAAAAAAATCTGGCTTTGGGGTACCCAGAGGCCACTGGTATAGACCGCGATTCGCCGCCATATTCTCCGGATCTGAACACGTGCGACTGTTTTTTGTGGGACTATATTAAGTAAAAGTTGTACAGGAATAACCCCAAAACCAATTTTCAGCTGGAAACAGCCATTCAGGATGTCATCGACAGCGTCGATGTTCCGAGACTTCAGGGGGTCACGCAGAATTTTGCTAGTCGTCTGCGCCGCACCTTCGCTAGTGATGGCCAATCAAACATATCATAACCTAAATCCGAATATCTGTAGTGATGTTTAGATGTTGAATCTGGGATTGTAAAACAGTTAAGATCCTTAGACGTCAGGAAGGCATCTGGCCCAGACGGTATTCCTGTAAGATTTTATGTTGACTATGCTACAAATATCCATTATCTATCAGAGATCATTGGAACGGCGGAAAGTTCCACAGGACTGGAAGAAGGCCCAGGTCATATCAATCTATCAAAAGGGTAGAAAATCGGATGCACATAATTACCGGCCAATTTCACTGACATCGATTTGTTGTAGAGTCATGGAACATATTTTGTGTTCAGACATAATGACGTTTCTAGACTCTGAGAAGCTCATCTGCAGAAACCAGCACGGTTTTAGGAAACAGCTGGCCCTGTTAGTCCATGATATACAACAGGCTCTAGATACCGGCTCCCAGGTTGATGCCATATTCCTCGACTTTCGAAAGGCGTTCGACTTAGTTCCGCAGTGTCGCTTGCTACAAAAAGTGCGCGCTTACGGTCTATCCGATGACATATGCAGTTGGATAGGAAGTTTTCTTACAGACAGAGAGCAGTATGTCGTCCTGAATGGGGTGACTTCAACAGACAAAAGCTTCAGGTGTGCCCCAGGGCAGCGTAACAGGTTCTCTGCTTTTTACGATTTACATAATCTAGTTGATGGTATTGACAGCGGCATTAGACTGTCTGCCGATGATGCTGTAGTCTACAGGAAAGTAGTATCACACGAAAGTTGGGAACAAAACAATGAGGATTTGCAGAGAATAAACGCGTGGTGTAATCATTGGGAGTTATCTGTCAAGTGTGTGTAACCTACTGCGTATAACGAGGCGAAAATCCCCATTACTGTACGAGTACAAAATAAGTGCCCAGTCTTTGGAAGCGGCAACATCCGCCAAGTATCTGGGTGTGACTATTCGAAATGATCTCAAATGGAATCAGATTACACAAGTAGGGGGCAAGGAGAACTGTAGATTGTGGTTTATGGGCAGTATCCTGAAGCGATGCAGTTCTTCAACAAAGGAAATAGCTTACAATACGTTAGTTCGTCCAGTCTTGGAGTATTCTTCGTCTGTATGGGACCCTTACCAGTTGGGTCTGATTCAGGAGATTGAGAAGGTCCAAAGAAGAGCGGCAAGATTTGTGACTTGTACATTTAGCCATTGCGAGAGCGTTACAAAACTCGTAGAAAGTTTGAAGTGGGACACACTTGCAGACAGATGACGCGCTAAACGGAAAGGGCTGCTCACTAAATTCCGAAATCCGATCTTCGCCGGGGATGTAGAGCGTATATTATTACCACCAAATTTCAAATCGCGTAATGATCATTCAAAGGTAAGGGAAACTAGAGCTCGTACTGAGGCGTTCAGACAGTCGTTTTACCCTAGTGCGATACGCAAGTGGAACAGAACGGGGGGAAATATGACTGTGGCGCGAATTGTGCCCTCCGCCACACACCACTTGGTGGCTAGCGGAGTGTATACGTTGATGTAGAATAAAGTGTGTGCACGCTTTAGTTTGTAACTCATGTACGTCTTTTTCATATACAATAGGGCGTCGATTATCCGAACGACCGCTTAACCGAACTACGTACTAGACTTGGCCACTGTTTCTATGTTTCGGTACAGTGTATCGATACGTGGAACTGTTTCAGTGTTTCGGAACGGCTACGGTTCAATGTTTCGAAACAGTGGTGTTTCATTCCATCCCTGTCTCGGATAACTGGACCAGATTCCGTCTCGAGCCAGACACAAAAACTGTATCATTGTTTCAAAATAAGGCTGTTTCAGTTCACCAGTGATTGCAACGGACTAATTGTATCGAAACAGTGATGTTTCATTCCTCTCTGTGTCGGACGAGATTCGGGCTCGGCACAGGTACTGAAACACAACATACCACTTCATGAAACACTTTCAAGAGTGTCGAAATCTTTTTGACAAGCAATAGCATGAAGCTTAAGATATCCGAAAATAAAGCTTCGTTCGTAGCTGACTGTCCTATTACGAAATGGCGTAACATCTGCTTTATAAACACTAACCAAGCAATAAAACAACGCATACTATTCACATTCAAAATAATAAATATGTGAAAATCATTCGGTTAAATTACACTTTTTGATAACATACGCTTCTCTGTTCATGTACAGTAATCATATTAAGAAACGTAAGTAAGCCTACAACATTTTTAATAAAAAAAAGGCGTAGAGTGACAGTTACTAGACAAGACATAAATTTGATGTAGGTATAATTGCAAGCAATCTGTTTGACATATCACTGATAGTGTAATGGTGAACGGGAAGGGCTGGGAAGCATGGTGAATTTATAGTAATGGTTCGAAACACCTTGAAAGACAAAATTTTTTTCTGTTATATTTTGTTATTTATTCGAATTATTTGGCGTTATTTGTGAGTCTATAGTCACTGTGCCTATTATCCTCAATGATTCCCTTTTTGTGCATGGAAATTAGCAGGCTGGGTATATTACCCATACTAAGGGAATGTGGGAATCCCAGTAGCATATCCGTTGTTTCTGCAGTTTGCTCCCACCTCCAGTTCCGTTCGTGGTGGTTCTTCTGTCTTCAGCTATGGCTGTGCTCAGCCAATTGAAAAGTATGAAAGTCACACGACACGAAAGCAGCGCATTTGCTGCAGAAATACGAAACTGCCAAGACGCCCAAGTGCAGTAGACAGTCAAGATGATAAAATGTGTAGGTTTATTAGATAACAAAACACAAACTGTTTCACTGTTTCGAAACAGCGTATCGAAACATTACATCGTACCGTTTCATTTGTTTCGAAACAGTGTACTAGAGATGGGCAAAACTGTTCTTTTCAGAGATTGGATCAGAACTGTTCACTCCCTGAAATGAATTAGCTCTTTTTCATGACTCACCACTCATTTACAATAGAAAATAAATGGAAGGCACATTGCCCTTTAAACTTGGTTTATTCCAGTACTATACCTGTATTTTGATCTTATTTGATCCTATTTTGAAGTAACACAGATAATGAGTAAGAATTTTGAATTGTTTATTGAAATTTCCACGATATGACAAAGTTTTTGATTATTGATTTATTTTGCACTATCGTGGTTTTTTGGGTGGTCGGAAAATGTTGTAACTTGAGATTTACATTAACAATATATTTGGCTATAATGTATTAAAATTTCATTAACCTCATACAAATACATCGCAAGCCATATATTTTTAAGGTGAACGTTTCCTTTCGAAGACGCCTAAAATCGCAAAATCCGTACCAGAATAAGAAAAAAAATATAAATTTGACTGTAAAACGAAAGTGCTGCATATAGCCTTACGCAGAATAAAACAAGGAAAATATTGGTGTATCACATTTTGTGATACGTTTATCGGTTCGCTCGTAATTAAAGCGTAAATTCGAGTGTCCATAATAAAAATCCTATAGTAAGAGGAGTCATCAGGAACCTAATCTAATCAGTTTAAACAAATAAAAATAAAATAAAAACAATTGATGTATACATAACATAATAATGTAATATACATAGCGGTATTACTACGAAGAACAATATCCAGTAGGGACGAACTCCGATGCAGAGGCGCTGAGTCGAGCAGGTCGAGCCGCGAGCTGTATTACTGCGTGAGCTGAGACCGCAGAGACCAGAGTGACACCTGAGTCGCTTTGCTCGACGCTCTGGCTAGAGTCGAGACGGTGAGGTGAGCGTTGAGCGGGCGAGTTCCGAGGGTGGGGGGGAGCGGTGAACTCACCCACTCCGAGACAAATCGTCCGTTCCCTTGCGAGCAGGTTTTTGCAAGTAGTTCCTATGTTATCCGCTAGGTGGCTCTCTGTCCTGTTGCACGCATCAACTGCCCAGAGGGCAGGACGTGCGACTGAAACGATCGCCGACAGAGTGCGATGCGAAGTTAAGCTGCGCCAGACACTGCACAGTGCACACGGCAGACGACGCACAGAGACGGCACGGCATATGTGAAACACAAAATCCAATGGGGCACTGCACAATGCAGGCAGCCAAGGTAGAAGCAGGGCAGAGGCCGGCGCTGGCTGTGTTGTGTGGCGTGCACTGTGCTCTGACCAGCAGAGGCGCTGCTGATATGCTCCGTCTCTCTCTCTCTCTCTCTCTCTCTCTCTCTCTCTCTCTGCCGTGGGAAACGTTTGGAGCTACCGTTCTTTTTTTCTGAATCACTGATTGTTCACTCCTTTGAAAGATTCAACTCTATGAATTAGTTCAAGAGCAGATCCCCCATCTCTACTGTGTACTGACTGGCTCGCACCTGTTACTCTCCCACCCTACCGTGCATATCATTCCCCTCACTCCCAAACCAAGTTTCCCAGAGTAGTCGCCGCACTGGGCCACCGCTGGCGGAAAATTGCTTCTAATGGGGCCTTCACGAGGCGCTGCTGACCGGCCGAGCCGCCAGTCGCTGTGTTTCAACAATCTGCACACTTCTGTCGGCTCGGCACTGGCAGCAGAAGTAGCGGCAGTGTCAGAGCTGTCCACAGCAACAGCTGCGCCAGCTTTGAATTGAGGCGTGCCGCTCCGCGCAGGTTGAAGGATTGCGCGCCCCCGAGAAGAGCAAACAGTCACCTTCTGTTCTCTGTGACGACCACTTGTGTGATGCTGCACGAAGAAGTATGTAATATGTATATATTTTTGTTTAATAAACTGTGGCATATACTATATATTCCTACTGAAGTTGCCTTTGTATGTCGAAAGTAAAGTTCTATGTACAGACTTGGCAGAAAATCCTAAGAAATTTTGGTCATATGTCAAAGCGGTAGGTGGATCAAAACAAAATGTCCAGACACTCTGTGACCAAAATGGTACTGAAACAGAGGATGACAGACTAAAGCCCGAAATACTAAATGTCTTTTTCCAAAGCTGTTTCACAGAGGAAGAAAAAAATGGTTCAAATGGCTCTGAGCACTATGGGACTTAACATCTATGGTCATCAGTCCCCTAGAACTTAGAACTACTTAAACCTAACTAACCTAAGGACATCACAAACATCCATGCCCGAGGCAGGATTCGAACCTGCAACCGTAGCGGTCACGCGGTTCCAGACTGAAGCGCCTAGAACCGCACGGCCACACTGGCCGGCTCACAGAGGAAGACTGCACTGTAGTTCCTTCTCTAGATTGTCGCACAGATGACAAAATGGTAGATATCGAAATAGACGACAGAGGGAGAGAGGAACAATTAAAATCGCTCAAAAGAGGAAAGGCCGTTGGGCCTGATGGGATACCAGTTCGATTTTACACAGAGTACGCGAAGGAACTTGCCCCCCTTCTTGCAGCGGTGTACCGTAGTTCTCTGGAAGAGCGTAGCGTTCCAAAGGATTGGAAAAGGGCACAGGTCGTCCCCGTTTTCAAGAAGGGACGTCGAACAGATGTGCAGAACTATAGACCTATATCTCTAACGTCTATCAGTTGTAGAATTTTGGAACACGTATTATGTTCGAGTGTAATGGCTTTTCTGGAGACTAGAAATCTACTCTGTAGGAATCAGCATGTGTTTCGAAAAAGGTCGTGTGAAACCCAGCTCGCGCTATTCGTCCACGAGACTCAGAGGGCCATAGACACGGGTTCCCAGGTAGATGCCGTGTTTCTTGACTTCCGCAAGGCGTTCGATGCATTTCCCCACAGTCGTTTAATGAACAAAGTAAGATCATATGGACTATCAGACCATTTGTGTGATTGGATTGAAGAGTTCCTAGATAGCAGAACGCGGCATGTCATTCTCAATAGAGAGAAGTCTTCCGAAGTAAGAGTGATTTCAGGTTTGCCGCAGGGGAGTGTCGTAGGACCGTTGCTATTCACAATATACATAAATGACCTTGTGGATGACATCGGAAGTTCACTGAGGCTTTTTGCGGATGATGCTGTGGTATATCGAGAGGTTGTAACAATGGAAAATTGCACTGAAATGCAGGAGGATCTGCAGCGAATTGACGCGTGGTGCAGGGAATAGCAATTGAATCTCAATGCAGACAAGTGTAAAGTGCAGCGAGTACATAGGAAGAAAGATCCTTTATCATTTAGCTACAATATAGCAGGTCAGCAACTGGCCACTCCGGCCGGCGAGTAGGTTACAGTACGCTTGTTCGCCCACTGCTCGAATACTGCTCACCTGTGTGGGACCCGTACCAGATATGGTCGATAGAAGAGATAGAGAAGATCCGACGGAGAGCAGCGCTCTTCGTTACAGGATCATTTAGTAATCGCGAAAGCGTTACGGAGGTGACAGATAAATTCCAGTGAAAGACTCTGCAAGAGAGACGCTCAGTAGCTCGGTACGGGCTTTTGTTGAAGTTTCGAGAACATACCTTCACCGAGGAGTCAAGCAGTATTGTGGTGTCACCGCCAGACACCACACTTGCTAGGTGGTAGCTTTTAAATCGGCCGCGGTCCGCTAGTATACGACGGACCCGCGTGTGGCCACTGTCAGTGATTGCAGACCGAGCGCCACCACACGGCAGGTCTAGACACACTTCCTAGCACTCGCCCCAGTTGTACAGCCGACTTTGCTAGCCATGGTTCACTGACAAAATACGCTCTCATTTGCCGAGACGATAGTTAGCATAGCCTTCAGCTACATCATTTGCTACGACCTAGCAAGGCGCCATTACCAGTTAATATTGAGATTGTAAAACCTGTATCGTAAAGAGCGATGTACACCAATTATGGATTGAAGTTAAGTATTCCAGAAGCTATGTACTATTTTTGGCTACTATAATGCCTTGTCATTTTCCAGACCTCACACCAGCCTGCATGAGCTTTAACGCGTGCATTTCGGCCTCCTCTAGCTATACGGTGTTGGCTCTTCTGCCAACAGACCAAGTATATTAGATCTCCTACGTATATCTCGCGAAGAGACCATGAGGATAAAATCAGGTAGATTAGAGCCCACACAGAAGCATACCGACAATCCTTCTTTCCACGAACAATACGAGAATGGAATAGAAGGGAGAACCGATAGAGGTACTCAAGGTACCCTCCGCCACACACCGTCAGGTGGCTTGCGGAGTATGGGTGTAGATGTAGATAATTGTCACCCTGTACGTGATTAGATTTGTATGGATCCGTGAATGCAAGAGTCCTATTCGCACCTGGCCTTCTTTTTTTTTCTTTTCTTTTCTTTTTTTCTTTTTTTTCCGACAAAGTCTGGTCTGAAGAGTAGTGCGTGGTTAGTTTGGGAGGCGACAGTTTGGTAGTGAGTTGCGGAACGCAAGACTCAAGTTTCACACGGAATTTGCAGTCTCCCCTCCACAACGGCCAAAGGCTGGTCACGTGATTCCACCTACCCCCCTTACAGGTGGGGGGGATGTGACTGCCAGCGCTCCTGGTGTTACTTGAGTGTACTATGTTGCCTTTCCCGCCAGAAAACAAACACACTCTCGCCTACTTTGTGTCTGTAAGCAAAACCAGCAAAGTGCACTACAGCCAGATTGCACAGATTCTTTTCAGGTGTTTACTACGAGTTGTTTAAAAACGTACAGCTCGAATAGAGCCTAGAAGATTAAGTGTCTTAACAAAAGTTTGCACTCTCTTTCCGTTTTGTTTCTGAAAATAAATATTTCTTTCTTATTAACTTTCGTGTGCAGCGAACACGAGTTTCTACTGTGATGTTTTTATTGCTCAAAATAAAATGTCTGTGACAAAATATCCGAAGGAGTCGGCTTTAATTTCGTGTACGGCAATTAAAAAGGCTCAAGTTCGTGAAATTACCACTTTAACGTGCTCTAACGAGTTGGCTATTTTCTTGTACATAAACATTTAGCTGATGCAGACAGTTCATTGTTCGTTTCGTTTCTTTATTGAAGTTGTTGTCTGCTGGTGTTCTTGTGAGATTTTATTCCGCATACTTAAAGCATTGTGTTCATAATATATCCGTATCTTGGGCTGATATAACATTTAATGCATAGTATGGCAATACATGGGATATGACTTTTCACAGTTTTACAGTCGGCTGAAGAATGAATTTCCAACATTTTGTCCATTTGCTGCTCAAATAGGATACAATAATTATTGAACTGTCAATATTTTCCATACAGTCGCTCTCAGCAAACTGCGGAATAGGAGCACTGGCAGTCACGCCACGCCTCCCGTCCATGTGGGGGTGGAATCACGTGAGCGGCCTTTGGCCATTGTGGAGGGGAGACTGCAAATTCCGTGTGAAACTTGAGTCTTGCGTTGCGGAACTGGTGTCGCCCAGTTCTCGCGGCGGTGCGTGCTGTGACGCGCCGAACTGGTGGCGACCGTACCAGGAGAAGAGTCGGGAGCAGACGGGACGGGGCAGGGCTGGCTCCTGAGGGAGGCGCAGGCAGGAAGCGGCCCATCTTAGGACCGGACGCCCTGCCGGGTCCTGAGGAAGTGGCCAGTTAGCCATCAAGGCCCTCCCCATCGCCAGCAATCAGCGCCGCCGCCGCCGCCGTCGCCGGCACGACCGCGTGCGCGCCTTTCGGTAGCGGGCCGTCCGCCCATCTCCAGCTTCCGCACCCCAATAGCGCCAACGCACACGCACGGCCGACGCACTGCTACGCGTCTTTGCGTTCGTGCGATGAGAATGTAGCGCACCGGACGTCCACCAGTTCCCACTACTAGAGGTCGTACGGCACTTGGCGGCCCGGAACGGGCTCTACTACGAGGGCAGTGAGGGAAACAAAAGAAAAATTCGGAGTAGGTATTGAAATCCATGGAGAAGAAATAAAAACGTTGAGGTTCGCCGACGACATTGTAATTGTGTCAGACACAGCAAACGACTTGGAAGAGCAGTTGAACGGAAGGACAGTGTCTTGAAAGGAGGATATAAGATGAACATCAACAAAAGCAAAACGATGATAATGGAACATAGTCGAATTAAGTCGGGTGATGGTGAGGGAATTAGAAGAGGAAATGAGACACTTAAAGTAGTAAAGGAGTTTTGTTATTTGGGGAGCAAAATAACTGATGATGGTCGGAGTAGAGAGGATATAAAAGGTAGACTGGCAATGGCAAGGAAAGCGTTTCTGAAGAAGAGAAATTTGTTAACATCGAGTATAGATTTAAGTGTCAGAAATTCGTTTCTGAAAGTATTTGTATCGAGTGTAGCCATGTATGGAAGTGAAACATGGACGATAAATAGTTTAGACAAGAAGAAAATACAAGCTTTCAATATGTGGTGCTACAGAAGAATGTTGAAGATTAGGTGGGTAGATCACGTAACTAATGAGGAGGTATTGAATAGCATTGGGGAGAAGAGAAGTGCACAACTTGACTAGAAGAAGGGCTCGGTTGGTAGAACATGTTCTGAGGCATCAAGGGATCACCAATTTAGTACTGCAGGGCAGTGAGAAGGGTAAAAATCGTAGACGAAGACGAAGAGATGACTACACCAAGCAGATTCAGAAGGATGTAGGTTGCAGTAAGTACTGGGAGATAAAGAAGCTTGCACAGGATAGAGTAGCATGGAGAGCTCCATCAAACCAGTCTCAGGACTGAAGACCACAACAACAACAGACCTGTTTATTTCTACAACGGTTTACATCAGTTTACAGCTTCAACATTTAGCTACCGGGTGATCAAAAAGTCAGTATAAATTTGAAAACCTAATAAACCACGGAATAATGTAGATAGAGAGGTAATAATTGACACACATGTTTGGAATGACATGGGGTTTTATTAGAACCAAAAAAACACAAAAGTTCAAAAAATTTCCGACAGATGGCGCTTCATCTGATCAGAATAGCAATAATTAACATAAGAAAGTAAGACAAAGCAGAGATGATGTTGCCGGCCGCGGTGGTCTAGCGGTTCTGGCGCTACAGTCCGGAACCGCGGGACTGCTACGGTCGCAGGTTCGAATCCTGCCTCGGGCATGGGTGTGTGTGGTGTCCTTAGGTTAGTTAGGTTTAAGTAGTTCTAAGTTCTAGGGGACTTATGACCTAAGATGTTGAGTCCCATAGTGCTCAGAGCCATTTGAACCATTTTTGAAAGATGATGTTCTTTACAGGAAATGCTCAATATACCCACCATCATTCCTCAATAATACCTGTAGTTGAGGAATAATGTTGTGAACAGCACTGTAAAGCATGTCCGAAGTTATGGAGAGGTATTTGCGTCGGATGTTGTCCTTCAGCATCCCTAGAGATGTCAGTCGATCACGATACACTTGCGACTTCAGGTAACACCAAAGCCAATAATCGCACGGACTGAGGTCTGGGGACCTGGGAGGCCGAGCATGACGAAAGTGGCGCCTGAGCACACGATCATCACCAAACGACGCGCACAAGAGATCTTTCACGCGTCTAGCAATATTGGGTGGAGCGCCATCCTGCATAAACGTCGTACGTTCTAACAGGTGTTTATCAGCCAGGCTGGGGATGATGCGATTCTGTAACATATCGGCGTACCTCTCACCCGTCACGGTAGTAGTTACAAAACCAGAATCACGCATTTCCTCGAAGAAAAAAGGCCCGATAACGGTAGATGTGGTAAATCCAACCCATAGCGTGACTTTCTCATCGTGCAATGGAGTTTCCACGACAGTTCTAGGATTTCCGGTAGCCCAAATTCTGGAGTTGTACGCGTTGACACACTCTCGGAGCGTGAAATGAGCTTCGTCGGTCCGCAACACGTTACTCAACCAATCGTCATCTTCTGCCATCTTGAAACGCCCACACCGCAAATGCCCTCCGCTTCACTAAATCGCCAGGTAAGATTTCACGATGCCGATGCATTTTGTACGGACAGCATCGGAGGGTACGCCTCAGTGCCAACCAGACAGTAGTGTATGGAATGCCGGTGCGACGTGCGACTGCACGAGCGCTGACTTCCCCGTGCACAGACGAACCCGCTACAGCCTCCATTTCTTCCTGAACTGTCTCAGCAGCATTACGCCTTGTGCTCGGTCGGCCGCTACGGGGTCTATCGTCTAAACAACCCGTGGCTTCGAACTTCATTCTCGCCACAGATGCATTTGTCAACGGACCTTTACCTGTTCGAATGCCGTTCCTATGGCGATAGGATCGTAACGCTGAACTAGCACGTTCCCCATTCTGGTAATACAGCTTCACCAAAAGCGACTTTTCAGGTAACTTCAACATTCTGCGACTGCTGGCGCATCTGATTCTCTCTCTCATTACAGGTCCTTTTATACACGATTGTCATGCGCAGTCACTGACGTTCTGCTGTCCAGCGCAACTGCGGATATTTTGTGAACATTTTTTTTTTAATTCTAATAAAACCCGTTGTCATTCCAAGCATGTGTATCAATTTCTACATCTACCTTATTCCGTGGTTTATTAGGTTTTCAAATTTATACTGACTTTTTGATCACCCGGTATTTTTCGACATGATCACCATTTTAGTCGATGCGGAGCTGAATCGCTGGGACCTAAATTAACAGTGACAGGTACTGTGAGACTCTGAAAAAATCCAAAGGACTATTCAGAACCAGAGAAGACGAATGTTGAGCAAGGGCGTACACATTCTCCATGACAACGCCCGCCCACACATCGATCGGCAAGCCGTTGGTCTCCCTCAACAGTTTCAGTGGAAAATAATCACGCACCCACCCTACGGTCCTGACTTGGCGCGCAGTGACTATCACCTGTTCCCTAGGTTAAAAGAACATCTGGCCGAAAAGCGATTCAGCACCGACGACGAGGTGAAAGAAGAGGTTCATAACTTTGTAAACAGCATGGCGGCGAGCTGGTATGACGTGGGCATTCATAAACTGCCGCAGCGTCTACAAAAATGCATCGACAGAAATGGTGATTATGTCGAAAAATAGCTAAATGTTCAAGCTGTGAACTGATGTAAACCATTGTAGAAATGAACAGGCCTATGTACGTATAAAAAAATAGGAGACCTTACTTTTGGTATTACCCTCGTAAGAACGCTACTCATTAATTCTCGATTTCTATGGCCACAATCTCTGAAGTTGCTTTACAATTCCTCAGGGTGCTATCGTTCCGTCGTTACAACCACACTGAAGCGCCAAAGAAACCGGTATAGGCATGCGTACTCAAATACAGAGATATGTAAACAGGCAGAATACGGCGCACTCTTCGGCAACGCCTGTATAAGACAATCAGTGTCTGGCACAGTTGTTAGATCGGTTACTGCTGCTACAACGACAGGTTACCAAGATTTAAGTGAGTCTCAACATTGTGGCGATGGGATACGGCATCTTTAAGGTAGCGACTAAGTGGGGATTTTTCCGTACGACCATTTCATGACTGTACCGTGAATATCAGGAATTCGGTGAAACATCAAAATCTCCGACATCGCTGCGGCCGGAAAAATATCCTGCAAGAACTGGACCAACGACGACTGTACAGAATCGTTCAACGTGACAGAAATGTAAACCTTCCGCAAATTGCTGCAGATTTCAATGCTGGGCCGTCAACAAGTGTCACCGTGCGAACCATTCAACGACACATCGTCAGTATGGGCTTTCGGAGCTGCAGGCCCACTCGTATACTCTTCCTGACTGCACGACACTAAGATTTCACGCCTCGGCTGGGCCCGTCAACACCGACGTTGGACTGTTGATGACTTGCCTGGTCGGACGGGTCTCGTTTCAAATTCCATCGAGAGGATGGACGTCTACGGGTATGGAGACAACCTCATGAATTGGTGGAACCTGCATGTCAGCAGGGGACTGTTCAAGCTGGTGGAGGCTCTGTAATGGTGTGGGGAGAGGGTAGTTTCAATGATATGGAACACCTGGTACGTCTAGATACGACTCTGACTGGTGACACGTTCGTAAGCATCCTGTCTGATCACCTGCATCCATTCACAACCATTGCGCAATTCACCGACTAGGGCAATTCCAGCAGGACAATGCCGCACCCCACCCGTCCAGAATTATTACAGAGTGCCTCCAGGAACACTCTTCTGAGTTTAAACATTTCGGATGGCCACCAAGATCCCGAACATGAGCATTATTGAGCATATCTCCGATGTCTTGCGGATTTATGGACAGCCGTGCAGGATCCATGGAGTCAGTTCGCTCCAGCACTACTTCATACATTAGTACAGTCCATGCCACGTCGTGTTGCGGCACTTCTGCATACGTGCGGAGGCCCTACACGGTATTAGGCAGGTGTACCAGGTTCTTTGCCTCTTCAGCGTACAAGGTAATACGTATTTTTATTAAATGTGATTTGAGGCTTTCTCGGCGTATTCCATTCGTGAAATCTTCTCGGGTGATCAGCCGAGTAAAGGCGTCGTCTTCTCGCAACGTTTCGAAGGGTTTCGTACCCATCATCTTCAAGCGAAGTGAAGATGATGGGTACGAAACCCTTCGAAACGTTGCGAGAAGACGACGCCTTTACTCGGCTGATCACCCGAGAAGATTTCACGTATTTTTATTCACCACACACGTTTCGCTTTATTGAGATAAAGCTCCATCAGTGGTCCCTAATTAAAGACATTTACAATTTAATTTCTTTTTAACATCGAGAATAGGTTTTTTAACAACTAGTTGGTTTCACTTACGTCGATTTCTGCTTGGTTTCTCGCGTACGTCAGGAACTGCCTGTCTGCTAGCACGTCTTTGGGGAATTTCTTCATTAGACACTGATAATAGTAGTCTAATTTTACGTTGCACTGCAGAACTATCCATTTCATACGTGTTACAGAGCACAGTTTTTCGTACACCACTGTTACTGTTTATTTTTATGCTTCTAACAAGGGAACCTCCCCATCGCATCCCCCTCACATTTACACTCCTGGAAATGGAAAAAAGAACACATTGACACCGGTGTGTCAGACCCACCATACTTGCTCCGGACACTGCGAGAGGGCTGTACAAGCAATGATCACACGCACGGCACAGCGGACACACCAGGAACCGCGGTGTTGGCCGTCGAATGGCGCTAGCTGCGCAGCATTTGTGCACCGCCGCCGTCAGTGTCAGCCAGTTTGCCGTGGCATACGGAGCTCCATCGCAGTCTTTAACACTGGTAGCATGCCGCGACAGCGTGGACGTGAACCGTATGTGCAGTTGACGGACTTTGAGCGAGGGCGTATAGTGGGCATGCGGGAGGCCGGGTGGACGTACCGCCGAATTGCTCAACACGTGGGGCGTGAGGTCTCCACAGTACACCGATGTTGTCGCCAGTGGTCGGCGGAAGGTGCACGTGCCCGTCGACCTGGGACCGGACCGCAGCGACGCACGGATGCACGCCAAGATCCTACGCAGTGCCGTAGGGGACCGCACCGCCACTTCCCAGCAAATTAGGGACACTGTTGCTCCTGGGGTATCGGCGAGGACCATTCGCAAACGTCTCCACGAAGCTGGGCTACGGTCCCGCACACCGTTAGGCCGTCTTCCGCTCACGCCCCAACATCGTGCAGCCCGCCTCCAGTGGTGTCGCGACAGGCGTGAATGGAGGGACGAATGGAGACGTGTCGTCTTCAGCGATGAGAGTCGCTTCTGCCTTGGTGCCAATGATGGTCGTATGCGTGTTTGGCGCCGTGCAGATGAGCGCCACAATCAGGACTGCATACGACCGAGGCACACAGGGCCAACACCCGGCATCATGGTGTGGGGAGCGATCTCCTACACTGGCCGTACACCACTGGTGATCGTGATGGTGACAATGCACGTCCGCATGTATCCCGTGCCACCCAACGTGCTCTAGAAGGTGTAAGTCAACTACCCTGGCCAGCAAGATCTCCGGATCTGTCCCCCATTGAGCATGTTTGGGGCTGGATGAAGCGTCGTCTCACGCGGTCTGCACGTCCAGCACGAACGCTGGTCCAACTGAGGCGCCAGGTGGCATGGCAAGCCGTTCCACAGGACTACATCCAGCATCTCTAAGATCGTCTCCATGGGAGAATAGCAGCCTGCATTGCTGCGAAAGGTGGATATACACTGTACTAGTGCCGACATTGTGCATGCTCTGTTGCCTGTGTCTATGTGCCTGTGGTTCTGTCAGTGTGATCATGTGATGTATCTGACCCCAGGAATGTGTCAATAAAGTTTCCCCTTCCTGGGACAATGAATTCACGGTGTTCTTATTTCAATTTCCAGGAGTGTAGTTATAAGTTGGCACAGTGGAAAGGCCTTGAAAAACTTAACACAGATCAATCGAGAAAACAGGAAGAAGTTGTGTGGAACTATGAAAAAAATAAGCAAAATATACAAACTGAGTAGTCCATGCGCAAGATAGGCAACATCAAGGAGAGTCTCAGCTAAAGAGCGCCGTGGTCCCGTGCTTAGCGTGAGCAGCTGCGGAATGAGAGGTCCTTGGTTCAAGTATTGTCTCGAGTGAAAAAGTTTAATTTTTTATTTTCAGACAATTATTATCTGACAAACTCTAATGTTTTCATCACATTTTGGGAGTCATTATCACATCCACAGGAAAACCTAAATTGCTCAAGGTAGAAGAATCTTTTTACCCATTCGGCAAGTGTACAAGTTAGGTGGGTCGACAACATATTCCCGTCATGTGACGCACATGCCGTCACCAGTGTCGTATAGAATATAACAGACGTGTTTTCCTGTGGAGGAATCAGTAGACCTATGACCTTGCCATTAAATGTTTTCGGTTCCCATTGGAGAGGCACGTCCTTTCGTCTACTAATCGCACGGTTTTGCGGTGCGGTCGCAAAACACAGACACTAAACTTATTACAGTGAACAGAGACGTCAATGAACGAACGGACAGATCATAACTTTGCGAAAATAAAGAAAGTAAACTTTTCCTCGACGGAAGACTTGAACCAAGGAGCAGCTGCTCACGCTAACCACAGGACCACGGCGCTCCTGGACTTACAATTCAGTGTCCACGATGTTGCCTATGTTGCGCACGGACTATTCAGTTTGCATATTTTGCTTATTTTTTTCACAGTTCCACACAACTTCTTCTTGTTTTCTCGATGGATCTGTGATTAGTTTTTCAAGGCCTATCCACTGTGCCAACTTAGAACTAAATCTGAGGGAGTTGCGATGGGGAGGTTCCCTTGTAAGTGTGTATTGTGTTTTGTAGTACTGTCAACGTAACATTGCCTCTAGTCTGTCACTGACCCATGTCTTTTTTAGTTAGTTGTTCAAAAATGGTTCAAATGGCTCTGAGTACTGTGGGACTTAACTTCTGAGGTCATCAGTCCCCTACAACTTAGAACTACTTAAACCTAACTAACCTAATGACATCACACACATCCATGCCCGAGGCAGGATTCGAACCTGCGACCGTAGCGGTCGCGCGGTTCCAGACTGAAGCGCCTAGAACCGCTTGAGCACACCGGCCGGCTTTAGTTAGTTGTGTGTGTTATTCTAATCATTTACGTTGCAGATATAGCGAAGAAAATGAACATTGGAATGACTGAGAGGACGTTCGACGCAAGATACAAAGAACACACCAGTGCATCGAAATACGGTGCAAACCATTCTATATTTGCAGATCATCTACCACAGGAATACCACAAACTAATAAAATGTTTTAAAAAAAAGATATAAATATCGTATGGATCAGTAAAGTCCTTGCCCAAGAAAATCTCCATATGCACAAAGCGTTAACACAAAGTAAACATCTGCACTACGATCAAATAAATATTGGAAAAAGGAAAGAGCCTTTTCCATGCTTCAGTCTGTCCCACACAAGACTTCCCCGCCACTCTCTCTCTCTCTCTCTCTCTCTCTCTCTCTCTCTCTTCCCCCCCCCCCCCCAATTTCATTTCATTTCTTGCTCCTCACCTTTTCCTTTGACTCACTCTCCATGCACGTTTGTCCATTCATCAAAAAAGAAAAAGAAGGACCACTCCATCACTATTCCTTCATTACTTTTATATAGTATATAAACGGATAGCAACATAATTAAATACAATAACACACTTAACTAAAAAAATATAGGTCAAAGACAAAATAATGACAATGTTATGTTGGGAACAGTACAAAACCCAACACCCAATTAGAAGCAAAAAAATAAACTGGATAAATGGTGTAGGAAAAACTGTGCTGTGTGAAACGTAACAAATGCATAATTCCGGAGAGCAGCGGAAAATTAGACTGAAAATTATCGGTGTCACAGCAAAGGCGTGTTGGCAGCCGGCATTTCCTGATGTAGGCGAGAACCCAAACAGAAATCACCGTAAGTGAAGCCAACAAATTGTTAACGAACTGTTTTTCGACCTTAAAAACAAATCAAATTTTAAATATCTTTAATTAGAGACCACAGATGATACTTTACTTCAATAAAGCGAAACGCGTCTGGTGAGAAAAACGCGCATTTTCTTGTTTTTGTAACGGCGGAGCGAAAATATCCTCAGGAATTGCCAATTATGTGTTCATTTAAGTTATTGCACTGTGTGAATGACTGTATTCTCCTAGATAAATTGAATGGGATTGACGGCATAGCCAGCGAATGCAAAATGTTATATCTAACCAACAGACTGCAGAAAGTGGTACTCAGTAATTCAGCCAATATAGTCTGCTGATGTAATTCTGACTCGGGAGAAATCACGTATGGGATACTCCAAGGCTCAATCTTAGGCCCACTATCGTTCCTCGTGCACACTGAGGTTGTAACGTCCCCTTTGAAAAATTATGAATGACTCAGCTGGTAAACTTCTACGTTATTTGATTTTCAAACAGCTGAGCAAAACTGAATGTACTCAGACATTTCTCTCTTTACTTATTCTGATCAACACTAAACTGACACACAATATTTTTGGCACAACGCAGTCTAACCTTCAATAATCCCTACAAAAGAATGACCCTGACTAATAATAACCTATACCTTTCATGAATCACTTACCTCATAAAAATCTTCGTTACTCGAACTACTGCAATACAGCGAGCGCCAATACTGCCAGCTAAATAAAAGATGCTAACTACTGAAGGCACTAACTACTGAAAGGCATAGTTAACAAATGAAAGATTTTGATAGAGAACAAACAATGTATTTACTTTAATAATGTTCAAAAGTCATTGTGGTGTGCTTACTGTAAGATCTTCGGTACACACACCACCAGATTATTTGACTTGTCGCTCTAACGAAGTAGGCGAGTGTCAGCAATACGTCTCGTGGTCTTATCGTGGCGTGTTTATCTTCTGCCGTTAGATCAGACGATAGAAATGCCACCTGCACGCTTAGAGTAGCAGATTGACGGTGACCAACTTTAAACAGAACTTGATTAATTTTCACACACATTTATTAAAATAATAAAAAGCATAGACATTACGTAACTTGATTCTGGATGCTGTTTACAATTGTCAATCTGAAGTTCCTTTGGTCATGGTACGTTAATCTTATTCTCACATATCTCTGATACTTGACAAAGTGTCCATTCATTTATCTTCATGGCTATGTACAGGAATGTGATAATCTTATTAGGCGCAGACTGAAACTTGACTATAGACTGGTACAGACAAATGCAGACTGACTAATCGGAGGTCTGTACACTCATTATAATACCTCGCGCATTCAGGTATCACTGCGCGAGTGTGAGCCGCGAGGAGGAAAGGTTCTATGTTAGCAGCAATCTCATTGGCTGTGTTACATATTAATACGCGGATCGGCGGAAGCAGAATTTGGTCCTTCTCTAAGGCAGCGCCATCTCGTAGTGCGGAGACGGACGAGTGCTGTGCCTGCGCTGTTGTGCTTAGCGGGGCGCGCTCTAGTGGGAAAGTTGTGTACGCGCTGACTACGCGGAACTATGTACACAATAGTCATCATACACATACCTATCAATCCATCACATCCATCTTTAGAAATTTCCTTTTTCTGGCGGACACACGTCCAGTCCGTCCGCTTATACTAACCTGTCAAAATTCTGGTATCTGTCTCTCTCTCTCTCTCTCCACATCCACCACTGCTGGCGGCTCACCTCCAACTGCCCAAAGCTACACACTGTTCACATCCAACTGCCCAACACTACAATAGCAAATATTCCAACAATGCAAACCAGCCACAGACTGCACACAGCGCAGTCAGTGATTTTCATACAGAGTGCTACGTGGCGTTACCAACATAGAAACCTAAACAGCTTACTTACAAGGTGACAATCAAGGAAGAGCAACATGCACATGTACACATAACGGTAGCATCTCAAGCAATAAAAGGGCAGTGCATTGTCGGAGCTGTTATTTGTTCTGAGATGATTCATGTGAAAAGGTTTCCGACGTGATCATGGTCCCAGGACGGCAATTATCAGATATCGATGGCCCAATAGTAGTTTCAGCTAGACACATGGGCCGTTCCATTTCGGAAATCGTTAGGGAATTCAATATTCCGAGATCCACCGTGTGGCGAGAATACCAAATTTCAGGCATTACCTCCCACCTCGGACAACGCAGTGGGCGACGGCCTTCACTTAACGACCTAGAGCAGCGGCGTTTGCGTATAGTTGTCGGTGCTAACAGACAAGCAACATTGCGTGAGAACTCCAGAAATCAATGCGTTAACGAGCTATGGCAGCAGACGACCTATGCGAGTGCCTTTGCTAACAGCACGACATCTCCTGGCCTCGTCACCATATCGTTTGGACGGTGGACGACTAAAAAACCGTGGTCTGGTCAGATGAGTCTCGATTTCAGTTGGTGAGAGCTGGTGGTAGGATTCGAGTGTTGTGCAGATCCCACGAAGCCATGTACCCAAGTTGTCCACAAAGGCCGGCCGGAGTGGCCGTGCAGTTCTAGGTGCTGCAGTCTGGAACCAAGTGACCGCTACAGTCACAGGTTCGAATCCTGTCTCGGGCATGGATCTGTGTGATGTCCTTAGGTTAGTTAGGTTTAATTAGTTATAATTCTAGGCGACTGATGACCTCAGAAGTTAAGTCACATAGTGCTCAGAGCCATTTGAACCATTTGAGCCTATTTGAACCATTATCATTTTAAGGATTATTATTGGGGCAATAGAAGGTTTAAATGAAACATCATTACGACAATTCTGGCATATTCCTCAATTAGACATTTAGGGTGAATAATTAGGTCTTTAACCGTTAGAGAAAACATTTGAGAACTATACTTCATTATTTATTCCTTACTAAGACTGATTATAGTTTTATTATCCAAGCAAATAAATTTGTTCTTTATAAACCAAATTTATTCACCCAGAAACATAAAAACTGAAATTAAATTCATAATATTTCTCTCTCTACTATCTCGAGGTGGTTTAGCACCATTCCTTGGATTCCTGCCAGAATGAATTGTTACACAATCACTAATAGAAAACAAAACATTATAATTTGAAATAACTAGGATATGCTTTGTGTTATGTCGGTCAAATACGAAAACTCCGACCTATTGATCAGATGCAACCAGTAAAGCCCGATTCGTTAAAGAATCGAATTCGCATGACTAAAACAATTTCAAATGTCCTATTACTTAACAAACGAGCTAATGCGTTAAACATTTAACGTTAAGCATTTAAGCGAGAAAAAGGTTTAGTAAAGGTTTGAAATGACACTCAAAGTGTGTTCCAAGTCGCTAAGTGCTCTCATTTCCAAATACTGGCCGCATAGAGTCTGGGTAATTTTCGTTCCATGACTTACTCAGCCTCGAGACATATCACACAGTTTATAACTGTAACGCAAGACTTACTGCAACATAAAAGTATATAAGGGGTATTCAAATGAAACCCGGCTCAAATGGTTCAAATGGCTCTGAGCACTACGGGACTTAGCCTCTGAGGTCATCAGTCCCCTAGAACTTAGAACTACTTAAACCCAACTAACCTAAGGACATCACACAGATCCATGCCCGAGGCAGAATTCCAACCTGCGACCGTAGTGGTCACGCGGTTCCAGACTGTAGCGCCTAGAACCGCACGACCACTCCGGCCGGCTATTTTGAACCATGTTTTTGTCGACAAAGTACTGTGAAAGCCAGCAATTTTAATGGCGAGTATTGTATGTTCACTCACCAAATTTTGCGGGGATTAAACAATAAAATAGCGCCGCTTGGTATTTCCTGCGACACATCTAAGGCATTTGACTGTGTGGATCACAGTATTTTACTAGGCAAATTGATGCTATAGCCAACCAACGTAATTCTGACTTGGGAGAAATCACGTATGGGGTTCCCCAACGTGCAATCTTAGGTCCACTATTGTGCCTGATACACACTGAAATGACAGCCGTAGGACACTGATATGCACATCGACAGCCGGCCGCGGTGGTCTAGCGGTTCTGGCGCTGCAGTCCGGAACCGCGGGACTGCTACGGTCGCAGGTTCGAATCGTGCCTCGGGCATGGGTGTGTGTGATGTCCTTACGTTAGATAGGTTTAAGTAGTTCTAAGTTCTAGGGGACTTATGACCTAAGATGTTGAGTCCCATAGTGCTCAGAGCCATTTGAACCATTTTACACATCGACAGATGGCGGTACAAAAGTGCAGTGCATTGCCTACTCAGGTGATTCATGTGAGAAGGTTTCAGATGTCATTATGATCGACGACTGGAATTACCAGACTTTGAGCGCGGAATGGTAGTTGGACCTAGACACATGGAACATTCCATTTCGGAAATCGTTAGGGAATTCAGTTCTCTGAGATCCACAGTATCAAGAGCGTGCCGAAAATGCCAAATTTCAGGCATGACCTCCCGCCAAGGACAACGCAGTGACCGACCGCCTTCACGTAACGACCTACAGTAGCTTCGTTCGCGTAGAGTTGTCGATGCTAGCAGACAAGCAACTCTGCGTGAGATAACCGCAGAAATCAATGTGGGACGTACGACGAACGCATCCTTTAGGGCGGTGCAGCCATATCTGGCGTTAGTGGGCTATGGCAGCAGAGAATTCGCCTGCAGGGCCTCTCCTGGGATACAGATGGCTCCCAGCACTATGGGACTTAACTTCGGAGATCATCAGTCCCCTAGAACTTAGAACTACTTAAACCTAACTAACCTAAGGACATCACACACATCCATGCCCGAGGCAGGATTCGAACCTGCGACCGTAGCGGTCGCGCGGTTCCAGACTGTAGCGCCTAGAACCGCTCGGCCACTCCGCTCGGCATAATTATATATAAGGAGAATGTATACAATGCCACAAACAATTTGTCTAGCCGTTTAAATACCCTGCTATCGTAGTTAAAAATAACTACGGGAAAGAAAACTAGGACGCACATTTTCACAGGACAGCAGAACACTTACTTCTTTTCTTGCAGTTGGTTTTTAACAGAAAAACAGTACATTGTTGTTTTAAACAATATATAACCTATACTTATTTGAATGTTTATTAGGGTATCGTTTAAAAATTTCAAGTAAATCAGTCAAGAATTTCTTGGGTCTTTTGATAATTATGTTTTATTATACGTAATTAAACATATGTGGCGCCGGCCGCTGTGGCCGAGCGGTTCTAGGCGCTTCAGTCTCGAACCGCGCCACCGCTACGATCACAGGTTCGAATCCTGCCTCGGGCGTGGATGTGTGTGATGTCCTCATGTTAGTTAGGTTTAAGAAGTAGTTCTAAGTTCTACGGGACTGATGACTTCAGCAGTTAAGTCCCATAGTGCTCAGAGCCATTTGAGCCATTTTGTTTACGGAGTTAGGTCTTCAGATTACTGCCTCGCAGTATGTTTATTCCATCTAATCTATTCCCTCTAATCTAAGGTGGTTGTAAATATCCACTGCTGGTCAAAAAGAACAACTATGTATATCATCATCTATAAGGAACAAATGACATGCATTACTCGACATTACGGTTGTCTTCAGAACAAAACAGGGTGCAGAATGCTGTAACGAAAATTGTTAATCACTCATCCAGTGATATAAAAGATCTGACAGACGGCAAAGTAAAATTTTAAAACAAACTGAAAATATTCTCCTCGAGAACTCCTTTTCTGTACATGAATTTCTGTTATTGTAATGTGTAAAAGGTGGTCGTAAGAATTACTGACTCACAACCCATAAATTAAAATTAAAATACTAAAAATAAAAACCTTTTATATTTTCAGCATGTAAACATATTTATAAATAAGTTAGCGATGGAGTAACATGACTCACTCCACATAATTATAATTTACCGTGAAAAATGATCCGTTGAACATGAAACTGAACATTCTACAAGACTTTTTCAAAGAGCAGCATTCATAGAGACAGTAAACGAAACGGTACGAAACTACACTGAACGTAATGCACTGTCAAAACATTTCACAATACATTTCAAAGGGCGGCATTCAATTGTCACTCGAGGGAATGGAACGAAATTGAGTCGAACGGAACGTCAAAACATTCGACAATGCATTTGAAGGGCGGTATTCACACGAGCTGTCTAATAAAGGGGACGGAACTGAACAGAATGCAACGAAACAAAACATCAAAACATTCGACTATACATATCAAAGGGCAGCATTCACACAGGTCGTGATAACGGCACGGAACTTCAAAACGTTCTGCCATACGTACTCTGACGCGGGTCACGTGATCAGGACTGCGACAGCAGCGCGCCAGGCGGCCAGCGGGCGCAACTGCCAGTTGCCAGAGACACTTGATTTTTCTCGAAGCGACACTCTGTTATCGTTTTCTTGTGTGTCCATCCCTTTGCCAGGAGGTCTCTGGGATGACGGCCGTTTACTATTGTGACAAAATAAAACACCTACAGCCGTTCTTATGATTTTATTTTGTTGCAACCAGTTTCAACGCTTAAGGCTGTTGTTGATGCGGTACGGGTTGATATGATCCCTATATATATATATATATATATATATATATATATATATATATATATATATTGCCAGCATTACTGGACACGCAGATATTGTTTCAGCACTCCAACCATCAACTACCAACTCAGTTGGTTGGAATGCTGACACAATATCTGCGTTACCAGTAATGCTGGCAACTGATGTGGTATATACAGGGTGGTCCATTGATCGTGACTGGGCCAAATATCTTGCGAAATAAGCGTCAAACGAAAAAACTACAAAGAACGAAACTTGTCTAGCTTGAAGGCGGAAACCAGATGGCGCTATGGTTGGCCGGCTAGATGGCGCTGCCATAGGTCAAACGGATATCAACTGCGTTTTTCAAAATAGAAACCCCCATTTTTTATTACATATTTGTGTAGTACGTAAAGAAATATGAATGTTTTAGTCACTTTTTTCGCTTGGTTTCCCCCTTCAAGCTAGACAAGTTTCGTTCGTTGTAGTTTTTTCGTTTGACGCTTATTTCGTGAGGTATTTGGCCCAGTCACGATCAATGGACCATACTGTATATACCACATCAGTTGCCAGCTTTACTGGATACACAGATAATGTGTCAGCACTCCAACCAACTGAGTTGTCAGTTAATGTTTGGAGTGCTGACTCATTATCTGCGTATCCAGTAATGCTGGCAACTGATGTGGTATATATAGGCATCATATCAACCTGTATCGCATCAACAACAGCCTGAAGCGTTGGCGCTACAGTCTGGAACCGCGCGACTGCTGCGGTCGCAGGTTCGAATCCGGCTCGCGCATGGATGTGTGTGATGTCCTTAGGTTAGTTAGGTTTAAGTAGTTCTAAGTTCTACGGGACTGATGACCATCGATGTTAAGTCCCATAGTGCTCAGAGGCATTTGAACGTGAAGCGTTGAAACGGGCAACAAAATAAAATAAAATCGCAAGGACGGCTGTAGGTGTTTTATTTTCTCACTCAGTTATCGTGGTCAATTTGCTTCAAACGAAACGGAAAGGAAAAAGAACGAAACTGTTGCTAGGAACTGTGATTATTGTCGACACCATCGGCTTGAGGCTGTGGGGGAACTTATTACCACAATGAAAGGTGGTGAATACCACTGTCAATATAAACGTCGGTGTTTAAATTCAGTAGAATATTTCACGACCGCAAAAAACTCATTTGCTTTCCGATTGTTTTTTGTAAGTATAAGTGAAAGTGGCTTTTAAAACTATTCGTTCAAACCCAGACTCTACTGATAACAAATGAAAAAAAAGAAAGGACTGAGGTGAAATAAGTATCCTGTGAAGAATGTATAAAGAGTTTTTCCTATTTCCACGATTAAGTTAATCATTGTCCAACACTCTTTGCATCGGCAGAAATGCAATTTTTTTTCTGAATTCGGATGAACCGCGAAATTCGGCACACATACAGATTATACAAGATAAATTTCGTTTACGTCTATGGTCACAATTAATTAATTAATTAATTAATTTTTTTTTGTCATCGGACTACCAACTTCGATCTATAATGACCATTTTAGAAAAACATGCCCTAATGTACAGGAGCCATAGTGGCATCGTCAAGTGCTGAACATGAATTCAGCGTCCGGGTCACCGAATGTATACAGGGTGTCCCAAAAAGAATGACCCGATTTTAATTTGTAATAATAATAATGAGGCAAACGTCACTAGGTAACTGAAACAGCGCTAGATGTAATCGGCGTATTCTAGAGTTTCAGAAAAAAATCCGTCAGATGTCGCTACGAGCGCTGACCTGGCGCGTGCAGCCAGTCTCGCGCAGTATGGCGCAACAGAAGGTGTATTGTGTTATTGAATTTAGTCGTACTCAGTCAGTGATCGCAGCTCAGCGGGGATTTCATGTTCCATTTCGTGCTAAACCACCATCACCAAAGAACATTCGACGGCGGTATAAACAGTTCGAAGAAACAAGGTGCCTCTGTGAAGGCAAAAGTCCTGGCCGGCCACGCGTTTCTGAACAAAGAGTGGAACAAATCCGACGAGCATTTGAGCAGAGCCCCCGCTAGTCTACGCGTCGTGCTGGCCGAGAACTTGCGTTACCGCGCCATGACAGTGTGGCGTGTGTTACGGCGTCTTTTAGCCCTCAAACCGTACCGATTACAATTGGTACAAACTCTTCGAGATACTGACATTGTAAAGCGGGTGGACTTTAGCAATGCTGCTCTAGAGGACACGGTTGATATTCAGCGATGAGGCAACTTTCCATATTAGCGGTAAGGTTCACCGTCATAATGTGCGTATATGGGGGCTCGAAAAGCCTCATGAAACAACTGAACACGAATGTGATTCACCAAAAGTGAAAGTTTTTTTGTGCTGTTTCGCAAAGCAAGGTTTAAGGAACCCTATTTTTTTGAGGAAGTAACCGTAACAGGACAATCATATCTTGCAATGCTACGGAACTGGTTATTCCCACAACTCGACTCTGACAATTTCATTTATCAGCAACATGGAGCACTTGCACAACAACATGCGAAGTTTCCTCAATGCCAACGTGACTCAACATTGGATAGGGCGCACAGGACCGCGAGACCAGGCTTTACACCCTTGGCCTCCTAGCTCCCCTGACTTAACACCGTGTGATTTCTTCCTGTGGGGACATGTTAAACAATGTGTTTACGTCCCTTCCTTACCTCGTGACATTGATGAACTAAAAGCCAGAATATCAGCTGCTGTAGCTTCAGTGACAGAAGACACCTTACGCCCGCATCTCGTGGTCGTGCGGTAGCGTTCTCGCTTCCCACGCCCGGGTTCCCGGGTTCGATTCCCGGCGGGGTCAGGGATTTTCTCTGCCTCGTGATGGCTGGGTGTTGTGTGCTGTCCTTAGGTTAGTTAGGTTTAAGTAGTTCTAAGTTCTAGGCGACTTATGACCACAGCAGTTGAGTCCCATAGTGCTCAGAGCCATTTGAACCATTTGAAGACACCTTACGCTCAGTTTGGGATGAATTCGGCTGTCGGCTGGATGTCGTCCGTGCAGCCAGTGGAGGAGAAATTGAACATGTATCACGGGTTTTTATAAACTTCTGTCCCTTCTGAGTAATTTAGTATGCAATTTGTTGGTGTTTAGACCTTCTTCCTAATAAATAATTCCCCTATTTAAAATAGGGTCTTTTTTTTGGTACACCCTGTATAAATAATGCCATATCCAGGAGTCATCATCAGCACTACTGTTGCTTGCTGTGAACAGTGATGCTGCTTATAAGATAACTCTTGGATATACCATTATTTATATACATTTGCCGATGCTCGCGCACTTCACGATGCCACTTTGGCTCCAGTACATTAGGACATGTTTTTACAAAACAGATCCGAAGTTGGTCATTATGGACCGAAACCGGTAGTCCGACGACAAAAAAAAAATTGTGAACATAGACGTAAAGTGAACCAAATTTATCATATATTCGGGTCACTGTTCAATTCGCCACCATGTCGCAACTTATGAAACAGATTATATATTATGCTTATGCGTCATCATTAGCACATTCACGACCAAACCATCGTCTGGAAGACGTGTCTTTTGGTGTTCCCGTAGAGGCAAACGGAAGCAAGGAGGTGCATTTTCAGGTTGCAAGGTGAATTTGTTGGAGTCTGCTTGCAATTGAGGCAGCAGCCACAAACAATGCATGTAGAAGCAGCAAAGGCGAAGAAGGGACGGTACAAGAAGAAAATTTTTTTTTGTTCCCCACTAACTAACATTCCGCCGATTGACAATACCAGTAGCGTGAAACGACTCTGAAGATTGACCTCTGCTGGCCGAGGTGGCCGAGCGGTTGTAGGCGCTTCAGTCCGGAACCGCGCTGTTCCTACGGTCGCAGGTTCGAATCCTGCCTCGGGCATGGATGTGTGTGATGTCCTTAGGTTAGTTAGGTTTAAGTAGTTCTAAGTTCTAGGGGACTGATGGCCTCAGATGTTAAGTCCCATAGTGCTTAGAGCCATCTGATTTGATTAACCTCTTTGACGCGTCTTATTGTTGTAAAACATGTTCCACGTCTCACGGAAGATTGTTAACGTATATTTGCTGGTATCGCGCTTGAATTTGTTAGCTTTACTGATAGAACATGTTTCGTTATTAAATATCTTGACCATGTGCCTAATTCGAAGAGGTGTCTCTTGTGCATCGCAAATATTAGTTTCTTAATTATGAAACAGACAGTGTCACTTTGAAAGAATGAGAGTACAGATTAACAATACTTCGTCGTATTATAGCTTTGGCACTCCCTAACAATGCTCAACGCCATCCAATGTCGTTTATCAGTTGTGCTCATTTCACATTCGTGCAGAAGTAACCGCAGCTGTATCGCATTTCCACATTAATTGGAGAGGCAATCACTGGTCACAGGCGTCTTTTCGTATCTGTTAAAACTGCAATATGTTCCGATAACGACGTTACTAATGAATAACAACAACAACAACAACAATCCTATTTCATCCCCAACTTTCATTAAGTAATTCCGCGTGCATTTCCGCGAATAAATCTAATCATAAATGACTTTTACCTTACAACAAAACGCGAAGTGAGGTATACAATTAGGTGAGTTAACAGCATATTTTCATTGGACAAATGCCAGATTGGTTCATTATTTCGATTTCCAATGCGAAATTATGTAAGAAGTATTTTTATACTTTCGGTTATGTTTTATGATATGCACGATATTCCCACTTCTTTGGAGGATCTAGTCTCTGTGTGATGCATAATTTTGACTTCTACCGAGTATGTAATTAGTGATGTTATATTGTCTTCAGGTTACATGTCTTTCTGAAGAAGACAGTTTTCATGCGTGGAAACCGTGGTAAGAAATTGAATGAAACCACCTGTTGTTGCAACTGGTTGACGGCTTTGGATTCATTTACTGAACAATAACGTTCAAAATATTGAAATACAGACAACTTTTTTAACTTCTTATATATTCACATGTTGGACAGACAAACCTAACTGCAAAGAAGGTAACCGAAAAGGAACCTTCGTTACTGCAGTTGACTAACGAAAGAATGAAGCACCAAAATAAATCGCTTAGAAATGAAATAAATAGAAAGTGCAAGGAAGCCAAGGCGAAATGGCTACAGGCAAGACATTAAGAAATCGAAAAAGGAATTATGGACGGGAAGACTGACTCGTCAAATAAGAAATTGGACTCGACCTTCGTGAAATTAAAGGCATCGATGGTAACATTAACAGTGTAATGGGAATTTCGATGTAAAACGCGGATGAGGGAGCGACAGATGGAAAGAGTACATTGAAGGACTCAATAAGGGGACGAATTCTCTGATGACGTGAAAGAATAAGAATTGAGAGACACAGTATTGTAGTAAGAATTTGGAAGAACTTTGGAAGACTTAAGATGCAATAAGGCGGAAAGGATAGATAACATTCCATCTGAATTTCAAAATAATTGGGAGAAGTGGAAACAAAACGATTATTCATATTGTTGTGTAGAATTTATAAGACTGGCGGTTTGCCATCAGACTTTGGAAATACATCATCCATACAATTCCGAAAATGGAATGAGCAAACAAGTGTGAGAATTATCGCACAATCAGCTTAACATCTCACACATCCGAGCTGCTTACATGAGCAACATACAGAAGAATGGAAAGTAAAACAGAGGATATCTTAGACGACCATCAGTTTGGCCTTTAGAAAGGTAAAGGAACCAGAGAGGCAGTACTGACGTTGTGGTTGGTAATGGAAGCAAGACTGCAGAAACATTTAGACGCAGTCATGGGATTTGTCGACCTGGAAAAGCGTTCGACAATGTGAAATATTGCAAGGTGTTAGCATAGCTGAGGAAATTAGAGGTAAACTGTAGGGAGAGACGGGTAACGTACAACATGCACGACAGCGAAGAGGGAATAATAAGAGTGGAGGACAAGGAATGTAGTGCTCGGATTAAAATGAGTGTAAGACAAGGATGTAGTCTTTCGCCCCTGCTCTTCAATCTCTACATCGAGGAAGCAATGATGGAAATAAAAGAAAGGTTCAGGAGTGGAATTAAAATACAAGGTGAAAGGATATCAATGATACGATTCGGCGGTGACATTGCTAACCTCAGTGAAAGTGAATTACAGAATCTGCCGAATGGAATGAGCAGTCCCATGAGTACAGAATATGGACTGAGAGTAAATCGAATAAAGACAAAAGTAGTGAGAAGTACCAGAAATGAGAACAGCGAAAAACTTAACGTCAGAACTGGTGATCACGAAGTACACTCCTGGAAATTGAAATAAGAACACCGTGAATTCATTGTCCCAGGAAGGGGAAACTTTATTGACACATTCCTGGGGTCAGATACATCACATGATCACACTGACAGAACCACAGGCACATAGACACAGGCAACAGAGCATGCACAATGTCGGCACTAGTACAGTGTATATCCACCTTTCGCAGCAATGCAGGCTGCTATTCTCCCATGGAGACGATCGTAGAGATGCTGGATGTAGTCCTGTGGAACGGCTTGCCATGCCATTTCCACCTGGCGCCTCAGTTGGACCAGCGTTCGTGCTGGACGTGCAGACCGCGTGAGACGACGTTTCATCCAGTCCCAAACATGCTCAATGGGGGACAGATCCGGAGATCTTGCTGGCCAGGGTAGTTGACTTACACCTTCTAGAGCACGTTGGGTGGCACGGGATACATGCGGACGTGCATTGTCCTGTTGGAACAGCAAGTTCCCTTGCCGGTCTAGGAATGGTAGAACGATGGGTTCGATGACGGTTTGGATGTACCGTGCACTATTCAGTGTCCCCTCGACGATCACCAGTGGTGTACGGCCAGTGTAGGAGATCGCTCCCCACACCATGATGCCGGGTGTTGGCCCCGTGTGCCTCGGTCGTATGCAGTCCTGATTGTGGCGCTCACCTGCACGGCGCCAAACACGCATACGACCATCATTGGCACCGAGGCGGAAGCGACTCTCATCGCTGAAGACGACACGTCTCCATTCGTCCCTCCATTCACGCCTGTCGCGACACCACTGGAGGCGGGCTGCACGATGTTGGGGCGTGAGCGGAAGACGGCCTAACGGTGTGCGGGACCGTAGCCCAGCTTCATGGAGACGGTTGCGAATGGTCCTCGCCGATACCCCAGGAGCAACAGTGTCCCTAATTTGCTGGGAAGTGGAGGTGCGGTCCCCTACGGCACTGCGTAGGATGCTACGGTCTTGGCGTGCATCCGTGCGTCGCTGCGGTCCGGTCCCAGGTCGACGGGCACGTGCACCTTCCGCCGACCACTGGCGACAACATCGATGTACTGTGGAGACCTCACGCCCCACGTGTTGAGCAATTCGGCGGTACGTCCACCCGGCCTCCCGCATGCCCACTATACGCCCTCGCTCGAAGTCCGTCAACTGCACATACGGTTCACGTCCACGCTGTCGCGGCATGCTACCAGTGTTAAAGACTGCGATGGAGCTCCGTATGCCACGGCAAACTGGCTGACACTGACGGCGGCGGTGCACAAATGCTGCGCAGCTAGCGCCATTCGACGGCCAACACCGCGGTTCCTGGTGTGTCCGCTGTGCCGTGCGTGTGATCATTGCTTGTACAGCCCTCTCGCAGTGTCCGGAGCAAGTATGGTGGGTCTGACACACCGGTGTCAATGTGTTCTTTTTTCCATTTCCAGGAGTCTAGATGAAGTTACGGAATTCTACTACCTAGGCAGAAAAATAACCAAAGACAGATGGAGCAAGGAAGACATAAACAGCCAACAAGCTGTGACAAAAAGGGTATTTCTGGTCAACAGAAATCTACTAGTATCAAACGTAGGCCCTAATTTGAGGAAGAAAAAAAGGTTCAAATGACTCTGAGCACTATGTGACTTAACAGCTATGGTCATCAGTCCCCTAAAACTTAGAACTACTTAAACCTAACTAACCTAAGGACATCACACAACACCCAGTCATCACGAGGCAGAGAAAATCCCTGACCCCACCGGGAATCGAACCCGGGAACCCGGGCGTGGGAAGCGATTTGAGGAAGAAATTTCTGAGAATGTATGTTTGGAGCACGACATTGTATGGTAGTGAAACATGGACTGTCGGATAATCATAATGGAAGAGAACCGAATCATTTCTACATCTACGTGCTACATGGATACTCTGCAAATCACACTTAAGTGCCTGGCAGAGGGTTCATCGAACCACCTTCACAATTCTCTATTATTCAAATCTCGTATAGCGCGCGGATGGAGCGAACACCTGTATCTTCCCGTACGAGCTCTGATTTCCCTTATTTTATCTGTTGTTCGTTTCTCCCTATGTAGGTCGGTGTCAACAAAATATTTTCGTATTCAGAGGAGAAAGTTGGTGATAGGAATTTTGTGAGAAGCTTCCGCCGCAACGAAAAACGCCATTGTTTTAATGACGTCCAGCCCAAATCCTGTATCATTTCTGTGACACTCTCTCCCATATTTCGTGATAATACAAAACTAGGTGCCTGTCTTTGAACTTTTACGATGTACTCCGTCAGTCCTACCTGGTAAGGCTCCCACACCGCGCAGTATTATTCTAAGAAGACCGACAAGCGTAGTGTAGGCAGTCTCCTTAGTAGGTCTGTTACATTTTCTAAGTGTCCTGCCAATAAAGCGAAGCCTTTGATTAGCCTTCCCCATAACATTCTCTATATGTTGCTTCCAATTCAAGTTGTTCGTAATTGTAATTCCTAGTTATTTAGTCGAATTTACCGCCTTTAGATTTGGCTGATTTGTCTTGTAACCTAAGTTTAACAGACTCCTTTTAAACTCGTGTGGATGACCTGACACTTTTCGTTATTTAGGGTCAATTGCCAATTTTCGCACCATTCAGATATCTTTTCTAAATCGTTTTGGAATTTGTTTTGATCTTCCGATTTTTAGTCGATAAACGTCAGTGTCGTCTGGAAACAATCCAAGACGGCTGCTCACACATAAGGAACAGCAAAGGGCCTATACCACTACCTTGAGGAACGCCAGAAATCACTTCTATTTTACTCGATGACTTTCCGTCAGTTACTACGAACTGTGACCTCTCTGACAGGGAATTACGAATCCAGTCACATAACTGAGACGACATTCCATAAGCACGTCATTTCACTACAAGCCGCTTGTGTGGGACAGTATCAAAAGTCTTCCCGTAATCCAGAAATAAGGAATCCCTTGTCAGTAGCATTCAACTCTTCATGCGAGTAAAGATCTAGTTGTGTTTCACAAGAACGGTGTTGTCTAAATCCATGCTGACTCTGTGTCAATAGACCGTTTTCATCGAGATAATTCATAATGTTCCAACACAATATATGTTACAAAATCTTGCTGCACGTCGACGTTAATGATATGGGCCTGTAATTTAGTGGATTACTCCTACTACCTTTCTTGAATATTGGTGTGGCCTGTGCAACTTTCCAACCTTTGAATGCGGATATTTCGTCGATCGAACGGTTGTATATGATAGTTAAGTATGGAGCTATTGCATTAGCATAGTCTGAAAGGAACGTAATTGGTATAGAGTTTGGACCAGAAAACTTGCTTTTACTGATTTAAGTTGCATCATTACTCGGAGGATATTTACTTCTACGTTACTCATGTGGGGTGCTGTTCTTGATTCGAATTCTGGAATATCTACTTCGTTTTCTTTTGCGAAGGCATTTCGGAAGGCTGTGCTTACTAACCCTGCTTTGTCAGCACTTTCTTCGATTGAATCTCCATCGCTGTCAGGCAGAGAAAGCACTTGCCTCTAGCATATTTCACATACGACCATAATCTCTTTGGATTTTCTGTCAGGTTTCGAGACATAGTTTCGTTGTTGTAACTATTATAAGCATGTCGCATCGAAGTCCGCGCTAAATTTCGAGCTTCTGTAAAATATCGCCAATCTTGGGGATTTTGCGTCTGTTGAAATCCGGCATGTTTGTTTCGTTTTTTGAGATATGGTGTTTCAGAAGAACGTTGACAATTACGTGGAGTGATAAGGTAAGGAATGAGGAGGTTCTGCGCAAAATCGACGAGGAAACAAATATATGATAAACACTGACAAGGCGAAGTGAAAGAATGGTAAGCCATGCTTTAGGACACCAGGGAATAAGCTCCATGGTACTAGAGGGACCTGTAGAGGGAAAAAACTGTAGTGGAAGAGAGAGATTTGATATATCCAACAAATAGTTGAAGACAAAGGTTGCAAGTGCTACTATGAGATGAAGAGGTTAGCGCAGGAGAGCAACTTGTGACAGGTTGCATAAAATCAGTCAGAATCCTGATGGCTCAATGAATAAATCAGAGCTCAGTATTATTAAGCCTTTGTGGTCTACATTGGAGAGGACAGTGTGTCATCACTATCTTCGTCTATCATCGTGGTCTGATCTTGCCTCTATTTTCCAGGTGTAAGCTTCCCCTCAAAATCGTAGAGGACCTGAACTTATTAATTCCGAGGCGACTGGAAGCTGTTTTGCTACACTATGTTGGGCGTGGTCATGTGTTGTGTTTTTGCTGTTTCCATATGGTTTGTTCCCCTGTAGTTAATGTTGTTGTTGTTGTTGTTGTGGTGGTGGTGGTGGTGGTGGTGGTGGTGGTAGTCTTCAATCCAGAGACTGGTTTGATGCAGGTCTTCATGCTACTCTATCCTGTGCAAGATTCTTCATCTCCGAGTTACTACTGCAACCTACATCATTCTTAATCTGCTTAGAGTATTCATCTCTTGGTCTCCCTCTACGATTTTCAACCTACACGCTGCCCTCCAATACTAACTTGATGCCTCAGAACATGTCCTAACAACCGATCTCTTCCTCTAGTCAAGTTGTGCCACAAACTCCTCTTCTCCCCTATTCTGTTCAATACCTCCTCATTAGTTACGTGATCTACCCATCTAGTCCTCAGCATTCTTCTGTAGCACCAGATTTCGAAAGCTTCTATTCTCTTCTGGTCTAAACTGTTTATCGTCCATGTTTCACTTCCATACATGCGTACACTCCATAGAAATACTTTTAGAAAAGACTTCCTGACACTTGAAGCTATACTCGATGCTAATAAATTTCTCTTCTTCGGGAGCGCTTTTCTTCCCATTGCCAGTCTATGTTTTATATCCTCTATACTTCGACCATCATCAGTTATTTTGCTCCCTAAATAGCAAAACTCATTTACTACTTTAATTGTCTCAATTCCTAATCTAATTCCCTCAGCATCACCCGACTTAATTCGACTACATTCCATAATCCCCGTTTTGCTTTTGTTGATGTTCATCTTATATCCTCCTTTGAAGACACTGTCCATTCCGTTCAAGTGCTCTTCCAAGTCCTCTGCTGTCTCTGACAGAATTACAATGTAATCGGCGAACCTCAAAGTTTTTATTTCTTCTCCATGGATATTAATGCCTACTCCGAATTTTTCTTTTGTTTCCTTTACTGCTTGCTCAATATACAGATTGAATAGCATCAGGGAGAAGCTACAACCCTTTCTCACTCCCTTCCCAACCACTGCTTCCCTTTCATGCCCCTCGACTCTTATGACTCCCATCTGGTTTCTGTGCCAATCGTAAATAGCCTTTCGGTCCCTATATTACACCCCTGCAACCTTTAGAATTTGAAAGATACTATTCAAGTCAACATTGTCAAAAGTGTACAAATGCTAGAAACGTTGGTTTGCCTTTCCTTAATCTATCTTCTAAGATAAATCGTAGGGTCAATATTGACTCCCGTGTTCCAACATTTCTACGGAATCCGAATTGATCTTCCCAAAGGTCGGCTTCTACCAGTTTTCCATTCGTCTGTAAAGAACTCGTGTTAGTATTTTGCAGCCGTAACTTATTGAACTGATAGTTCGGAAATTTTCACATCTGTCAGCACCTGTTTTCTTTTGGATTGGAATTATTATATTCTTCTTGAAGTCTGAGGGTATTTTGGCTGCCTCATTCATCTTGCTCACCAGATGGTAGAGTTCTGTCAGGGCTGACTCTTCAACGCTATCATTAGTTCTAATGGAATGTTGTCTACTCCCAGTGGCTTGTTTCGAATTAGATTTTTCAGTGCTCTGCCAAATTCTTCACGCAGTATCAAATCTCCCATTTTATCTTCACCTATGTCCTCTTCCATTTCCATAATATTGTCCTCAAGTACATCGCCCTTGTACAGGCCCTGTATGTACTCCTTCCACCTTTCTGCTTTCCCTTCTGTGCTTAGAATTGGTTTTCCATCTGAGCTCTTGATATTCATACAAGTGGTTCTCTCTTATCAAAAGGTCTCTTTAATTTTCCTGTAGGCAGTATCTATCTTACCCCTAATGATATATGCCTCTACATCCTTACATTTGTCCTCTAGGCATCCCTGCTTAGCCATTTTGCACTTCTTGTCGATCTCATTTTTGAGACGTTAGTATTCCTTTTTGTCTGCTTCATTTACTCCTTTCATCAATTAAATTCAATATCTCTTCTGTTACATAAGGATTTCTACTAGCCCTCGTCTTTTTACCTACTTGATTCTCTACTGCGTTCACTATTTCATCTCTCAAAGCTACCTATTCTTCTTCTACTACATTTCTTTCCCCTGTTGTTGTCATTCGTTCCCTAATTTTCTCTCTGAAACTCTGTACGACCACTGGTTCTTTCAGTTTATCCAGATCCCATCTTCTTAAATTCCCACGTTTTCGCTGTGTCTTCAGTTTTAATCTACAGTTCATAACCAATAGATTGTGGTCAGAGTCCACATCTGCCCCTGGAAATGTCTTACAATTCAAAACCTGGTTTCTAAATCTCTGTCTTACCATTGTGTAATCTATCTGAAACCTTCCAATGTCACCGGGCTTCTTCCATGTATACAACCTTCTTTCATCATTCTTAAACGAAGTTGGTTATGATTAAGTTATGCTCTGTGAAAAATTCTACCAGGCGGCTTCCTCTTTCATTCGTTACCCCCATTTCATATTCACCTGCTACTTTTCCTTGTCTTTCTTTCACTACTATCAAATTCCAGTCCCCGATGACTACTAAATTTTCGTCTCCCTTCACTGTCTTAATAATTTCTTTTATCTCATCATCACACATTTCCTCAATCTCTTCGTCATCTGCGGAGCTAGTTGAAATGTAAACTTGTATTAGCGGGATAGGCATGGACTTCGTGTCTATCTTGGCTACAATAATGCGTTCACTATGCTATTCGTAGTAGCTTACCAGCGCTCCTATTTTTTAATTCATTATTAAACCTACTCTTGCATTAGCTGTATTTGATTTTGGGTTTATAACGCTGTATTCATCTGACCAGAAGTCTTGTTCCTCCTGCCACCAAATTTCACTAATTCCCACTATATCTAGCTTTAACTTATCCATTTCCCTTCGTAAATTTTCTAACCTAACTGCTCGATTAAGGGATCTGACATTCCACACTTCGATCCACAGAACGCCAGTTTTGTTTCTCCTGATAACGACGTCCTCCTGAGTAGTCCCCGCCCGGAGATCCGGATGGGGGACTATTTTACCTCCGGAATATTTTACCCAAGAGGACGCCATCATCATTTAACCTTACAGTAAAGCAGCATGCCCTCGCGAAAAATTATGGCTGTAATTTCCCTTGCTTTCAGCCGTTCGCAGTACCAGCACAGCAAGGCCGTTTTGGTTAATGTTACAAGGCCAGATCAGTCAATCAGTTGTTAATAAAACGGGAAAAATGTTCAAGTGTGTGTGAAATCTTATGGGACTTAACTGCTGAAGTCATCAGTCCCTAAGCTTACACACTACTTAACCTAAAGTATCCTAAGGACAAACACACACACCCATGCCCGGGGGAGGACTCGAACCTCCGCCGGGACCAGCGGTACAGTCCATGACTGCAGCGCCTGAGACCGCTCGGCTAATCCCGCGCGGCGAATAAAACCGGAAAAAATGTCGTTGGTACTCTTGAGGTGAGGCCTGGCGCAGTTTTATTGCAGTAAGGTCTTTCGTACTCCCATAGCACATCGTTTTAGTCTACAGTCTGTCGTGTTTTTCTCAGACGAATGTTTTGTTACGAAACTTCGTTGGAGCTTGCGTTGACTGAAGATCGCCTTCGTGTAGAGAGCCTTTAGGCGTCCTTGTAGACGATCGCTGACGTCACGTCGTCTCCCCCCCTCTCCCTCCCCCCCCCCTCCCCGGCGAAAGACGCCGAAGCGGAAGCGGTGTTCCGGAGGCGTGACGCGAATCCGTCGTCAGGGCCCGCATAGGCCCATCACCGCCTGTGGCTCGGCGGCCAGCGTGTTGGCGAAGTGGTGGGGAGAGGGAGAAATTGCAGATGGCAGTCACGTGCTCGCTAATGCGGTCGCCACCCGCAGCCAGAATCGATAATGCGCGAGCGGTCGATCTGCGATCGCCTCGCCGCAGTTCTCGCAGTCGACACGACGCCATGAGGTAGGGAGCGGAACACGTGCCCGTTAAAACCGATACCTCTATTTCGGTTCTGAATAACCAGTATGTACCGGTATTTTTTTTTATCTCGGCTGTAACAGCTTTGTTTTGTTATTTTACTAATATCCGTGTAAACAAATCTGGTACATAAATTTGCCACAGTACCAGGTGTACCGGTATGAAATGAGCGTTAAGATACAAATGTATCGATAGGGAACATTTGTTGTGAACGAGCCTTAATTTTTTTTTGTTTGGTTGGTATGACATCTGTCAAAGATATTTGGTATAAATCATGTCATGGAACAGACAACATCATTTGTTTCCATCGTGTTAACAATGTCGAATTTTGTAAGAAAGCGATGATTTGCGGAAAGCATTAATTTTTTTATTTGAAAAAAAGTGCTGCAGAGTCGCATCGAATGCTTGTAGAGGCATATGGTGATTATGCTCTGTCAGAAGCAACATGCGAAAGATGGTTTCAACGGTTCAGAAATAATGATTTTTATGTAAGAAATGAAGAACGTGGAAGACCACCAAAAAAGGTTCGAAGACGCCGAATTGCAAGCAATATTGGATGAAGATGATATTTTAAGTCAGAAGCAAATGGCTGCAATGCTAAATGTCGCGCAACAAACAATAATCTGACCGTTTGAAAGCTATGGGAAAGATCCAAAAGTGTGGAAAATGGGTGCCGCATGAATTGAATGAAAGACAGATGGAAAACCGAAATACCATTTGTCAAATTTTGCTTCAAAGACACAAGAGAAAATCAATTTTGCATCGAATTGTTACTGACGATGAAAAATGGATTTATTTTAAGAATCCTAAACATTTAAAATCATAGGTTAATCCGGGACAACCATCAACATCGACTGCAAAACCAGGTAGATTCGGCAAGAAGACAATGCTCTGTGTTTGGTGGGATCATAAAGGTGTGGTGTATCATGAGCTTCTGAAACCCGGTAAAACTGTGAAAACTAATCGCTACAGAAAACAAATGATCAGTTTGAACTATGGTTCAAAATGGCTCTGAGCACTATGGGACTTAACTGCTGAGGTCATCAGTCGCCTAGAACTTAGAACTACTTAAACCTAACTAACCTAAGGACATCACACACATCCATGCCCGAGGCAGGATTCGAACCTGCAACCGTAGTGGTCGCACGGTTCCAAACTGAAGCGCCTAGAACCGCTCGACCACCCCGGCCGGCAATTTGAACTATGTATTGATCGAAAAAAGACCAGAATGGGCCAGAGGACATGGCAAAGTAATTTTTTTTACTCGACAATGCACCTGCACACAAAGCAAAACTGGTTCAGGATACAATCAAAATACTTGGCAGGGAGCTGCTACCCCACCCACCGTATTCACCAGACTTGGCCCCTTCCGACTACCATTTGTTTTCATCAATGTGACACACATTGGCTGAGGAACACTTCGATTCCTACGAAGAATTCGAAAATTGGGTGTCTGATTGGTTTGCTTCAAAAGACGAACATATCTGTTGGCATGGTGTCCACAAATTGCCAGAAAGGTGGTCAAAATGTGTAGAAAGCAATGGTCAGTACTTTGAATAAAATGTTTTTACTTTTCAATTCAAAATTAGTGCTTCATTTTCACAAAAAAACGGTCATTTCATACCGGTACACCTGGTATTGGTGTTAATATTTTTTCTTTTGGAAGAAAAGTTTTTTTAAAAGAAATGAATAACGTTTATCTCTAAGACTCCCATTGGTTTGAAGGATTGGATTATTACAGAAAATGTGAAAAACGATCAGTGCTGTTGTAATGACAGTTACAAAAAGCAGCAAACACATGACAAGAACTAGAGATGAGAAAATTCTACCAGTTACAACCGATACTGGTATTTTAGTTATGTAGTTTTGGATAACCGGTGTGTATCAGTTTTTATTTCGTCTTGGTTATTACAGATACTTTTTATTTTCTACTACTAGCTGTCTAAAAATTTCGATGTGTAAACTTGCCATGTTGTTGTTGTTGTGGTCTTCAGTCCTGAGACTGGTTTGATGCAGCTCTCCATGCTACTCTATCCTGTGCAAGCTTCTTCATCTCCCAGTACCTACTGCAACCTACATCCTTCTGAATCTGCTCAGTGTATTCATCTCTTGATCTCCCCCTATGATTTTTACCCTCCACGCTGCCCTCCAATACTAAATTGGTGATCCCTTGATGCCTCAGAACATGTCCTACCAACCGATCCCTTCTTCTGGTCAAGTTGTGCCACAAACTTCTCTTCTCCCCAATCCTATTCAATACTTCCTCATTAGTTATGTGATCTACCCATCTAATCAAATGGTTCAAATGGCTCTGAGCACTATGGGACTCAACTGCTGTGGTCATAAGTCCCCTAGAACTTAGAACTACTTAAACCTAACTAACCTAAGGACAGCACACAACACCCAGCCATCACGAGGCAGAGAAAATCCCTGACCCCGCCGGGATCGAATCCGGGAACCCGGGCGTGGGAAGCGAGAACGCTACCGCAGCATTCTTCTGTAGCACCACATTTCGAAAGCTTCTATTCTCTTCTTGTCCAAACTATTTACCGTCCATGTTTCACTTCCATACATGGCTACACTCCATACAAATACTTCCAGAAATGACTTCCTGACACTTAAATCTATACTCGATGTTAACAAATTTCCATAGCAGTGGTGAAAAAGTTTTTTCCTTTTTGAATAATTTTTTTTTATTTTTATTTTTATTTTTTTTAAAGAATGAGCACTGTTTATCTCTAAAACTCCCATTGCTTTGAAGTTCTGGCTTGTTATAACAAATGGTAAAAGCGTTGAGTGCTGTTTTAATAACAATGCCAACAGTTGGAAAAACAACAAACACATGACATAAGAACTAGGGATAAGAAAATCCGACCAGTTAAAACCGATATCAGTATTTTTAGTCCTGCATAACAGTTATATATCGGTGTTTGTTCGGTCTCGAATATAACAAGTGTTTTTGTATTTTTTAGTAATAGCTGAGTAAAGAAAACGGCATACTAATTAGCCGTAGCAGCAGTGCTAAAATTCTTCGTTTTTAAATACGCCATTTTTTTTTAAAAAAAGAGTGGGAAAGGCTGCCTTAGCTTTAAAAGATTAAACATTGTTTTTCTTTTATGAAATAAGAAAGGAACTGTGGTAATAATAATAAATTAAAAACTGTACATTGATATAGAAATAGAAAGTGGCTGATCTGCTGTTTGTGTCTACAGAATATGCCTTCATCTGCTTTTAGCTCTTGAAAACGGACAAATGAACACGAATAACAGAGTTTTTAAGCCTCCATTTTCACCCTTTAGCAATGACTATTCGTAATGCCCAGATAGTGGTTTGATGCCCTATTACAATACGGTTTTTGAGCGAAGTTTCAAAACATTAGAGTCAATGGGAGAATATTGGTGATGTTTTTGTACTATTCACCCACTTATTAATTTTCAAGAAAAGTAGCGAACGGTGGAGAGACTAAGTTTTCTCATATTTGTCTATTTAATTTAATGTTTTGATTCTTTGTATCTTGGAACTGAGGCAGTCAAAATAATAGGGAAAAAAACCGAAAACCCGTTATTTCAGAAACCGGTAAGGTTAAACTGAGGTGGAAAAAAGCGATACAACCGAAAACGGTTGTTTCAGTGGCAGTCGGCAACCCTAATAATGACTCGTACAGCATTGTTGAGGTAATAAAGTATCTGTTACATTTTAGCGTCGTCTGTACGTACAGTGTGCGAGAATTGTTCTCACTTTGTTTGTATGGTAGTTTCTCAATGATATTTCTTGTACTGTAGAACGGCACCAGTCCTAGTCTGGAAGAATTTTGGATTTTATTTAGCTTATGGCATGTAACACATCATACAAAAAAAAGACATAAACATCATAAGACACAGAAATAAAGAGTAGTCACAGTGTATAACATATAGTCGTAGATATAAAAGTATTTAAAATAGTGTATATAACAAACAAAAGTTCACAAACAAACATCCAGATTTGCGACATAGTCTATTGCACTTCAGTCGTGGTCAGAAACTCATTGGGGTCTCCTGCAAAACGTCTCAGAGGGCAATCTTCCACGATGTGACGAATCGTCTGCCGGTCCGCACCGCAGTCACATCTCGGGGTGGTGATTTTACCCCACCTGTGGAGGCTGTCTGCACGTCTGCCGTTATTTGTCCAAATTCGATTCAAGGTCGTCCAAGTTTTCCTTGGCAAATTGAATCCTGGTGGTTGGACATTGATACATGGCATATTCTGCAGGTTTTGGGGCACAGATTCTCTCCACCGCGTTTTCCAGAGGTTGCCATAATCCGGGTTGAGAGGATGCGTATTTTTTGCCTTTTTTAAAGAGGGGTGTCTGGAGCGCAATCTGTTCATCTCCAGGGCAGGAACATCCTTATGGATTGGCAGTTTCTCGTTGTTCAGCACTTTTCCATACTCGCGTAGGAGAGCGTTCTCTCTGCGCAAGTCCGGTGGGGAAATGTTGCTCAGTATAGGTAGCTAGTGTAAAGGCATTGGCTTTATTGTTCCTGATATCATCCTCATTGTGTAGTTTAGTTGAGCATCGATCAAGCCTGTGTGTTTACTGTTTAGCCATACCGGTGCGGCATATTCTGCTGTTGTGTAGACAAGTCCCAGAGCCGAAGATCTCAGTACAGCCGCGGAAGAGCCCCACGTAGACCCACATGGCTTCTGTATGATATTATTTCGAGTTTTAAGTTTTGCGGCTGTATTACGTAGGTGTTCCTTGAATGTTAGGGTTCTATCAAAGGTGACGCCTAGATATCTGGGGTAATTATTATGGTTTAGCAGCCTGTTTTCGAAATGAACGTTGAGCTTTCTTTTTGCTTGGGCATTGTCGAGGTGAAAGCATGTCACCTCCGTTTTTGTCGCGTTTGGCCGCAATCTCCACCTTCGGAAGTAATCTCCCAGCTTTGTTAGATCCGCAGTTAATGTGTTTTCCGTTGCCTCCATTGATCTGCCTCTTGCAGCTATTGCCCAGTCGTCGGCATATTCGAATTTTTGAGAAGTGGTTTCAGGTAAGTCAGATATGTAGAGGTTAAACACCAATGGCGCCAGAACGGAGCCTTGTGGTAAACCATTGTTGAGCTTCATTTGGTCACTTTTTAAGTCGCCCATTATGACTCTGAAACTTCTATCTGTGAGCATGTTATCAATGAGGTTGGCCAGCTTGTTACATGGTATGACCCGCAGCCACTTAAATATCAGAATTTTGGAGTGCGGTAACAATGACCTGCATTGCTCCATTCGCTTTATAACAGTGGTAGTCAACCTGGGCCGCACTATTGGGCGTTCCAGCTTTCATGGTGGGTAGCAAGCTGTAAAGATTAAAAAAAAAAAAAGTTTTCATTAGATTTTATAACATTTTCACATAAAGTGTTTGGTAACTAACTATTATTATAACGTCACATTTGCTGTAACTCTGCTTTAGAAATCTTATGAAGCACCTCCACTATTTTATAAATCACCTTTACTGTGGAATAGGAGGGCAGTTAGAATTTTTCGCTCTATCAGAGATACAAAACTGGGCAGCAGGAAAAGAACGCTGATTTTTCTGCCTTATCTATGAAATAATAATAAACTCTAAACTGTGTCCGAACAGTTCTTCAAAGACCATGGCGGTACCGACCGGCCGCCGTGTCATCCTCAGCCCAGAGGCGTCAATGCATCCGGATATGGAGGGGCACGTGGTCAGCACACAGCTCTCCCAGCCGTGTGTCAGTTTCCGAGATCGGAGCCGCTACTTCTCAGTCAAGTAGCTCCTCAGTTTGCCTCACAAGGGCTGAGTGCACCCCGCTTGCCAACAGCGCTCGGCAGACCGGACGGTCACCCATCCAAGTGCTAGCCCAGCCCGACAGCGCTTAACTTCGGTCATTTGACGGCAACGGTTGGAAACACTGCGGGAAGCTATTGGCGTATGAATTAGTAATAAAAGAGAAAGGAAACATGGCAACAATAATAAAGTGTAAACAACAATTCATTTATTTGAAACTTGCTGGCGGATTAAAACTGTGTGCCGGACCGAGACTCGAACTCGGGGCCTTTGCCTTTCGCGGGCAAGTGCTCTACCAACTGAGCTACCCAATCACGACTCATGCTCTGTCCTCACGGGTACTGGCGAAATTAAAGCTGTGAGGACGGGGCGAGAGTCGTGCTTGGATAGCTCAATTGGTAGAGCACTTGCCCGCGAAAGCCAAAGGTCCCGAGTTCGAGTCTCGGTCCGGCGCACAGTTTCAATCCGCCATGAAGTTTCATATCAGCGCACACTCCGCTGTAGAGTGAAAATTTCATTCTAAAAATCATTTATAGTTTATAGTAAAAAGAGAAAGCAGTAGATCTACTCCTTGCGTATAAATATTATGCCTTTTTCAGCTTATAGCCCTTCAAACGGACAATGTAAACCGCAAAGTGGAGTTCTTCAGCCTCAGTTTTCACCCTTTATCAGTGGCCATCGTAATGCCCAATTGTAGCATGATTGTTGGGCAGAGTTGCAAAAAATTAGATTCAGCACGAGAATAATGGTAAATTTTTTCCACTGATCAACCCCTCATTGCTTTTCGACTAAAACAGTGAATGGATGACATTCTAAATTTTCTTTTATGTTTACCCGATAACTTTATTCTACGTATCTTGAAACATATAATGCAAGATTTTGTGGGAGTCTTAGAATTTTTCAATTATTTTTCGTTAACTTTAAATGCAAACATTTTTAGGTTAGGCTTTACCGTGACTGTTACTCACATTAAATGAAACAAGTTACTGTTACCAGTCACCGTTTTATTTTATTTTATTTTTTTCCACGACGCGTTTCGAAGGTTTAAACCTCCATCATCGGGTGGATTTACATTAGTTAGTATTACATATGTGTGTATGTTGTGTTACGATTTTGGAGGAACTTGTGGCAATGCCTAGTGGGGAAACAAGACACTATTTCAGAATATGGTTTTGGATAACTTTTGACAAAAAATAAACTGATATCTAATGGTAAACTTTAATAAGTAAACTAGAGTACCTCCAGTGGTCACAGGTTCCTTTTTCTGTCGTAACACTTACATGTATACTGCCACATTTGTAAACAAATATGGCGTCTGGAAACAGCTGGGTGCAAGGTTCGTACAGCAGAAGAGAAGACATAATCGCAAAGTGCAAAGAATATAGATTGTAACAACATTATTACAGAATAATCGTTTAAACTAATTGGGGGGTGTTTGTTTTGAGGTGTCGAATATATGTGTGTGTACTTCGGGTGGTATATAAATCCAATTTTGAAAGGCTAAAACAGCTAAATATTCGTACTCGTTTATGCAATCAGGTGAAATGTTAAAATGGCTTAAACTTCATACTTGCTAATAACAATTAGGTGAAATGTTACAGGCTTGAATTACAGTGATCATATTGGCTACAGCAGTAAAATCATAAATAGATGACACTCTTTGAAGAAAGAGAGAGAGAGAGAGAGAGAGAGAGAGAGAGAGAGAGAGGAAGGAGTGATTATATGAGAGCAAACATTTACATGGCAAGGAGTCTTAAGATTACATGTTGCATATATTAGCTGCCTAAAGGTTGGGGTAATACACTGGTTAATGTTATGAAATATGCAGATAGATATACATTTGTGCCAGTAGTTGATGTACCTACAGTTTTAAGCTGACAAGGGGTACAAGCTGTTGGTGTGATGAATTATCTGTGAATGAGGTCAATCTCTTGTACTCTTGGCGGCTGTCAATATTTATGGTAAATATTAGCATGTGTGCACATGTGTGTGTGTGTGTGTGTGTGTGTGTGTGTGTGTGTGTGTGTGTGTGTGTGTATTTTTAAGAGTGTAGGCAGTTGCTGAAAACAGAGATGATACTATTGTAAATACTGTCATTTTTGTCATTTAAGATGGATTATGGTTGTTTCATTTGGTGTTTGTATATTTGGAGTGTTTCAAGGATGTCTATCTATATTCTTATATTCTTTGCACTTTGCGATTATGTCTTCTCTTCTGCTGTACGAACCTTGCAGCCAGCTGATTCCAGACGCCATATTTGTTTACAAATGTGGCAGTATACATGTAAGTGTTACGACAGAAAAAGGAACCTGTGACCACTGGAGGTACTCTAGTTTACTTATTAAAGTTTACCATTAGATATCAGTTTATTTTTTGTCAAAAGTTATCCAAAACCATATTCTGAAATAGTGTCTTGTTTCCCCACAAGGCATTGCCACAAGTTCCTCCAAAATCGTAACACAACATACACACATATGTAATACTAACTAATGTAAATCCACCCGATGATGGAGGTTTAAGCCTTCGAAACGCGTCGTGGAAATAAATAAAACGGTGACTGGTAACAGTGAACTTGTTGTTTCATTTAATTATTTTTCGACTTCTACGTTCATTACCGGCACTGAAAATAATAGCAACGAAAGATCGAAAGTCGGTTATTTCAGAAAGCGGTTATTTTGAGCAGTTTTAACCGTCAGGTTAAACACGAGGTGAAAAAAATGAGAGAATACCAGAGACAGCCGACTCCGCGACGGCGCCGAAGCACAGTGATCGAGCCTGCACCATGTTTTATGCCTCAGAAGAAATGGGCGTTGTAGATGATAGTGGTACACAATCTGTCACGTAACCACAAATTAACGTACAACTGTTTATGTTGAACAGTTACCATCATTAGCGAAATTACCCCTGATTATGACGGACGAACATTTGAAAAAAATTGAAATATGTGGTTAAGGTCTTATGGGACCAGAACGTTTGATATACAGGGTGATTCAGAAAGAATACCACAACTTTAGGAATTTAAAACTCTACAACTACAAAAGGCAGAGCTAAGCACTATCTGTCGGCGAATTAAGGGAGCTATAAAGTTTCATTTAGTTGTACATTTATTCGCTTGAGGCGCTGTTGACTAGGCGTCAGAGTCAGTTGATGCTAAGATGGCGACCGCTCAACAGAAAGCTTTTTGTGTTATTGAGTACGGCAGAAGTGAATCGACGACAGTTGTTCAGCGTGCATTTCGAACGAAGTATGGTGTTAAACCTCCTGATAGGTGGTGTATAAACAGTTTACAGAGAATGGGTGTTTGTGCAAAGGGAAAAGTTCTGGACGGCCGAGAACGAGTGATGAAAATGTAGCACGCATCCAGCAAGCATTTGTTCGCAGCCCAGGAAAATCGACTCGCAGAGCTAGCAGAGAGCTGCAAATTCCACAATCAACTGTATGGAGAGTCCTACGAAAAAGGTTATTTATGAAACCTCATCGTCTGAAATTGGTTCAAGCACTGTCTGCAGCTGATAAGATTAAAAGAATCGATTTCTGTGATTTTATCCTTGCTCAAATGGAAACAGATGAATCTTTCGTTTCAGAGATTGTGTTTAGTGATGAAGCAACTTTCCACACTAACGGGAAAGTCAACCGTCACAATGTCTGTATATGGGATACTGAAAAATCCGCGGGAAACAACTCAGTACGAACGTGACTCGCCTAAGTTGAACGTTTTCTGTGCCATTTCAGCCAATAAAGTTTTTGGTCCCTTTGTCTTCGAAGGTGCTACTGTAACTGGACTACAGTATCTGGAGATGTTAGAAAATTGGCCGTTCCCTCAGCTCGAACAAGAAGCACAGCAATTCATATTTGAGCAGGATGGAGCGCCACCACATTGGCACCTATCTGTCCGTAACTACCTGAACGTCAACTACCCGAGGCGATGGATCGGCCGCCAGGCAGCCCGTGACAGAGCACTTCATCACTGGCCTCCAAGAAGCCCTGATCTTACCCCCTGCGATTTTTTCTTATGGGGGTATGTTAAGGATATGGTGTTTCGGCCACTCTCCCAGCCACCATTGATGATATGAAACGAGAAATAACAGCAGCTATCCAAACTGTTACGCCTGATATGCTACAGAGAGTGTGGAACGAGTTGGAGTATCGGGTTGATATTGCTCGAGTGTCTGGAGGGGGCCATATTGAACATCTCTGAACTTGTTTTTGAGTGAAAAAAAACCTTTTTAAATACTCTTTGTAATGATGTATAACAGAAGGTTATATTATGTTTCTTTCATTAAATACACATTTTTAAAGTTGTGGTATTCTTTTTGAATCACCCTGTACATCGTCTTTCAACACTGATCGTAACACACTCATACAAATACTCTTGTCACAGGCGATCCATTGTCTAACGTTCAGAAAAAAAAGACATGGTGAGAAAAATTCCAACATTAATTGGAGATGTGAGCAACACACAGGTTTTGGATAAAGAGCTAAGATAAAACGTTCCAGGAATACGTTTCCTTTCGTATTGAGATCTACTTACTTTCATTTATTCCACTTCTAACAAGAAATAAAAAGATAATGATAAATGAATCATCAATTACATACTTTATTGTCCAAGCAATAGCATCGAAATACTATTATTTTCAATTCTGCTGATTCAGATAAAGTACCCAGTAGGATGGAAAGGAGAATTTATTCCTTCAGTAATAATCAGATCCAGACTGCTACTAAAAATTGAAGCTGATCCTTACCATTTCTGATTTCCAGAAGTCATAGGCGCTTCAACCTTAAGTAATTGCTTAACATTAATAACATGACAAAAAATTGTCCCAATAATAGTTCTGTCATATTGGATTCAAATAAGAACGTTTATTTGAACCATTAGCCGGACGGGGTGGCCGTGCGGTTCTAGGCGCTATAGTCTGGAGCCGAGCGACCGCTACGGTCGCAGGTTCGAATCCTGCCTCGGGCATGGATGTGTGTGATGTCCTTAGGTTGGTTAGGTCTAAGTAGTTCTAAGTTCTAGGCGACTGATGACCTCAGAAGTTAAGTCGCATAGTGCTCAGAGACATTTGAGCCTATTTGAACCATTATCATTTTAAGGATTATTATTGGGGCAATAGGAGGTTTAAATGAAACATCATTACGACAGCTTCTGGCATATTCCTCAATTAGACATTTAGGGTGAATAATTAGATCTTTAACCGTTAGAGAAAACATTTGAGAACTATACTTAATTATTTATTCCTTACTAAGACTAATTATAGTTTTACTATTTAAGCAAATAAATTTGTTCTTTATAAACCAAATTTATTCACCCAGAAACATAAAAACTTATTAATTTAATGAAATTAAATTCATAATATTTCTATCTCTACTATGTCGAGGTGGTTTACCACCATTCCTTGGATTCCTGTCAGAAAGAATTGTTACACAATCACTAATAGAAAACAAAACATTATAATTTGAAATAACTAGGATATGCTTTGTGTTATGTCGGTCAAATACGAAAACTCCGACCTATGGATCAGGTGCGACCAGTAAAGCCCGATTCGTTAAAGAATCGAATTTGCATGACTAAAACAATGTCAAATGTCCTATTACTTTACAAACGAGCTAATGCGTTAAACATTTGACGTTAAGCATTTAAGCGAGAAAAAGGTTTAGTAAAGGTTTGAAATGACACTCAGAGTGTGATCCAAGTCGCTAAGTGCTCTCATTTCCAAATACTGGCCGCGTAGAGTCTGGGTAATTTTCGTTCCATGAGTTACTCAGCCTCGAGACATATCACACAGTTTATAACTGTAACGCAAGACTTACTGCAACATAAAATTATCAAATAGGGGTAATGCAGGAGTAGGTTTAATAATGAATAAAAAAATAGGAGTGCGGGTTAGCTACTACAAACAGCATAGTGAACGCATTATTGTGGCCAAGATAGACACAAAGCCCATGCCGACTACAGTAGTACAAGTTTATATGCCAACTACCTCTGCAGATGATGAAGAAATAGATGAAATGTATGACGAGATAAAAGAAATTATTCAGGTAGTGAAAGGAGACGAAAATTTAATAGTCATGGGTGACTGGAATTCGTCAGTAGGAAAAAGGAGAGAAGGAAACATAGTAGGTGAATATGGATTGGGCGGAAGGAATGAAAGAGGAAGCCGCCTTGTAGAATTTTGCACAGAGCATAACTTAATCATAGCCAACACTTGGTTCAAGAATCATAAAAGAAGGTTGTATACCTGGAAGAATCCTGGAGATACTAGTAGGTATCAGATAGATTATATAATGGTAAGACAGAGATTTAGGAACCAGGTTTTAAATTGTAAGACATTTCCTGGGGCAGATGTGGATTCTGACCACAATCTATTGGTTATGAACTGCAGATTGAAACTGAAGAAACTGCAAAAAGGTGGGAATTTAAGGAGATGGGACCTGGATAAACTGAAAGAACCAGAGGTTGTAGAGAGTTTCAGGGAGAGCATAAGGGAACAATTGACAGGAATGGGGGAAAGAAATACAGTAGAAGAAGAATGGGTAGCTCTGAGGGATGAAGTAGTGAAGGCAGCAGAGGATCAAGTAGGTAAAAAGACGAGGGCTAATAGAAATCCTTGGGTAACAGAAGAAATATTGAATTTAATTGATGAAAGGAGAAAATACAAAAATGCAGGAAATGAAGCAGGCAAAAAGGAATACAGACGTCTCAAAAATGATATCGACAGGAAGTGCAAAATGGCTAAGCAGGGATGGCTAGAGGACAAATGTAAGGATGTAGAGGCTTGTCTCACTAGGGGTAAGATAGATACTGCCTACAGGAAAATTAAAGAGACCTTTGGAGAGAAGAGAACCACTTGTATGAATATCAAGAGCTCAGATGGCAACCCAATTCTAAGCAAAGAAGGGAAGGCAGAAAGGTGGAAGGAGTATATAGAGGGTTTATACAAGGGCGATGTACTTGAGGACAATATTATGGAAATGGAAGAGGATGTAGATGAAGACGAAATGGGAGATAAGATACTGCGTGAAGAGTTTGACAGAGCACTGAAAGACCTGAGTCGAAACAAGGCCCCGGGAGTAGACAACATTCCATTTGAACTACTGATGGCCTCGGGAGAGCCAGTCATGACAAAACTCTACCATCTAGTGAGCACGATGTATGAGACAGGCGAAATACCCTCAGACTTCAAGAAGAATATAATAATTCCAATCCCAAAGAAAGCAGGTGTTGACAGATGTGAAAATTACCGAACTATCAGTTTAATAAGTCACAGCTGCAAAATACTAACGCGAATTCTTTACAGACGAATGGAAAAACTGGTAGAAGCTGACCTCGGGGAAGATCAGTTTGGATTCCGTAGAAATGTTGGAACACGTGAGGCAATACTGACCTTACGACTTATCTTAGAAGAAAGATTAAGAAAAGGCAAACCTACATTTCTAGCATTTGTAGACTTAGAGAAAGCTTTTGACAATGTTAACTGGAATACTCTCTTTCAAATTCTGAAGGTGGCAGGGGTAAAATACAGGGAGCGGAAGGCTATTTACAGTTTGTACAGAAACCAGATGGCAGTTATAAGAGTCGAGGGGCATGAAAGGGAAGCAGTGGTTGGGAAAGGAGTAAGACAGGGTTGTAGCCTCTCCCCGATGTTATTCAATCTGTATATTGAGCAAGCAGTGAAGGAAACAAAAGAAAAATTCGGAGTAGGTATTAAAATTCATGGAGAAGAAGTAAAAACTTTGAGGTTCGCCGATGACATTGTAATTCTGTCAGAGACAGCAAAGGACTTGGAAGAGCAGTTGAACGGAATGGACAGTGTCTTGAAAGGAGGATATAAGATGAACATCAACAAAAGCAAAACGAGGATAATGGAATGTAGTCAAATTAAGTCGGGTGATGCTGAGGGAATTAGATTAGGAAATGAGACACTTAAAGTAGTAAAGGAGTTTTGCTATTTAGGGAGTAAAATAACCGATGATGGTCGAAGTAGAGAGGACATAAAATGTAGACTGGCAATGGCAAGGAAAGCGTTTCTCAAGAAGAGGAATTTGTTAACATCGAGTATAGATTTAAGTGTCAGGAAGTCGTTTCTGAAAGTATTTGTGTGGAGTGTAGCCATGTATGGAAGTGAAACATGGACGGTAACTAGTTTGGACAAGAAGAGAATAGAAGCTTTCGAAATGTGGTGCTACAGAAGAATGCTGAAGATAAGGTGGGTAGATCACGTAACTAATGAGGAGGTATTGAATAGGATTGGGGAGAAGAGAAGTTTGTGGCATAACTTGACTAGAAGAAGGGATCGGTTGGTAGGACATGTTTTGAGGCATCAAGGGATCACAAATTTAGCATTGGAGGGCAGTGGGAGGGTAAAAATCGTAGAGGGAGACCAAGAGATGAATACACTAAGCAGATTCAGAAGGATGTAGGTTGCAGTAGATACTGGGAGATGAAGAAGCTTGCACAGGATAGAGTAGCATGGAGAGCTGCATCAAACCAGTCTCAGGACTGAAGACCACAACAACAACAACAAAATTATATAAGGGGTATTCAAATGAAACCCGGCTCAAATGGTTGAAATGACTGTGAGCACTATGGGACTTAACTGCTGAGGTCATCAGTCCCCTAGAACGTAGAACTACTTAAACCTAACAAACCTAAGGACATGACACACATCCATGCCCGCGGCAGGTTTCGAACCTGCGACCGTAGCGGTCGCGCGGTTCCAGACTGTAGCGCCTAGAACCGCTCGGCCACGCTGGCCGGCTGAAACCCGGTCACTAGACTGAAGTAACGGTAACGATTTTATTAACTCAAAACTGTAGTTATACACAGTACACATACTCAAAAATAGTCGCCAAAACTGTTGGCACATTTATTCCATTGCGACACTAGCCGGTTGATTCCATCCTGGAAGCTAGTAGGCTGTCGGATCCAGGCCTGGACCCTGTCACACACTTCGTCGTCCGTTGCGAATCGGTCCGCAAATAGCTTGTTTTAGAGGTCCAACCACATGAAAGTCACACGGCGAAAGGTCGGGACTGTACGATGGATGAAATTAGAATTATGTTAATACCTTCATCTGCTGACGGGCATTGATATATATCTATGGGGACAGGTCAAAATGTGTGCCCCGACCGGGACTCGAACCAGGAATCTGCTGTTTACATGGCAGACGCTCTGTCCATCTGAGCCACCGAGGGCATGGAGGATAGCGCGACTGTAGGGACTATCTCGCGCACGCCCCCTGCGAGACCCACATTCTCACCTTGTGTATCCACACACTACGTCCATAGTGTCCCAAAAATGGTTCAAATGGCTCTGAGCACTATGGGACTTGACATCTGCCATCAGTCCCCCTACAACTTACAAGGGAACCTCCCCATCGCACCCCCCTCAAATTTAGTTATAAGTTGGCACAGTGGATAGGCCTTGAAAAATTTAACACAGATCAATCGAGAAAACAGGATGAAGTTGTGTGGAACTACGAAAAAAATAAGCAAAATATACAAACTGAGTGGTCCCATGCGAAGATAGGTAACATCAAGGACAGTGGGAGACAAGGAGCGCCGTGGTCCCGTGATTAGCGAGAGCAGCTACAGAACGAGAGGTCCTCAGTTCAAGTCACCCTCGAGTGAAAATTTAATTTTTTTATTTTCGGTTTACACGACAAACTCTTACGTTTTCATCACTTTTTGGGAGTGATTATCACATCCACAAGAAAACCTAAATCGGGCAAGGTAGAACAATCTTTTTACCCATTCGCTAAGTGTACAAGTTAGGTGGGTCGACAACATATTCCTGTCATGTGACGCACATGCCGTCACCAGTGTCGTATAGAATATATCATACGTGTTTTCCCGTGGAGGAATCGGTTGACCTATGACCTTGCGATCAAATGTTTTCGGTTCCCATTGGAGAGGCACGTCCTTTCGTCTACTAATCGCACGGTTTTGCGGTGCGGTCGCAAAACACAGACACTAAACTTATTGCAGTGAACAGAGACGTCAATGAACGAACGGACAGATCATAAGTTCGCGAAAATAAAGAAAGTAAAATTTTTCAGTTGAGGGAAGACTTGAACCAAGGACCTCTCGTTCCACAGCTACTCACGCTAACCACGGGACCACGGCACAGCTGAGCTTATATGTTCCTTGATGTTGCATATCTTACGCATGGACTACTCAGTTTGTATATTTTACTAATTTTTGTTATGGTTCCACACAACTTCTTCCTGTTTTCTCGATTGATCTGTGTTCAGTTTTTCAAGGCCTATCCACTGTGCCAACTTATAACTAAATCTGAGGGGGGGGTGGTATGGGGAGGTTCCCTTGTTAGAACTACTTAAACCTAACTAACCTAAGGACATCACACACATCCATGCCCGAGGCAGGATTCGAACCTGTGACCGTAGCGGTCGCGCGGTACCAGACTGTAACGCCTAGAACCGCTCGGCCGTACTGTTCCACCTCAACTCACTCATTACTCGTGGAAGACATTCTTACCAAGCCCCGTAAGAGTTCGTGGAATGTGTGTGCATCCGCACAGAAGGTCATGGCTGGTACTGCCAGAACTATATACTTATATGGATATGATGTCTGTTCTTTCGGACATGTCTGAAACAACAGACACCATAACAGCGTAGGTATTAGACTTGGCCACTGTTTCTACGTTTCGATACAGTGGATGGATACGTGGAACTGTTTCAGTGTTTCGGAACGGCTGTGGTTCACTGTTTCGAAACAGTGGTGTTTCATTCCGCCCCTGTCTCGGATATCCGGACCAGATTCGATCTCGAGCCAGACACAGAAACTGTATCGTTGTTTCAGAATAAGGCTGTTTCAGTCCACCAGTGCTTGGAACGGACTAATTGTATCGAAACAGTGATGTTTCATTCCCCTCTGTGTCGGACGACATTCGGGCTCGGCACAGGTACTGAAACACAACATACCACTTCGTGAAACACTTTCAAGAGTGTCGAAATCTTTTGATAAGCAATAGCATGAAGCTTAAGATATCCGAAAATAAAGCTTCGTTTCTAGCTGACTGTCATATTCCGATGTGGCGTAAAATCTGCTTTATAAACACTAACCAAACAATAAAACAACTCATACTATTCACATTCAAAATAATAAATATGTCAAAATCATTCAGTTAAATAAAATTTTTTTAGTAACATACGCTTCTCTGTTCATGTACAGTAATCATATTAAGAAACGCAAGTAAGCCTACAACATTTTGAATAAAAAAAGGCGTAGAGTGACAGTTATTAGACATACACATAAATTTGATGTAGGTATAATTGCAAGCAATCTGTTTGATACATCCCTGATAGTGTAATGGTGAACTGGAAGGGCTGGGAAGCATGGTGAATTTATAGTAACGGTTCGAAACACCTTGCAAGACAAAAATTTTTTTCTGTTATATTTTGTTATTTATTCGAATTATTTGGCGTTATTAGTGAGTCTATAGTCACTGTGCCTATTATCCTCAATGATTCCCTTTGGGTGCATGGAAATTAGCAGGGTGGGTATATTACCCATACTAACGGAATGTGGGAACCCCAGTAGCATATCCGTTGTTTCTGCAGTTTGCTCCCACCTCCAGTTCCTTTCGTGGTGGTCCTTCAGTCTTCAGCTATGGCTGTCCTCAGCCAACTGAAAAGTATAAAAGTCACACGACACGAAAGCAGCGCATTTGCTGCAGGAAATACGAAACTGCCAAGACGCCTAAGTGATAGTTTCATACTTTCTGCGATATGATTAGCGCTCCCGCACCTCATTTGTGTTTATGTGGACAGACTTACAGAGTAGACATTAAAGATGGTAAAATGTGTAGGTTTATTAAATTAGAAAACACCAACTGTTTCACTGTTTCGAAACAGCGTATCGAAACATTTCATTGTACTGTTTCATTTGTTTCGAAACAGTTACGTGTTACAGGTTTGCCCATCTCTAGTAGGTAAATGTACGGTAGTCTCGCGGTAGCGTTCTCGCTTCTTGAGCATGGGGTCCCGGGTTCGATTCCCGGCGGGGTTAGGGATTTTTCCTGCCTCGAGATGACTGGGTGTTGTTGTGTCGTCTTCATCAGCATCATTCATCCCCATCACGGTCGGAGGAAGGCAACGGCAAACCACCTCCATTAGGACCTCGCCTAGTAACGCGGTGCGGGTCTCCCGCATCGTCCCCCTACGCTCTGTAAAGAAGCATGGGACTTCATTTCATTTTCCATATGTACGGTGGATATTCCAGCGTTTCCCACCGAACGTGCTGCAATGTCGTCTTCACCGCATTGGCCGTGTGTGCTCGGGCATTCTCATGCAGGAGGATAACACCATTGGATAACATGGCTCGGCGTTTCGACTTGACCGCTCGTCTAGAGTTCTGTAAAGTGGCTTGATAACGCTGGGCATTGGTGGTGGTTCGCCTTTCCAGTATCTGGACAAGCAGGGGCCCTTCCTGGTCATGCTGACAAAGTTTTACGAATTTATTTGTAAAAGTATAGACAGTGGAAATTAAAATGTCCCGTAATGCCTTTCCTGCTCTAAGGCGGCCCGTTTGACGTCCTACCCCCCGTACTATCTGTCCGGGTTGCTAGCCACAACGGAACGAAAAAGAAAGTTTAAACGAACTTCATTCATTTACTGACAGGATGGATGACATTATTTTACTGCCTCCATATTTCCAGTATCGTTGTAACCACGCCTGTGTTACGACTAAAATTACGAAAAATTATGAAGACAAGCCGCTCTCTGCCCAACACCAGAGAGTATCCTGCAACACAGCTGGGGAGCGTAAAATATATCTTTCTTGCCTTCAGTCGCGGCGTTGGCCGATTATTCGAAAAAAAGTATTTTAAAAATGTATTATTGAAATAAGTTAATTATTTTTTGTACTGCCTTTTCAGTTAATTGTACTTCTATTTATATTCGATTGTTTACCATTGGTGTTCTAAGTGGAAAAGCTTGTCATTGTTTTCGTTTTGGAAGTTACGGTACGAAATATTAACGCAGGAAAATTTCAGCTGAATAACTGTGCTCTGAGTCGATGCAGAATTGTGTATATCAGATGAATTTAGTTTTGTACCCGGCTTCTGACTCATAGTACTGATGATTTGTCGTTATAATGTCATCACGTCTCTTCAGGAAAAGCTACTTCCTTTGAAAGAACTAAACTGAAATAGAGTCTTTATTCTCAGACAACTTTCTATAGTGCATAATTTTTTTACTGCCCAAGGAAACAAATGATGGTGATTTAGGCACAGTCTAACAAATGCAGTCGCCGCAATCACCTCTGTGAAAACTGTTAAGTCTTTCACATTTGTAACGACAGTAGCGCCCCTAGCGGCGAAAATGCTACCAATGTTAATGTTCGTTTTCATTTCTTTACGCACTTAACGAAATAGCTATTTTTTCATGTCCCAAGCATCAGTAAATTATCGAGAGACATGAAGGATCGTGAATTAAATGTAAAAGCAGCCGAATGTCTGATTTGGCTACAACTTATCCGCGAAGAAATATTTTCGAATGCGTGCGTAATTGCAGACTTGACACACAATAACTTTGTATGGAAGCTAATGATTAGCACTTTACTCGACTTAAGAATATTTTTGTAAATGTAACTACTTTTGCTTGAAAAGCGAATCTATTGAAGATCCTTTCCGTTTGTGGATGAGATGAATCAACAGTTAAGGAACGGATTTCTTCTTTGTTGGAAACAGTTTTATTGCTTTTGACCTTTTAATATGACGTCTACAGCTATCATTGTGGTGGCTTATTTGATACCTTAAATAACGTAGGTATTGCATTCTATACACCCCAGTTCCCTTCGATCAATGTTCAGTAATTTGTGTGGAAGTATGGTGAACAAAATATTTTTGAGTAGATATACGACGTCCTTCTGCGGAAGGTCAGGTGTTATGCTGTTTACTAGCCCTTTTTTTGTTCCTTAAAGAAAACGATATTCGTCAATAAATATCTGTAGGTTACAAGAAAATCGTAAATAAACTGTCCGGTAATGTATTGTTTCAAACCTCCCACGGTCCTAAAGCCCGGTCCACACGCACCGATCTGTCTGCGCAGACATCGGCGCAGATGTCTGTACATGCAGAAGGTCGCTGCAAATTTGACTTGGCCACTGTTTCTATGTTTCGATACAGTGTATCGATACGTGGAACTGTTTCAGTGTTTCGGAACTGCTGTGGTTCACTGTTTCAAAACAGTGGTGTTTCATTCCGCCCCTGTCTCGGATAATCGGACTAGATTCGATCTCGAGCCAGACACAGAAACTGTATCGTTGTTTCAAAATAAGGCTGTTTCAGTCCACGTGTGCTTGGAACGGACTAATTGTATCGAAACAGTGATGTTTCATTCCGCTCTGTGTCGGACGAGATTTGGGCTCGGCACAGGTACTGAAACACAACATACCACTTCGTGAAACACGTTCAAGAGTGTCGGAATCTTTTTGACAAGCAATAGCATCAAGCTTAAGATATCCGAAAGTAAAGCTTCGTTTCTAGCTGACTGTCCTATTCCGAAATGGCGTAACATCTGCTTTATAAACACTAACCAAACAATAAAACAACGCATACTATTCACATTCAAAATAATAAATACCTGAAAATCATTCAGTTAAATCACACTTTATTTATAACATACTCTTCTCTGTTCATGTATAGTAATCGTATTAAGAAACGCAAGTAAGCCTACAACATTTTGAATAAAAAAAGGCGTAGAGTGACAGTCATTAGACATATACATCAATTTGATGTAGGTATAATTGCAAGCAATCTGTTTGGCATATCACTTATAGTGTAATGGTGAACGGGAAGGGCTGGGAAGCATGGTGAATTTATAGTAACGGTTCGAAACACATTAAAAGACAATTTTTTTCTGTTATATTTTGCTATTTATTCGAGTTATTTAGCCTTATTTGTGAGTCTATAGTCACTGTTCCTATTATCCACAATGATTCCCTTTGTGTGCATGGAAATTAGCAGGATGGGTATATTACGCATACTAACGGAATGTGGGAATCCCAGTAGCATATCGGTTGTTTCTGCAGTTTGCTCCCACCTCCAGTTCCGTTCTTGGTGGTTCTTCTGTCTTCAGCTATGGCTGTCCTCAGCCACTCGAAAAGTATGAAAGTCACACGACACGAAAGCAGCGCATTTGCTGCAGGAAATACGAAACTGCCAAGACGTCTAAGTGATAATTTCATACTTTCTGCAACATGATTAGCGCTCTGGTACCTCATTTGTGTTTATATGGACATACTTATACAGTACACATTCAAGATGATAAAATGTGTAGGTCTATTAGATTACAAAACACAAACTGTTTCACTGTTTCGAAACAGCGTATCGAAACATTACATTGTACGCTTTCATTTGTTTCGAAACAGTTACGTGTTTGACTTTGCCCATTTCTACTGCAAATGTGGTGTGTTCACACGACACAAACCCACCTGCGTCTCGCGACCCGCTGGTCGCGATGCTGATTGGCTGACAGTTAAATTCATGACGTCATATACAGTAAGTCACAAACCCCAATCTACTACTCGCCCGCCATCTGTCGGTGTAGAAAAGAAAAATCAGTGGCAAGCGACTACGCTCCCCGTAAACGTCAAAATTTAATTCAGTTATTTTGAAATACAGAAATGGAGGAAGTTCTGTTGTGGTCTGTGTTCGCAACTTGTGTTGCAAAAAATATTCAGACCAACCGCAGGAAACAGAGAAAGCGGTCAAAATGGTGTAGACGGTGGCTGCTAAAGCGAAAGCAGTTTTCTCACGTAAATTTACTGCGAGAGTTGCAGGGCGAACCTGTTTTGTTTTACATTACCTCGTGTTCCATTTCCTCGCACATTGATACTCCAGTTTCACCTTCAATTGTATTGCTGTTTGGTCTTGGCGTTTCTTGACCACTAAGAAAGCCAAGCAGATCAAAATACCATAACGTTGGCTGGTATACTTGATCTACTCCTACACCAGATCTTCTAGATTTCTGAACTTTGGATAACTCTTTTCGGTAAACAGTTCGCTGACAGACTTAATTTACTTGACTTGCCTTCATGAACTTATCCTCCAGGAAAGCGTAAATAGCTTCACATGTATTGGGTATTATTTCACTCAACGCTTGTTTCGATATTGTAGATGAAAATTCCAAATCCTTGTAGCTCCTTCCTGTTGCTAGGAATTTTAATGTTACCGCCAGCCGTTCATGAGGAGAAATTGCCCTTCTCATACAAGTATTTTTCTCATAATATGAGGGGTTACAAGCGTTACGAGATAATTATAAGTTTCGACATCCATCCGCAAATTATTTCGCCAGTTCGCAACGAAATAATTTTTTTATTACCGTTTCTCTGTTTGCCGAGGCGTCAACTGCCCGCAATTTTTCAATTACAGCGTTGTATGCTGCTGTCTTTTTGTCTCGGTCACTATATTCTTTACTTTTAATCTTCCACAAACATGGGTGGTTTCTGCATATTTCAATGAATTCACTTACAAACTCTCGAGAACACTGACGAGTATCAGCCATTTTAATGCCCTGTGCGCACAAATACAAACACTAGACTGAGCAAACAGCTGTTTCGCGCCAGATTTGCGGCGATCTCCTGTCCACACCCTCCAACTTGTCTGCGCAGATGTGGTTTGAACCCCAACTTCCAGGTTTGCACACACCTCAGGTTGGTGCAAATCTTCTGTCCACACGCAACGATCTATCTGCGCAGATGTATTGTGCGCAGACATTTGCGCAGACAGATCGTTGCGTGTGGACGGGCCTTAAGGAAAATAAAGATTGACAGTTTCTTAGTTATTACCAATTTTATCGCGCTACATATGCTCCCTATTGTAAAAAAACTACGTTACAAATGACATCGTATTCAGAAGTGTAACTTATTGTGTTGCTGTCGTAGTGTTGTGACTGTGTGTGTGTGTGTGTGTGTGTGTGTGTGTGTGTGTGTGCGCGCGCGTGCGTTTGACTGTGATTTCAGGTACAACACTACACACTGTCTGCAATGTCAATAACAACAACAACGGAAATTCTTCCCACTGTTATTTTTATTTTTTCCTCTCTGTGATTAGTTACATCACTAATTTCCTCACTCTTGGGAGTCCTGTCGCCTTTCAAATGGCAGCCCACGTGTAACCACAATGAGACGATGTGTGCAAGCCACGTAGAAAAGAGAAAAGTCCCTACAGAGTAATGCGGCCCTTAGATGCGCAATCGGCAGCAGTGTTACCTACCATAACTCCCAAATTATATTCTACATATTCGTTACTTCTGTAATACTTCTGCAAAACTGTATACGTTTATTAAATGTCATTAATTATACAGATAATCTAGATTATATCAATCTTTTGTATCCTCTTATTAGTTATAATAATCGGGTTAACAAAATGTATCAACAAAACATTAATATTTAAAATTAAGAAACCTGGGTACATGTGGAATGTGACCCGGTTTTCACCGAAAATAATTTGGTCTCCCTAGTGTAACTGGAGTTCTCTCGCACACTGTTCGCCTGCTTAGCTGGGTATAACGTGCTCGCCTCCCATGTAAGCTGGCCCGGGTTCGATTCCCGCCGGGGTTGGAGATTTTCTCCGCTCGTGGACTGGGTGTTGGGTCGTCCACAACATCATTTCATCCTCATCACTGTCGCGCAAGTCGCCCAATGTGGTATCGAATGAAATAAGACTTGCACTTGGTGGCTGAACTTCCCCGAACAGGAGTCTCCCATCAAACGATGCCATCCGTTCATTTCCATTTTATCTTACACACCAATAATAATCAGCAAGAGCCTTGCTGAGTAATGAACATTAGTCCTTCCCGTATTGCACCACTTATGAAGCAAGAGCAATTTGCGCTGTGAACTCCCTCGTTCTAATCTGAAGGACAAAACAAGCTAACAACTAGGATAATGGAATGTAGTCTAATTAAGTCGGGTGATGCTGAGGGAATTAGATTAGGAAATGAGACACTTAAAGTAGTAAAGGAGTTTTGCTATTTGGGGAGCAAAATAACCGATGATGGTCGAAGTAGAGAGGATATAAAATGTACACTGGCAATGGCAAGGAAAGCGTTTCTGAAGAAGAAAAATTTGTTAACATCGAGTGTAGATTTAAGTGTAAGGAAGACGTTTCTGAAAGTATTTGTATGGAGTGTAGCCATGTATGGAAGTGAAACGTGGACGATAAATAGTTTAGACAAGAAGAGAATAGAAGCTTTCGAAATATGGTGCTACAGAAGAATGCTGAAGATTAGATGGGTAGATCACATAACTAATGAGGAGGTATTACATAGAATTGGGGAGAAGAGGAGTTTGTGGCACAACTTGACTAGAAGAAGGGATCGGTTGATCGGTTGGTAGGACATGTTCTGAGACATCGAGGGATCACAAATTTAGCATTGGAGGGCAGCGTGGAGGGTAAAAATCGTAGAGGGAGACCAAGAGATGAATACATTAAGCAGATTCAGAAGGATGTAGGCTGCAGTAGGTACTGGGAGATGAAGAAGCTTGTACAGGATAGAGTAGCATGGAGAGCTGTATCAAACCAGTCTCAGGACTGAAGACCACAACAACAACAACGTCCTGATGAAAATGATACTACAAGAACCTACTGTACCTACTGCAAGTGCGAAATTAATGCAAAATTAAGACATTAAAAAGTATGTTAAAACACAGAAAGACAGGAAATTTTAGGATCCTTTAGAAAGTTGTCGACAACGGAAACTTCCGTTTAAAAGCGAAACAAAAACAAATGCCAGTAAATTATCGGAGACAGGAATTTCCACGTTCATTGTTGAACACATGTCATTTCTTTAGTGTGACCACTTGTCAGAATTATGTAAAAAATAACTCTCAGATAGCCAATGTGCGAGAGAACTCCAGTTACACTAAGGAGACCAAATTATTTTCGGTGAAAACCGGGGCACATTCCACATGTACCCAGGTTTCTTAATTTTAAATACACTTCTGGAAATTGAAATAAGAACACCGTGAATTCATTGTCCCAGGAAGGGGAAACTTTATTGACACATTCCTGGGGTCAGATACATCACATGATCACACTGACAGAACCACAGGCACATAGACACAGGCAACAGAGCATGCACAATGTCGGTACTAGTACAGTGTATATCCACCTTTCGCAGCAATGCAGGCTGCTATTCTCCCATGGAGACGATCGTAGAGATGCTGGATGTAGTCCTGTGGAACGGCTTGCCATGCCATTTCCACCTGGCGCCTCAGTTGGACCAGCGTTCGTGCTGGACGTGCAGACCGCGTGAGACGACGCTTCATCCAGTCCCAAACATGCTCAATGGGGGACAGATCCGGAGATCTTGCTGGCCAGGGTAGTTGACTTACACCTTCTAGAGCACGTTGGGTGGCACGGGATACATGCGGACGTGCATTGTCCTGTTGGAACAGCAAGTTCCCTTGCCGGTCTAGGAATGGTAGAACGATGGGTTCGATGACGGTTTGGATGTACCGTGCACTATTCAGTGTCCCCTCGACGATCACCAGTGGTGTACGGCCAGTGTAGGAGATCGCTCCCCACACCATGATGCCGGGTGTTGGCCCTGTGTGCCTCGGTCGTATGCAGTCCTGATTGTGGCGCTCACCTGCACGGCGCCAAACACGCATACGACCATCATTGGCACCAAGGCAGAAGCGACTCTCATCGCTGAAGACGACACGTCTCCATTCGTCCCTCCATTCACGCCTGTCGCGACACCACTGGAGGCGGGCTGCACGATGTTGGGGCGTGAGCGGAAGACGGCCTAACGGTGTGCGGGACCGTAGCCCAGCTTCATGGAGACGGTTGCGAATGGTCCTCGCCGATACCCCAGGAGCAACAGTGTCCCTAATTTGCTGGGAAGTGGCGGTGCGGTCCGTATGCCACGCCAAACTGGCTGACACTGACGGCGGCGGTGCACAAATGCTGTGCAGCTAGCGCCATTCGACGGCCAACACCGCGGTTCCTGGTGTGTCCGCTGTGCCGTGCGTGTGATCATTGCTTGTACAGCCCTCTCGCAGTGTCCGGAGCAAGTATGGTGGGTCTGACACACCGGTGTCAATGTGTTCTTTTTTCCATTTCCAGGAGTGTATTTGAAAATCTTGTTAGTTAATCTACTGTCTTGCTTTCGAAATAGATGTCCATTTTTTCTCATTACGTTTGCAATATTTTCTATATTTTAGTATACTTCTGCATTACTTCTTATTTTACAACCATCTGCTGTGTTTTGTGACCCAAATATTGTCCTTATAATTCGCCTTTCTAGTACTTCTAATTTATGTAAATTATTGCTTAACGCCTGGCATTCGCTTGCATATAGGCATTCTGGCTTCACTACTGTGCTATAATCTTTTTTTTGCATTTTTGAATAGGCACATTTTATTGTAGACGTCTTTGGTGATACCGTATGCTCTCCTCATTTTATGTAACCTTTCCTCTATTGCAGATTTTTCCAAAGAATTTTCTTGGATTACCTCCCCTAGATATTTGAATTTTCTTTCCCTATTTCGCCAACACCCGTTTTCAGAAATTTTTGGAACATCCTTAACGTTTGTTAGAAATTTTTTTTCTACAGAAATTCTTAAGCTGACTATTTCTTCCAGGAGATTTATTTGTGTTATAGCAGAAGCCATATTTTCAGAAAGTATAGAAAAGTTATACGTAATTGCAAGACAGTTGATTTCGATCTTTTTGCTTCCTTTTCCTAACCTTATAGATGAGATGCTGAGTTCAATAAGTTTTTCGTTCCTAATTCTTACTATTATCTCTAACACACCACCTCTTGTTCACATTGACGGCACTTTGAACAGTGGACGTTACATTTCAGATGTGTTACGACCCGTGGCTCTACCCTTCATTCGATCCCTGCGAAACCCTACATTTCAGCAGAATAATGCACGACCGCATGTTGCAGGTCCTGTACGCGCCTTTCTGGATACAGAAAATGTTCGACTGCTGCCCTGCCAACACATTCTCCAGATCTCTCACCAACTGAAAACGTCTGGTCAATAGTGGCCGAGCAACTGGCTCGTCACAATACGCCAGTCATTACTCTTGATGAACTGTGGTATCATGTTGAAGTTGCATGGGCAGCTGTACCTGTACACGCTATCCAAGTTCTGTTTGACTCAATGCCCAGGCGTATCGAGGCCGTTATTACGGCCAGAGGTGGTTGTTCTGGGTACTGATTTCTCAGGCTCTATGCACCCAAATTGCGTGAAAATGTAATCACATGTTAATTCTAGTTTAATATATTTGTCGAATGAATACCCGTTTATCAACTGCATTTCTTCTTGGTGTAGAAATTTTAATGGCCAGTAGTGTAATTTCAATTGTACTTTTTCGCGAAATAGCGACATGATCTTGTAAGGTGTCAGGCAAATCCAACACCTTCCATGAAAACCCTGACATGATAAGCAAATCCGGCAGTATGTCACATAGGTCCGAATAAATCGTGACATTAAATTAACCAAAGTAATACGATCAACGAGTGAGCAAATGGAATACCACAGACTAACACAAGAATGCGTAAATGCATGTCATACCTTCCCACCGTGAGACAGACGCAGTTCCGAGGGGAGAAACGAGAACAGAAGCCGAGAGCAGAACCGTGTTAAGCTAGAAGGCCCTACGATATGGGACGGACACCCACGTCGGCAGCTAACCGCCAGGACCACCCCTTAGCCCATGTTAAAAGATAGAGCCCTCCAGAAGAACAGTATAGATCTTACGATAACACTAAAACGGCCACAACAGCTGCAAGTTTTAGCGTGAGACTTTTCCGCGTCTCTGTTACGTTGCAAACGTTAAAAACATTGCCCCACCACGAAAAGTATAATGTTTCTCATTGCATAGACAGAATTTTTGTAGGCGGAGCTTAAGGTTAACATTGAGACCCTGATTGGTCACATGAAAACACAGCCAGACAGTTTTTTAAACCAACTTCGGTAAATTGTAGTAAGGAGAAGTTAGGAGAGAGTTGCTTCCGATACGGCGAGGTGCATGGAGCTGTGCCGTCCGCCGCCCCCTGACGAACACCGACAAGGTGATGAACGCTCGCGATGCCGCATTTTTGAGCGCATAAGGCTTCACTGAGAGCTGCAGAAGTCTCATGTGTTACATCCCCTCTTTACGTAATACTAGTGTCGATCGTCAATTGAGGCTCATGGTATTCACATTTGTACATAAGTTAAAATCTGAAACGCGATGATTTTTCTGTTATATAATTATTGAGAAGCCACATCAGCCACTGTAATTTACAAGTTTGATAAGTAATTAAAGATAATTGAGGGTCACTGTAGACCATTTTGATAGTTTTCTCTTTTGTGAAACTTAATTTAAACCTAGATTATAGATGTGATATGGCATAGGATATCCTTCGATCCATTGTAGAACTTGGAAACCCACTCAGGGAATATTCGTTCACATTTTTGTTGAACGCAGTTGGTTTTTATCATCCTGTATTAAAACATTTCCTTTTATCAATAGTGCAATTTATAAACAATGTTTTGTGAGTAGAATAAAATTTCCAATGGTAAACTTAACTGCTTTTTCGACGTTATTTTACCAGCTAACTAAAAATAGGAAATCCTTGAACCCCTTCCACTAAATTTAGTTAGTATTAAGGTTCTTTTACAGGGAGTGCAGTGGAGCTGACGCTGAAATCATTAAGTATTTGGTTATACCATCGCTAGTCTCACTGAACTCTTCTGAACTCTACATGTCATGTGTTGTCTGGCGTCTCCTTACCAGCAACAGGTCCCAGGTTCAAACTAGTCAATTCCCTAAAAAAACACGCTCAGAGCGTCGTTGCGCGAAAGTGGTAGGGAGACACGACCTAGAACAGACAGACACCACACAGAATGTTAGAATCTAACGAAAATTTTCCTAACGTTGGGTTGGGAGATATGCACGTTTCGGCTTTTCTTGGGAGTTTTATAAAGGAGGTTAACGTTAGCTACAGGTGAGGACTTCCTTTTATTTTACTTTCTGTACATGGTCAGCAGCGAGTATAATGACTTTTCTGGAGACTAGAAATCTACTCTGTAGGAATCAGCATGGGTTTCGAAAAAGACGGTCATGTGAAACTCAGCTCGCGCTATTCGTCCACGAGACTCAGAGGGCCATAGACACGGGTTCCCAGGTAGATGCCGTGTTTCTTGACTTTCGCAAGGCGTTCGATGCAGTTCCCCACAGTCGTTTAATGAACAAAGTAAGAGCATATGGACTATCAGACCAATTGTGTGATTGGATTGAGGAGTTCCTAGATAACAGAACGCAGCATGTCATTCTCAATGGAGAGAAGTCTTCCGAAGTAAGAGTGATTTCAGGTGTGCCGCAGGGGAGTGTCGTAGGACCGTTGCTATTCACAATATACATAAATGACCTGGTGGATGACATCAGAAGTTCACTGAGGCTTTTTGCAGATGATGCTGTGGTGTATCGAGAGGTTGTAACAATGGAAAATTGTACTGAAATGCAGGAGGAATTGCAGCGAATTGACGCATGGTGCAGGGAATGGCAATTGAATCTCAATGTAGACAAGTGTAATGTTCTGAGAATACACAGAAAGATCGATCCTTTATCATTTAGCTACAAAATAGCAGGTCAGCAACTGGAAGCAGTTAATTCAATAAATTATCTCGGAGTACGCATTAGGAGTGATTTAAAATGGAATGATCATATAATGTTGATCGTCGGTAAAGCAGATGCCAGACTGAGATTCATTGGAAGAATCCTAAGGAAATGCAATCCGAAAACAAAGGAAGTAGGTTACAGTACGCTTGTTCGCCCACTGCTCGAATACTGCTCAGCAGTGTGGGATCCGTACCAGATAGGGTTGATAGAAGATATAGATATGATCCAACGGAGAGCAGCGCGCTTCGTTACAGGATCATTTAGTAATCGCGAAAGCGTTAAGGAGATGACGGATAAACTCCAGTGGAAGACTCTGCAGGAGAGACGCTCAGTAGCTCGGTACGGGCTTTTGTCAAAGTTTCGAGAACATACCTTCACCGAAGAGTCGAGCAGTATATTGCTCCCTCCTACGTATATCTCGCGAAGAGAGCATGAGGATAAAAATCAGAGAGATTAGAGCCCACACAGAGGCATACCGACAATCCTTCTTTCCACGAACAATACGAGACTGGAATAGATGGGAGAACCGATAGAGGTACTCAAGGTACCCTCCGCCACACACCGTCAGGTGGCTTGCGGAGTGTAGATGTAGATGTAGAATGACAGAGAAGAAAAAAATCTTCCAAGCACGGGTCTTGTCTGACTTTCCTGAACCAGGCGGCGAATCGAGGTCTCGAGCAGAGCAGCTGGGAGAGACCAGACATACAGACTACAGAACTGGCTCCGCCTCCGGACCGCGCTTCGCACCGCCGCCCCGTAATACGCATAATCGAATGGCGCCCCCTGACGCGTGGTTCCAGCTCGGCGGCAGCGGGCGTGCGCCGCCTCACACCCACAGCCACGCACCACAGCTCGTTCCCACCTAAACCGCAAAACCCTACCCCCAGCACCGCGACGGGAAAAAACCCCTCCCCCGCCCTCACCGCTGCGCGAACTCTCTGCACGTAGCGAGCCGCCTCCCCCCCCCTTACCCCTCCCCTCACCACCCCCAACCCTCCCCCGCACCCCTCACCCCCTCACCACCGCCTTCACCTGGCAACCACTTGTTGACGTCAGGCGCCATCCCACCTCATTTTTGGTAGCGAGCGCGCGGAGCTGCGAAATGAGATTTTCCTGCCTCCCTTCCTCTTCATTTACTGCACTCTCCCTCTCACTCACTCATTCTCTCTCTCTCCCTCTCTCTGCTCCACTGCATCCTTCCCACACGCACAACCACTCTCCTCTAGCACTCCAAAATTAGCTACTCGGAGAGGGAAAGAAAAACCGAGGGTGCCTGCCATCTATTGCGTACTGATATTTTTTTTTCTTTTTTTCGAAACTCGTTGGGAAGAAAAATTTTGCAGTCGCCTCTTGTTTCCTGCTTAACTACACACGGGTCTCCCTTTGATTCTTGGTCAAACACCTGTTGCTTCAGCATTCACGTTTCTCAGACGCCACAACTCCTCCTCAGCGTTTACTAACGCTAACAGGGAGTTTTTAATCTTTTTCTTTTTGCTGGCACCTTGCATTGAAGAGTTCGGCCTGTCTATTAACCCTACCTGGCCTTTTTTGCCTGTCACTTTTAGAGAATACAGTCGACCTTCCATAATTCTAAGTTCTAAGAACCTCAGAGGAATATCAAACAACTGAGAGTTCGAAACATCCTGGCAGATTAAAACTGTGTGCCGGACCGAGACTCGAACTCGAGACCTTTCCCTTTCGCGATCAAGTGCTCTACCATCTGAGCTACCCAAGCACGACTCACGCCCCGTCCTCACAGCTTTACTTCTGTCAGTACCTCGTCTCCTACCTCCCAAACTTTACAGAATCTCTCCTGCGAAACCTGCAAAACTAGCACTCCTGCAAGAAAGGATATTGCGGAGACATGGTTTAGCCACAGCCTGGAGGATGTTTCCTGTTGTGAACTGGCAGGAGCCAATTCACGGAGTTTGGAGGAAGCCGAAAGGCACGCGTTTAAGCTCACGCAGGCTGGCGTGAGGTCTGGAAAATGACAAGGAATTATATTAGCCAAAATTAGTACATAGCTTCTGGAATACTTAACTTTAATCCGTAATTGGAGAACATCGCTCTTGTTGATACATTAATAACAATCTCAATATAAACTGGTAATGGCACCTTGCTAGGTCGTAGCAATTGACGTAGCTGAAGGCTGCGCTAACTATCGTTTCGGCAAATGAGAGCGTATTTGTCAGTGTAGCATCGCTAGCAAAGTCGTCTGTACAACTGGGGCGAGTGCTAGGAAGTCTCTCTAGACCTGCCGTGTGGCGGCGCTCGGTCTGCAATCACTCACAGTGCCGACACGCGGGTCCGACGTATACTAGCGGACCGCGGCCGATTTAAAGGCTACCACCTAGCAAGTGTGGTGTCTGGCGGTGACATCACATTTCCAGAATGAGATTTTCGCTCTGCAGCGGAGTGTGCGCTGATATGAAACTTCCTGGCATTCTGGAAACATTCCGCAGGCTGTGGCAAAGCCGTGTCTCCGCAATATCATTTTTTTCAGGAGTGCTAGTTCTGCAAGGTTCGCAGGAGAGCTTCCGTAAAGTTTGGAAGGTAGGAGACGAGGTACTGGCAGAAGTAAAGCTGTGAGGACGGCGCGTGAGTCGTGTTTGGGTAGCTCAGTTGGTGGAGCACTTGCCCGCGAAAGGCAGAGGTCCCGAGTTCGAGTCTCGGTCCGGCACACAGTTTTAATCTGCCAAGAAGTTTCATATCAGCACACACTCTGCTGCAGAGTGAAAATCTCATTCTGGAAACTGAGAGTTCGATTTAACGAAAGTCTGACTGATCACGTAAGAATTAAGAAAAAGGCGAAGTAGTGCTATCCCCTCCAAAAATAAAGTTAAAAACTATTACTGCAGTTTAAACAATATTCACATTTCTTTACAAAGCAACAATTAGAATGCAAAGGAAAGTTCTTTTTTTGACATTTTATTAATGTTATTCAACATCTAAAAAAATGGGTCAAATGGCTCTGAGCACTATGGGACTTAATATCTATGTTCATCAGTCCCCTAGAACTTAGAACTACTTAAACCTAACTAACCTAAGGCCATCACACAACACCCAGTCATCACGAGGCAGAGAAAATCCCTGACCCCGCCGGGAATCGAACCCGGGAAGCCGGGCGCGGGAAGCAAGAACGCTCCCGCACGATAACGAGCTGCGGACTCAACATCTAAATCTGAAGACATATACATATTACTGAAGATATGCAATAAAATATTAATTTTTGTTTGTAAGTGCAGCGGAATAGCTCTCAGTACCATGGTACTACAGTATGTGCACTGAGAAATGAGATACCTCCTAACATCTTGTCGCACCTCTTCTGCCCGGCGTACGAGGTTGAATCCAAAATTTTCGCCGACCGGCGTGACCGAGCTGTTCTAGGCGCTGCGGTCTGGAACCGCGCGACCGCTACGGTCGCAAGTTCGAATCCTGCCTCGCGCATGGATGTGTGTGATGTCCTTACGTTAGTTAGGTTTAAGTAGTTCTAAGTCCAGGGGACTGATGACGTCTGAAGTTAAGTCCCATAGTGCTCACAGCCATTTGAACCGAAATTTTCGGGACTTGTGCAACCATCTGGAAAGTAGGAGTAGTAGATCTTTGCACCGCTAGGTGGCAGGAGCTGCATATCTGATGAGTCAGTGTGCGGAGTGGCATTCAGTTGGGAGGACGTGTTTCGTGTCCACAGTGATTTCCGTAATACTCTATGTTTGGTGTCTGGCGATTTTACGATGGATCCGTGAATAGCGCGTGTGTATCAAACTCTGTGCGTATCTTGGGAAAATTGCTACGGAGACCCTTGCAATGATTCAACAAGTGTTTGGGGGACAGAGCATGAGCCGTATGCGTGTGTTTGAGTGGCATGCTCGGTTGAGGGCTGGCCCTACATACGTCGAAGATGATGCTCACACTGCAAGGCCTCTTAGACAAACCTCAACAACTGGTTCGTGATGAACGACGTCGAGCCATTCAAGACCTTGCAGATGAAGTGGGTATTGGTCATGGTGGAATGGTACTTGAATTACGTAACCATTATGGTACCTCACCTGAACCTCTCGATACCAGCAATATTCTACTGTATTTCTGTAAACTACAGGGTGATTCAAAAAGAATACCACAACTTTAGGAATTTAAAACTCTGCAACGACAAAAGGCAGAGCTAAGCACTATCTGTCGGCGAATTAAGGGAGCAATAAAGTTTCATTTAGTTGTACATTTGTTCGCTTGAGGCGCTGTTGACTAGGCGTCAGAGTCAGTTGATGCTAAGATGGCGACCGCTCAACAGAAAGCTTTTTGTGTTATTGAGTACGGCAGAAGTGAATCGACGAGAATCCGCGGGAAACAACTCAGTATGAACGTGACTCGCCTAAGGTGAACGTTTTCTGTGCCATTTCAGCCAATAAAGTCCCTTTTTCTTCGAAGGTGCTACTGTAACTGGACTACAGTATCTGGAGATGTTAGAGAATTGGCTGTTCCCTCAGCTCGAACAAGAAGCACAACAATTCATATTTCAGCAGGATGGAGCGCCAACACATTGGCACTTATCTGTCCGTAACTACCTGAACGTCAACTACCCGAGGCGATGGATCGGCCGCCAGGCAGCCCGTGACAGAGCACTTCATCACTGGCCTCCAAGAAGCCCTGATCTTACCCCCTGCGATTTTTTCTTATGGGGGTATGTTAAGGATACGGTGTTTCAGCCACCTCTCCCAGCCACCATTGATGATTTGAAGCGAGAAATAACAGCAGCTATCCAAACTGTTACGCCTGATATGCTACAGAGAGTGTGGAACGAGTTGGAGTATCGGGTTGATATTGCTCGAGTGTCTGGAGGGGGCCATATTGAACATCTCTGAACTTGTTTTTGAGTGAAAAAAAACCTTTTTAAATACTCTTTGTAATGATGTATAACAGAAGGTTATATTATGTTTCTTTCATTAAATACACATTTTTAAAGTTGTGGTATTCTTTTTGAAACACCCTGTAGTTGACATATTTCTGAGACAACATTCAGATTTGATTTCATTTGTGATACATCGTTATGTTTATATTGCAATGACATTATTCTTATGTGTATTCTTTCTTTTGTCACTATGATCTTTGACGTACTTCTAACTCTGATTTTTGGGCGCGTAAGCGATTGCTAGTTAGTTGTTAACTTGTTAGAGGGTCAACCTTGAAAAGGTCAGGTCTTGGACGTCATGTTGGAAAGACGCGTATTGTAGTCGGCTTATAAGATGTGAACTTTAACAGTGACTGTGGGAAGATGTTTTCAAGTATGTTTTGTATTGTGAAGTGATGTTTTGTGTTTACGTGATATTGCAATGAAGGCAATTGAAAGGAAATGTAACTTAAATTCGGAGTGCTGATTATTTTTTTTACATCATTATTGTGCTAACTTTGAAAGGTTTAATCTCCAAGAACGGTTTGAGAAGCGCATCTACAAAACTTTTGAATATAGCAGAATAAAACCTAGGCCTCTTTGCATCCGAGCTTGGAATCATAACCACCTAGATTTTCAACGATTGAGCCATGATTTCACGACGAGATCAGCGTGGGAAACACAAAAAGATGAGTGCCTAGTTTTTTTTATTATTACATGAAATGACTTTATTAACTGTACTCTAATGACACCTGCCACATAATATGACTGTTGTTGCCCGAAAATGCAGTATTTAGCAGTGTGAGCAACACCACAATCGTTATTAAATTTGACCTTTGTTGTGGTAGGGTTGATAGAATGGGTCATGTCAACTAATGTCGACTGATGAATTGGGCTTGCATCGTGTTGCCGCAAAATTTGTGCCGAGGGTCTTGACTGCCGATCAGAAGGCACAGCGTGTTGAACTGTGCACGGACCTTTGTCAGACAGCATCTGATGATCCAACCTTCTTGTTACAGATTATCGCCAGCTTTTAGAGCTGGATTTAGGGTTGTGGCCCAGAGACAAAGCAACAATAGTCCCAGTGGAAGAGACCGGCTCTCCAAGACCCAAAAAAGCGAGACAGGTGAAGAGCAAAGTGAAGAGCACGGTCATCGTTTGCTTTGGTACCAAGGGAATTGTGCACAAAGTCATGGGGTATGTCCTAGTATCCTGTCGGACCTCTTCTGCCCAGCGTACGAGGTTGAATCCAAAGTTTTTGGGACTGGTGCTGCCATCTGGAAAGTAGGAGTAGTAGATCTTTGCACCGCTAGGTGCAAACGATGCTCATGCTCTTCACTTTGCTCTTCACCTGTCTCGCTTTTTTGGGTCTTGGAGAGCCCGGTCTCTTCCACTGGGACTATTGTTGCTTTGTCTCTGGGTCACAACCCTAAATCCAGCTCTCAAAGCTGGTGGTAATCTGTAACAAGAAGGTTGGATCATCAGATGCGTTCCACCCAACCAAACATTGAATTCCGTGTATTACTGTGACACTTTGCGACGGCTCCTTGAAAACTTGTGGCGACGACGGCCTGAACTTTGATGTCAAGGGAACTGGCTGCTGCAATACGACAACGCGCCCTGTCACACCTCCTTGCTCACTAGGGCCTTTTTGGCAAAAAACAACATGACGGTTGTACCCCACCCAACATACTCGCCAGATTTGGCACCTTGTGACTTGGCGCTATTCACAAAACTGAAACTCGAGTTGAAAGGCCGTCGAACCGACAATCTAGAGAGGAGCTGAGAAGCATTGAACAGGATTTCCAGGATACGTCTGACCAGTGGCAGATGCGCTGGGACTGGTGTGTACGTGCGGATGGGAACAACTTCGAGGGTGATGGTGACCATTAGTCCAAAGGTAAGATTTACAACAGATGGCAGCACCAGGCCCGAAAATTCTGGATAGCACCTCATATTCTAGCAACTCGACGTGACGGACTCAAGTGGTTGGAAGTCCCCTGCAGAAATATTGAGCCATGCTGCCTCTTTAGCCATCCATAATTGAAAAAGTGTTGCCGTTGCAGGATTACGTGCTTGAACTGACCTCTTGATTACAAGTCGTAAATGTTCAAGAGGATTCATGTTGGCTACCTCGGCAGCCATATGATTCGCTCGAATTGTCCAGAGGCCCTATTTTGTATCTTTCCACCACTATGCCGATTGTTTCGGTACTCAAGAGCACCAAACGGCCTAGTACTCGAATTAGAGTTCCATCTTTATTCAGTATTCATTTCGGTAGCGATACCGTTCGGGTCTAGAGAAGGGATGCGCTGTTGTCGGTTCGCGTCGCGCAAGCCAATCAAAAGCAAGCGGCCGCACATCCGCGCATGCGCACTGCAGCGCGCACAGCGCCACGAACACAAAGCGGCCAGCAGACGACACAGGCGCGATATTCTTCGCAGTATCGAACTTGCGTTTTCGCAATACTAACAAGGGAACCTCCCCGTCGCACCCCCCTTAGATTTAGTTTTAAGTTGGCGTAGTGGATAGGCCTTGAAAAACTGAACACAGATCAATCGAGAAAACAGGAAGAAGTTGTGTGGAACTATGAAAAAAATAAGCAAAATATACAAACTGAGTAGTCCAAGATAGGCAACATGAAGGATAATGTGTGGTTAGGAGCGCCGTGGTCCCGTGGTTAGCGTGAGAGGTCCTTGGTTCCATTCTTCCCTCGAGTGAAAAGTTTACGTTCTTTATTTTCGCAAAGTTATGATCTGTCCGTTCGTTCATTGACGTCTCTGTTCACTGTAATAAGTTTAGTGGAGGAGGAGGAGATTAGTGTTTAACGCCCCGTCGACAACGAGGTCATTAGCGACGAAGCGCAAGCTCGGGGTGAAGGAAGGATGGGGAAGGAAATCGGCCGTGCCCTTTCAAAGGAACCATCCCGGCATTTGCCTGAAGCGATTTAGGGAAGTCACGGAAAACCCAAATCAGGATGGCCGGAGACGGGATTGAACCGGTCGTCCTCCCGAATGCGAGTCCAGTGTGCTAACCACTGCGCCACCTCGCTCGGTAATAAGTTCAGTGTCTGTGTTTTGCGACCGCACCGCAAAACCGTGCGATTAGTAGACGAAAGGACGTGCCTCTCCAATGGGAACCGAAAACATTTGATCGCAAGGTCATAGGTCAACCGATTGCTCCACAGGAAAACACGTCTGATATATTCTATACGACACTGGTGACTGCATGTGCGTCACATGACAGGAATATGTTGTCGTCCTACCTAACTTGTACACTTGGTGAATGGGTAAAAAGATACTTCTACCTTGCCCGATTTAGGTTTTTTGTAGATGTGATAATCACTCCCAAAAAGTGATGAAAACATAACAGTTTGTCACATAAACTAGAAATGAAGAATTAAACTTTTCACTCGAGGGAAGACTTGAACCAAGGACCTCTAGTTCCGCAGCTGCTCACACTAACCACGGGACCACGGCGCTCCTTGGCCACAGTAACCTTTATGTTGCTTATGTTTCACATGGACTACTCAGTTTGTATATTTTGCTTATTTTTTCATAGTTCCACACAACTTCTTCCTGTTTTCTCGATTGATCTGTGTTCAGTTTTTCAAGGCCTATCCACAGTGGCAACTTATAACTAAATCTGAGGGGGGGTGTGATGGGGAGGTTCCCTTGTAAGTACTACTAAAATACCAGCGGAAATGTCGGACGAAAATGAGGTTAGCAGGTTCACAGTTCAGTGACACTGAAAGAGTGTGTAGGATTAATGGTTCTAATGGCTCAGAGCACTATGGGACTCAACATCTGAGGTCATAAGTCCCCTAGAAGTTAGAACTACTTAAACCTAACTAACCTAAGGACATCACACACACCCATGCCCGAGGCAGGATTCGAACCTGCGACCGTAGCAGTCCCGCGGTTCCGGACTGCAGCGCCAGAACCGCTAGACCACCGCGGCCGGCAGTGTGTAGGATTGCTATTGTGATTGTCGTTTATGGGTATTTTATTTGAAGGAAAAACAGCAACCCTTGGTATGGAGAGGCTCTTATTATTGAACAGTTTTGGCCAGTATTTATAGCCTGTGCTAAAAGAATAAGATAAACAGAATATGCTTATAACTCGCTCTTAGAGATCCAAATGATTAAGTAGCCCATTTCCCTATATGATACATCAACGATTTCCGTCTTGAAAATGAAATTGAAAAAACGCGTTTTCGAGAGCTCCAGCAGTTCGTCGAAGTTTATAACATACATCTCATGAATGAAAATGTGTCGTATATGGTGCTACAGTCTAAAAATATTACGGCATAGATCTTTCATCTCTGTCTACTGTTGTTGAGGATTCGATTCCATATAAAGGCTTGTGACAAGCACGATTATGAACGTGACTGCTGCTAGTTACATTCCCAGAAATTTAAGTTGTGCTCTTAGATTCCTGTCTGACCGCATACCCGGAAATCACTACACATTCGGAAAAAAAGGTGAATTATTTCTGACAAGAAAAAAAAATATAAAGGTCACTGTGGGTTGTTTCACTCACAACAATTTCATCTCCAACAATTTCATATTTCGTATTTTAAACACACAGAAATCACGAAATCATTACTGAGGAAGTGCGCGCTCACATGTAAGTAATATTGCAGAAAAATCTTAACTTAAACGAATAACAGTGTCTCACAACGTGTTGCATATATGAAGAGGAAAAAAAAATTTGGACCCATCTGTGCGCGAACCTATGTCCTTACGCGTAGTAATCCCGCGCGCTAACCACTTCTTTTTTCTATGTTGTTCGACATAGTTCATTGGTCTGGGCGGACGTCACAAAACATCCGTTCAAGTTGATCGTTGATTCCTTGACTCAGTTTTTTTTTATTACAGGGAGCACCCAACTCTCTGACCGAACACGCTCAGCTACCGTGCCGGCGACCGCTTGCCTACGCTAAACAGCAGCTACACGTGGCTGAATTCTTGTACTATTGCGTAGAGGACCATAGGCTGACCTCGTTGCCAAACGATGCTGCGTTAAGACAGAAATGCGTGATAGTTTGGAAGGTTTCTAGTATCAGGCTTCACATAATTTCTTTCCATTGTTACTTGAACGTTGTAGAAACGTTTCGATAGTTGCTAACTAAACCATTTGTAATAAAATTATAAACAGCCGACCAGTTGCATTGGATAAAGAATTCTTTACCTAAGTTTCAACAAATTTAAATTTGTCTTCTTCAGAAGGTGGCAATTTCACATTAGTATGGACTAATGAGGAGGTATTGAATAGGATTGGGGAGAAGAGAAGTTTGTGGCACAACTTGACTAGAAGAAGGGATCGGTTGGTAGGACATGTTCTGAGGCATCGAGGGATCACCAATTTAGCATTGGAGGGCAGCGTGGAGGGTAAAAATCGTAGAGGGAGACCAAGAGATCAATACACTAAGCAGGTTCAGAAGGATGTAGGTTACAGTAGGTACTGGGAGATGAAGAAGCTTGCACAGGATAGAGTAGCGTAGAGAGCTGCATCAAACCAGTCTCAGGACTGAAGACCACAACAACAACAACAATGTACCATCGCCGTTTTTACAAATTTCGGCATAGATCCATTTGTCAAAATTAAAATATAGCCCTAGAAATAGGGTTTGTCACGTAAATGTAAATTAGTGCATCTAAAATACCTAAACCATTTGTGGGAAAAAGTACACAAAGTCACTAGTAACGTCAGTTTACACTCGTGTAATATACGTAAGCAGTGCCGATGTCTTGCTATTTAATGATCTTTAAAACTCTTATTTGCATAAAAATAACACGTATTTTGAGAGAATATTGGCCGAAAACGTTTTCTGTTTGGATGTAATCATTCACAGTAACAACCTAACCATAGCGCTCAGAGACATTTGAACAACCTAACCTAACCATATTTCTAACAAAGGAAAATAGTCTATTATGAACTCACTTTCCAACTGGATGGCTCCTCTGGTGATTCTTTAGTAACGCAATCACTAAATCCAAAGCTAAAACCGCTAAATATGTTTAAAATAAGAAATTACAGGTGTACATAAACCACAGCTCACCGATCGACAGGGCCTGACCGAAATCCAAAAACTCTCGGTACAATTGTCGTAAAATCGGTGGGACGACCGTTCGTTAACAACTCCCAAAAGCTTACTGAATAGGATATTTCCACAAACCTGCTACACCGATCGGTATGAACGATACAGAATAGGGCCCCAGAATGTACTTCAAACCAGTCACGAACAATTATGCCCTAGTGACAAGGCGCATTGTCATTCATAAAAATTAAATCATTGTTTGGGAACAAGATGTCCATGAGTCGTTGCAGATGGTCTCCAAGTAGTTCAAAACATAAAGAGGGCCCGGTCCCAGTCCAAACATAGCCCACATCGTTATGAAGCGACCACTAACTTGGGCAGTGCCTTGTTGCCAACTTGAGTCCATGGCTTCGTAGGGTCTGCTCCACACTCGAACCCCATCATCAGCTCTTACCAACTGAAATCGCGACTCGTCTGACCAGGCCACGGTTTTCCAGTCGTCCAGAGTCCAACCGATATCCTTATGAGCCCAGTAGACACTGCAGACGATGTGGTACTGTTGCTAAAGGCATTCGCATCGGTCGTTTCCTACCATATCTCGTTAACGCCATATTTCGCTGCACTGTCGTAACGGATGCAATCCTTGCGCGTGCCACATTGATATCTGCTGATATTTCACGCAGTGTTGCTTGTCTGTTAGCACTGACGACTCTACGCAATCGTCGCTGCTCTCGGTCGTTAAGTAAAGGCCGTCGGCCATTGCGTTGTCCGTGGCGAGAGGTAATGCCTGGAATTTGGTATTCTCAGCATACTCTTAACATTGTGAGTGTCGGAATAGTGTATTCCCTAACGATTTCCGAAATGGAAATGTCCCATGCGTTTAGCTCCAACTACCATACCGTGTTCAGAATCTGTTAATTTTCATCGTGTCGGAAACCGTTTCGCACGAATCACCAGACTGCAAATGACGGGGGCCATAATATCGCGTTGGTCTTTTCTTGCTAGGTGGGGTGGCGGCACAGATATGAAGCTCAACTTTGTTTTTTCAAATGGGATGCTATAGTTCGGTACTTATTTTCTGAAAGCAGCTATCGAGACGAACCAAATGATGTGTAACAGTAAGGTCTTTGAAGGTCAACGAAGGTCACAAAGGTGGGAATCAAAATGGTTCAAATGGCTCTGAGCACTATGGTACTTAACATCTGAGGTCATCAGTCCGCTAGAGTTAGACGTACTTAAACCTAACTAACCTAAGGACATCACACTCATCCATGCCCGAGGCAGGATTCGAACCTGCGACCGTAACAGCAGCGCGGTTCCGGACTGAATCGCCTAGAACCGTTCAGCCACAGCGGCCGACTCCGACATCTCTGCTTTGGTTAACATTTGAAAAGAATTCCGATGAAAATCCAAATAAAACAGCGATTTATTTTCGCGTAGCTTGTTAGTCATTTGCTCAAATGTGTGGGACCCGTACCAGATAGGCTCTGCGCGGGATACTGAACGTATACAGAGAAGGGCAGCAAGATTGGTCACCATTTTTTTTAATCTGTGGGGCAGTGTCACAGAGAGACTGCAGAAACTGAACTGGCAGGCTCTTTAAGATAGACGTAAACAATCCCGAAAATCCTGCTAACAAAGTCCCGAGAATCGGCTTTAAATTGTTATTCTACTAATAGGAGTATACTGCAATCCCCTACGTATCGCTCACACAGCGATCGTGAGGATAACCTTAGAATAATCACCGCACGCCCAGAGCCATTCAAATAATCCTTTTTCGTGCGCTCCATACGCGAATGGAACGGGAAGAAACCCTAATGGTACAATGGAGCGTACCCTCTGCGATGCACCTCACACTGGTTTCCGAAGTATACATTTAGATATAGATTTCCCATAATTGGTTTGATCAGCAATTGCGTGCTATTGCACAGTCTGGGTGGATTTAAATTGCGCAGCAAAATGGTTGGTGGACCAGTTTTCAAACGCAGCTTGTGGTAGCCCATGCAAATAGAGTGAATTCAAGAGTTCAGTGGGGTAACAGACAACTTCGTTACACCAGTCACAGTGTCGACCGATCTGATCGACATCAGTTCGACGGAAAACGTTCGTTGTTGTCGTAAATTGATTTTATCAACGTAGTAGGAAAAGACAGCTCTCTAATTACCGTAAAGACGGCACGTTAAGTTGCAGACAGGCACAATTAAAAGATACTTACATGTAAGCTTTCGGCCACAGCCTTCGTCGGAAAAAGACAGAGATAAACACACCATTCATTCACACAAGCAAACAGACCTCAGTCACACATGACTGTCAACTCCGGCAGGTCGTACCAGAGCATTTGTCTGAAACTTGCCATATTTACGGTAAGTAGAGATCTATTTTTTTCCTACATTGTTGATAAATTCAGTCTGGAGTTTCCATTCTTTGGACAACATAGACATAGCTGCCAAAATCGCTCGTTAATGAGCCATCCGTGGTTGATCTATTGATCGACTAAGTTAGGGAAGACATTTTCCATTCATTTTTAAAAGCATCGATTTTGCAGAAATTATCTGGCAGTTTAATTAATTGTGTATCTTAATGAAACCAGTTTTACCATCACCAATGTCCAGGGGTTGTTTGGCGAACGTGTCTGCTGATGCATCGTTTTGCAACTGTACACGGGTATTCATGATCACCAGCAATGTCTGTAATTTCCCCACAAACTGGATAATTTCAAGCATGCGTTAATCTCATCCGCGTACGTAGAACGTCGAACGACAGCTTATGTCTGCCCAAAACCGCAATGGGGCCCCACCGAAATGTCTGGTATTGCCGTTCAAATCTTGCAGCGTTCTATTTAATGCCTCAGGAGAATGTTTATGAGTCATAATTTGGGATTTTTTGAGTAAATTGGCTTTACCGGATCGTTTTTGTTTTATGTTGAACACGGCAATATCCTTATTATACACTCCTGGAAATTGAAATAAGAACACCGTGAATTCATTGTCCCAGGAAGGGGAAACTTTATTGACACATTCCTGGGGTCAGATACATCACATGATCACACTGACAGAACCACAGGCACATAGACACAGGCAACAGAGCATGCACAATGTCGGCACTAGTACAGTGTATATCCACCTTTCGCAGCAATGCAGGCTGCTATTCTCCCATGGAGACGATCGTAGAGATGCTGGATGTAGTCCTGTGGAACGGCTTGCCATGCCATTTCCACCTGGCGCCTCAGTTGGACCAGCGTTAGTGCTGGACGTGCAGACCGCGTGAGACGACGCTTCATGCAGTCCCAAACATGCTCAATGGGGGACAGATCCGGAGATCTTGCTGGCCAGGGTAGTTGACTTACACCTTCTAGAGCACGTTGGGTGGCACGGGATACATGTGGACGTGCATTGTCCTGTTGGAACAGCAAGTTCCCTTGCCGGTCTAGGAATGGTAGAACGATGGGTTCGATGACGGTTTGGATGTACCGTGCACTATTCAGTGTCCCCTCGACGATCACCAGTGGTGTACGGCCAGTGTAGGAGATCGCTCCCCACACCATGATGCCGGGTGTTGGCCCTGTGTGCCACGGTCGTATGCAGTCCTGATTGTGGCGCTCACCTGCACGGCGCCAAACACGCATACGACCATCATTGGCACCGAGGCAGAAGCGACTCTCATCGCTGAAGACGACACGTCTCCATTCGTCCCTCCATTCACGCCTGTCGCGACACCACTGGAGGCGGGCTGCACGATGTTGGGGCGTGAGCGGAAGACGGCCTAACGGTGTGCGGGACCGTAGCCCAGCTTCATGGAGACGGTTGCGAATGGTCCTCGCCGATACCCCAGGAGCAACAGTGTCCCTAATTTGCTGGGAAGTGGCGGTGCGGTCCCCTACGGCACTGCGTAGGATCCTACGGTCTTGGCGTGCATCCGTGCGTCGCTGCGGTCCGGTCCCAGGTCGACGGGCACGTGCACCTTCCGCCGACCACTGGCGACAACATCGATGTACTGTGGAGACCTCACGCCCCACGTGTTGAGCAATTCGGCGGTACGTCCACCCGGCCTCCCGCATGCCCACTATACGCCCTCGCTCAAAGTCCGTCAACTACACATACGGTTCACGTCCACGCTGTCGCGGCATGCTACCAGTGTTAAAGACTGCGATGGAGCTCCGTATGCCACGGCAAACTGGCTGACACTGACGGCGGCGGTGCACAAATGCTGCGCAGCTAGCGCCATTCGACGGCCAACACCGCGGTTCCTGGTGTGTCCGCTGTGCCGTGCGTGTGATCATTGCTTGTACAGCCCTCTCGCAGTGTCCGGAGCAAGTATGGTGGGTCTGACACACCGGTGTCAATGTGTTCTTTTTTCCATTTCCAGGAGTGTAAATATTGCAGCTCGAGCACTGAATGTGCTGTTCTCCAAGATCCAAGAATGTAACAGCAATGCCTGACGATGCAATAGCTAATGAGATTTTTATTTTGCGGTTGCACTCCGAATTACGGAATGTTTTGCATGTGGCACCTACAGCATAAAAAAAAGAAAGAGAGAGAGAAAAGCATTCGGCGGTGTCGAACTGTTGTCTGTGGATCTTCATTTGTTTCCCGGATTCTGTGTGGTACATCTTCGCTCACGTGATTTTTATATTTATCCCAGAAATTCGATGATTGTGCCGTAAAGCATGTCGTTAACGAAATGCCGAAAAATTGACGGATCTGATGCGGTGAAGAAGCGAATGCCGCGTCTGCACCTGTACTGTAAATTTAGACAATATTATCTGTGGAGCACAGCGTTCTGGTGCTATACTTGGGTTAAAATCAGTAGACGAGATCGCAATAACATTTGTTTATTATGACCAGTTTCGGCTTACATTAAAGCCATCCTCAGATTTTTTTGGGTCCCCTATGGCTGGTGCTGGCAGCTCCTCTGTTGTTCCCATTTCTTTGATGGTTTATTCTGTGTGAAATATCGTGCTACATGGGAATAAAACAATGTCCATGCGGACTGACCGAAAATATCTGTTCGTTTGCATAATTCGAAAAATTCAGTGAGGTTTCTCGTGGACTGAATACACTTTGGAGAGTACACTCTCTTCATCTACATCTACATCGACATGGTTACTCTGCTATTCACACTTATGTGCCTGGAAGATGGTTCATCGAACCATTCTCATACTACTTCTCTACCGTACCACTCTCGAATGGCGCTGGGAAAAAGGAACATCTAAATATTTCCGTTCGAGCCCTGATTTCTTTTATTTTATTATGATGATCATTTATCCCTGCGTAGATAGGTGTCAACAAAATATTTTCGCATTCGGAAGAGAAAGTTGATGACTGAAATTTCGTAAATAGCCGGCCGCGGTGGCCATGCGGTTCTAGGCGCTCAGTCCGGAACCGCGCGACTGCTACGGTCGCAGGTTCAGATCCTGCCTCGGGCATGGATGTATGTGATGTACTTACGTTAGTTAGGTTTAAGTAGTTCTAAGTTCTAGGGGACTAATGGCCTCAGATGTTAAGTTGCATAGTGCTCAGAGCCATTTGAACCATTTCGTAAATAGATCTCGCCGCAAAGAAAACCGCCTTTCTTTTAGTGACTGCCACCCCAACTTGCGTATCATATCAGTGACACTCTCACCCCTATTGCGCGATAACACGAAACGAGCTGCCCTTTTTGCACTTTTTCGATGTCTTCCGTCAATCTTACCTGGTAAGGATCCCATCTGCAATGTTCCAACACAGGACGGACAAGTGTAATGTAGGCTGTCTCTTTAGTGGGTTTGTCGCATCTTCTAAGTGTTCTGCCAACAAAGCGCAGTCTTTGTTTCTCCCTTCCCCACAATATTATCCATGTGGTCTCTCCAATTTAAGTTGCTCGTAATTGTAATTCCTAGGAATTTAGTCGAATTGACAGCCCTTAGATTTGTGCGATTTACCGTATACCTAAAATTTATCGGATTTCTTTTAGTACCCATGTGGATGACCTCGCACTTTTCTTTGTTTAGTGCCAATTGCTACTTTTCGCACCATACAGAAATACTCTCTAGATCATTTTGTAATTGGAATTGATCGTCTGATAATTGTACTAGACGTTAAATTACAGTATCTGCAAACAATCTAAGGGAGCAGCTCAGAGTATCACCTAGATCCTTTACGTAAATCAGGAACAGCAGAGGGCCCTTGACACTACCTTGCGGAACGCCATATATCACTTCTGTTCTACTCGATGATTTATCGTGTGTCACTACAAACTGTGACCTCTCTGAGAGGAAATCACGAATCCAGTCACAAAACTGAGACATTTCATTAATAGTCGCTTGTGAGGAACGGTATCAAAACCCATCTAGAAGTCTAGGAATATGGAACTGATCTGAAATCCCTTGACAGCACTCATTACTTCAAGGAAATAAAGAGCTAGTTGTGTTGCACAAGAACGATATTTTCTGAACCCGTGTTGGTTATGTATCAATAAGTCTTTTCTTTAAGGTGATTCATAATGTTCGAGTATAGTATATGCTCCAAAATCCTACTGCAAATTGAGGTCAGTGATATGGGTCTGTAATTAAGTGGGTTACTCCTATCTCCTTTCTTGAATACTGGTGTGACCTGTGCTAGTTTCCAGTCTTCTGTCAAATAAACACGTTGATCGTTTTCAGGATGCACAGCCAAATGCCTGACATATGGATCTTGTTCGTGCATGGAATAACTCAGAATATCCTAGACAGATTCGTTGCTGCTGATGTATTTCCCCATCTTTCAGCGTGTTATTTCGTTTTTTTTTTTTTTTAATTTACATTTTAATCTGCAAATACTGTCATATCACCGCTCTTATGAACGTATTTGCAAATGTATTTGACTCACTTAACATAACCACAAAACACTTTAATATGAGCGAGAATGAGATTTTCACTCTGCAGCGGAGTGTGCGCTGATATGAAACTTCCTGGCAGATTAAAACTGTGTGCCGGACCGAGACTAGAACTCGGGATCTTTGCCTTTCGCGGGCAAGTTCTCTACCAACTGAGCTACTCAGGCACGACTCACGCCCCGTTCTCACGGCTCTACTTCTGCCAGTACCTCGTCTCCTACCTTCCAAACTTTACAGAAGCTCTCCTGCGAACCTTGCAGAACTAACTATGTGGACGTTATAAATAAATCTGGTTGTCCATAAACACCCACGAAGCCATAGCTCCTTGCATTACGTTGACTAAGGTATAAGCGGATGGATGTATGAACGCGTTTCCGATTTCGTTGATATATAATTCATATCCACGTTATTGACAGCAGCAGCTCTGAAATGAATTTACTCTCCGGACGCAGCCTCGCTTGACTGACACGGCTGTGACGTAATCGCTACCTCTCGAGCTTCCCACACGTGTCCACGGTATACTGATGAAACAGTTGCAGACATTTGAGGATGTGACTATGTTTTGGACATGGCTGTCATCAGCAACCGTAAGTAATTACAATGTCACAAATTTCCAATCAACCGGTTGCAAATAGAATTTACAGTTTTTTAACTAGTTGACTGGAATACTCTCTTTCAAATTTGAAGGAGGCAGGGGTCAAATACAAGTAGCGAAAGGCTATTTACAATTTGTACAGAAAACAAATGGCAGTTATAAGAGTCGAGGGACATGAAAGGGAAGCAGTGGTTGGGAAGGGAGTGACACAGGGTTGTAGCCTATCCCCGATGTTATTCAATCTGTATATTGAGCAGGCAGCAAATGAAAAAAATTCGGAGTAGGTATTAAAATCCATGGAGGAGAAATAAAAACTTTGAGGTTCGGCGATGACATTGTACTTCTGTCAGAGACAGCAAAGGACTTGGAAGAGCAGTTGAACGGAATGGACAGTGTCTTGAAAGGAGGGTATAAGATGAACATCAGCAAAAGCAAAACGAGGAAAATGGAATGTAGTATAATTAAGTCGGGTCGTGCTGAGGGAATTAGATCAGGAAATGAGACACTGAGGAGTTTTGCTATTTGGGGAACAAAATTACTGATGATGGTCGAAGTAGAGAGGATATAAAACGTAGACTGGCAATGGCAAGGAAAACGTTTCTGAAGAAGAGAAATTTGTTAACATCGAGTATAGATTTAAGTGTCAGGAAGTCGTTTCTGGAGTGTATGGAGTGTAGCCATGTATGGAAGTGAAACATGGACAATAACTAGTTTAGACAAGAAGAGAACAGAAGCTTTAGAAATGTGATGCTACAGAAGAATGCTGAAGATTAGATGGGTAGATCACATAACTAATGAGGAAGTATTGAATAGGATTGGGGAGAAGAGAAGTTTGTGGCACAACTTGAGTAGAAGAAGGGATCGGTTGGTAGGACATGTTCTGAGGCATCAAGGGATCACCAATTTAGTATTCGAGGGCAGCGTGGAGCGTAAGAATCGTAGAGGGAGACCAAAAGATGAATACACTAAGCAGATTCAGAAGGGGAGTACTGGGAGATGATGGCTCTGAGCACTATGGGACTTAGAACTACTTAAACCTAACTAACCTAAGGACATCACACACATCCATGCCCGAGGCAGGATTCGAACCTGCGACCGTAGTGGTCGCGCGGCTCCAGACTGCAGCTCCTAGAACCGCTCGGCCACTCCGGCCGGCTGGGAGATGAAGAAGCTTGCACAATATAGAGTAGCATGGAGAGCTGCATCAAACCAGTCTCTGGACTGAAGACCACAACAACAACATCAACAACAATTAGTTTTCAACGCCAACTAGGGGCGTCTTCTTCAGAAGAAACTGTTACCTTACCTAAAAATATCACAGGAAGGTACATCAATAGCAGGTAGGCATTAAAACAAACACTTAATTTTTACAAATTAAATTGCATAAAAACACTCACATGTGGTTAAAAGGAAATTTGAGCGACATCGCTGTAGTCAAAGCATTAAAACCACAATTAAAACATTCCCCCCCCCCCCCCCGAATACATAACAGGTATAGTGAAAATTTTAAAACAATACATAAATTGGCCACTAAGGGCACCACAGTGGTATAGGACACGAGTGAGTAACAGCAATTGCGCGAGCGGGCCGTAGCAAATGACGACGCGAAATGATACAGCTCGCTCCATCTAGTAGCCTTTGTTAATTCTGCTATCTGTAAACAACACTGGAGAAGAGGTTACATATTTACACTGAGGCACATAACAGTTTACATTATATAACAACCCAAAAAAATAAAATTAATACTTGATATGGCTGCTTCAAGAGGTGTTACACATGGAAAGTTATGCAGAAACAAAAAAAAAAATTAACGATTGTGACAATAATATATGGAGTGCATAGGCAATCAGAATAAAATAAAATAAAATGGAAATAATACAGGGAAATGGAGGAATAACCAGGAACAGACAGTGTGGAAAGTAATGGAAAACTGAAAGTATTACGTAAAGTTGAGAGAGTAAAAAATAACCAGATAGTGCGTTGCTTTTATTAAAATTATTTTTTTTATTTTCGCATTGATCAGAGAGGATCACGTAATAAGTTCAGTTCCTCTTCTTTCCTTGTTGTTTTCAATTTTTCCAGTACTCCCTCATCTGCCCCCTCCCCCTGCCCGCCGTCACCATGTTGTCTTTTCTTCCTTCTGTCCATGTTATTCCCGATTCTTTTAATGTTTTTGTTTCTAATTCTTTCTTTATTTCAGTAACCCACACTACTGTCGATTTCTTCTTCCAAAATATAGTAATATTTGTTTCGTGAGCCTGTTCTCATTCACTCGGTAGAGGTGTCCAAAAAAGATTAATCTTCTTTTAGCCATCATTTTTGGTATTTTATCTATATTTTTGTACATATTATTACTTTTCATTTTCCAGCTATCTGTAGCTTTTTATTGCACCCATTATTTTTCTAACAATCTGCCTTTCAAGCACTTCTATTCTGTCCAGCTTATAGTTCATTGTTAGCCATTCGCATCCATATAAACGTTAAGATAATACCACTGTATCATAGTGTTTTGGTTTTGTTTTTCTAGATATGCGTTTCTTTTTGTACATATTCTTTGGCAAATGACATGCTCTCTCCATTCTGTTAACTCGTACATCTACTGCAATTTTTTTTAGTCCATTCTGTTGTGTAGTTTCTGCTAGATATTTAAAATTACTTTTTAGTCCTATTTTACCTGTTTGTGTTTCTATTAATTTTGGTGGATTTTTTAATATTTGTCACGAATTTAGTTTTTTTTTCAGCTTCAATGTTAAGACCAGCTTCGTTTCCTATTCCTTCTACAAGATTTATTTGAATCACTGTGTCCGTCCGATTTTCTGAAACTATTGCAAAATCGTCTGCAAAAGACGGGTAATTTATCTTAATTCCATTTGTTTTCCATCCTAGAATTATTGTGTCAGTTTTGTGATTTTTTTAACTCCGAATTCCAGATCCTTACAGTTTTTTTAGAACATAGTTAAACAGCAAAGATGGTAAACCGTCCGCTTTTCTAACAGCAGCTTTTATTTCAAAAAGCTGAGCGAATTCTCCCAAGGCGGTGGTAAGTTTATGATTTACGTAAACGATGTGGTTGATGGTATTGACAGCGGCATTAGACTGTTTGCCGATGATGCTGTAGTCTACAGGAAATCAGTATCATACGAAAGTTGTGAACAAATCAATGAGGATTTGCAGAAAATAAATGCGTGCTGTAATGACTGGCAGTTATCTCTCAGTATTAGTAAGTGTGACCTACTGCGTATAACAAGGCGAAAATCCCCATTAATGTACGAGTACAAAATATATGCCCAGTCTTTGGAAGCGGTAACATCCGTCAAGTCTCTGGGTGTGACTATTCGAAATGATTTCAAATGGAATGATCAGATTACACAAGTAACGGGCAAGGCGAACTCTAGATTGCGGTTTATTGGTAGAATCCTGAAGCGATGCAGTCCTTCAAGAAAGGAAATTGCTTACAATACGTTAGTTCGTCCAATCTTAGAATATTGTTCGTCTGTATGGGACCCTTACCAGTTGGGTCTGATTCAAGAGATTGAGAAGGTCCAAAGAAGAGCGGCAAGATTCATGACTGGTACATTTAGCCATCGCGAGAGCGTTACAAATCTCACAGAAAGTTTGAAGTGGGACACACTTTGCAGATAGACGACGCGCTAAGCGAAAGGGGCTGCTCACTAAATTCCGAAATCCGATCTTCGCCGAGGATGTAGAGCAAATATTATTACCACTAGACCACGGATTTTTAGGTTGTAAAAAAGTGTGTTTTAGGCACCTAAAATAGGCTCCTTCAGTAGTTCATTTAGGCAATATAAAACCTAAAATAGGCTGTCATAAAAATGATGCAGAGAAAATAAAAATAAATTGAAATACACAGTGTTGACAGTATGAACATCTTATTAGTCATTAAAACAAGGAGAATGAATATTTACACAGTTACAGAGCACAGCAATCTACAACATTAATGTTGAACATAGCTCCAAATATTTTTGAGTTCGTGCAAGATAAAGATCTCCGTAAAAAAGATGTGGCAATGGTTTAATTAATACATTCGTAGTTTCACATATTCTGACCATAGTTGGCTTCACAGTAAATAACCAAAATCTTTTCTAAGTTTTCTAGTGAAAAACTGTGGCGCTTGTCAGTCAGATTAACGAAATAGGTACTTTTTAGGATTTTGATGCCGAAATAGGCAAAATTAGGCGTCAACGTCGAAATACGCAATTTTAGGTCCTGTTGAACTAGCGGTATTCAGTTTAGTTAGTCATGAGACGCGTAAGTACCAACTTATATGCAAATTGGAGCTTAGGAAAAAAATAGGTTTTAACCTAAAGATCCGTGATCTATTTTTTACATATGAATAATAAAACACCTATAAAGAGTATTTGGTACTAACAGGGATAGCGAAGTGTTGGGCAAATACGAAGCATGAGCGCATATCAATTAGCCACCTTGCAGCACGCTGGGCAGAAAATATTTTTTTCCATCTGTCGTATAGTGTGGAAAAACTTGGAGCCACTGTCTTATATGATTAAATAGCCACTTTTTAGGATATTGAAGTCGAAATAGGCAAACATAGACACTAACGTCGAAATAGGCTTTTTTTAGGTCCTATAGAATTAACGCTATTAAGTGTAAATAGTCATGAAACGCAGAAGTACAAATTTTTATGCAAATAGAAACTCAGGAACAAAACAGGTTTTTACCTAAAATCCGCGGCCTAAGTACCACCAACTTTCAGATCGCGCAGTGATCACCATTGAAAGATAAGGGAAATTAGAGCTCGTACTGAGGCGTTCAGACAGCCGTTTTTCCCTCGCGCGGTCCGCGACTGGAACAGGGGGAAATGTGACTTTGGCGCGAATTGTGCCCTCCGCCACACACCGCGTGGTGGCTAGCGGAGTATATATGTAGATGTAGAAGTTCCTATGGAACCAAACTACTGAGGTCACCGGTTCCTAGGCTTACATGCTACTTAATCTAACTTAAACTAACTTATCCTAAGGACAACACACACCCTTGCCCGAGGGAGGACTCGAACCTCCGACGGGGGGGGAGCCGCGCGAACCGTGGCAAGGTGCCTGAGACCGCCCGGCTACCCTGCGCGGCTAGCTCTCCAGAAAAATTTAACTTAAGATGTCGTCATTGTTGGTTTCATGAATTACGTTCCCTAATATTGTTTTGACACCCAATCCTCTAGTGATTTTATCTATTGAGTGTTTATTTCTTATAATTTTAGATTCAAGTGAACTTAATAATGTGTGTCAGGACTTATCAAAACACAGCTCGTGAGGCTGGTGTTGAACTCTACCGATGACGTCACACGCGTTAGCCGATAGCAGTGCGAACCGCAGGAATGGCCTACCGGACTTTCTAGTTGCCTTCCTTATAGGAATGGCGGTTATCGCTGAAACGACCGATTTCTGTTAAATAGTTTTTCTTCACGTCATTTCAACCTAACTGTTGAAACCGCTCAAAGTAACCCGTTACTGAAATATCCGATTTTTCGATCTTTTGTTCCTGTTATTTCCTGTAGTAAGCGTAAAAATCGGACAAAAATTTTGAAGACACGTAGAACGAAAATATTAATGTAATTACGCGAAGAAAAGAAAATTTAGTGCCCCACAGTTGAGTTTCTCGAAAGGTGACAAGTGGTTGAATACAACAAGAAAATCATCAGTATTCCTCTGTTGATTTCAATTGTCAGAAACTGCGCTGAAAAATCATGTTGTAATCGGGGATCAGTGCCATTATTTGGGCATTATGAATAGTCAGTGATAAAGGGTGATAACTGACGTTTAAGAAACACCGTGTTTCGCGTTATTTCTCTGTTTTCAAAGGCTACACGAGATAAAGGCATATTATGTAGACAAGGCAGCAAAACAGCAACTTCCCTTTTATATTACTGTTAAGTTTTTAGTTCGTTGCATAATTTCCTTTCTCTTTTATTGTTTCATAGAAATGGCGGACAACACTACTCTTTTAAGGCAAATGGAGCATTTTACTTCACAGCTACGTCACTCCGTACTAGGATTGGTGCCATTCTACACTAAAGAGCCAAAGAAACTGGTACACCTGTGTAATATCGTGTATTGCCTCCGCGAGCAAACAGAAGTGTCGCAGCACCACGTGGCATGGGCTCGACTAATGTTTCAAGTAGTGCTGGAGGAAATTGTACCATGAATCCTGCAGGGAGTATAAAGGGGTGGAAATGTCTTCTGAACAGCACGTTGCAATGCATCCCAGATCTGCTCAATTTCTGCGAGTTTGGTGCCCAGCGGAGGTGTTTAAACTCAGAAAATGTTCCTGGGCCCAGTTCCTGGGCCCACTTTGTAGCAATCTGTAGCAATTTTGACCGTGTGAAGTGTCAGATTGTACTGCTGGAATTGGCCAATTCCGTGCTTATGTACGTGTCACCTGTCAGTGGGTCCCATATCACTCCAACTGCACACCCCCAGCATCATAAAGGGTACACGAGTGGGTCTTCACCTTCGAAAACCCGTATCAATGATGTTTCGTTGAATGGTTCGCACGCTGACACTTGTTGTTGACTCAGCATTGAAATCTCCAGCAATATGCGGAAGTGTTGCGCTTCTGTCAAAAAAATGGTTCAAGTGGCTCTGAGCACTATGGGACTCAACATCTTAGGTCATCAGTCCCCTAGAACTTAGAACTACTTAAACCTAACCAACCTAAGGACATCACACACATCCATGCCCGAGGCAGGATTCGAACCTGCGACCGTAGCGGTCACGCGGTCCCAAACTGAAGCGCTTAGAACCGCACGGCCACAGCGGCCGGCAATCAGTGTTTTACAGTGTACATTCAATGTCCTTCTGACGAGCTTGCTTGTCTGACTGTTTCGATCCACAGCTGTATGAAATAGAAGAAATGTATTCTCAATTGCGAATACGATTAGTCTTCAGCTGCATAATATATTGGCGACATATGAAAATTTGTGCCGGATTGGGACCTGAAACCACGATATCATGTATTACGCGAGTGGTATCTTAATTTTTTTTTCCTTTTTTTGTTTTTCTTTTGACAGTGTAGGGTATATAGGAGGGCTTCAGGGGGCAGAATGCGCGGGGGTCGCAACCCGAGGCTTGGCCACTGCGTTGCCGTCACTCGTTGAAGAAAATAGAGAGAAGGGGAAGTGTGTGGCAAACCAAAAACAAAGACAAATATGGTAGTTTACATCCACAGAGAAACAGTTGCGCTATTTTTATTTTGTTTATTTATTTTACTGTTATATTTTTATTTATAGGTATACATGAAGAACCAGCACTGAAACACCTAAGTCGAAACAAGGCCCCGGGAGTAGACAACATTCCATTAGAACTACTGACAGCCTTGAGAGAGCCAGGCCTAACAAAACTCTACCGTCTAGTGAGCAAGATGTATGAGACAGACGAAATACAGACTTTAAGAAGAATATAATAATTCCAATCCCAAAGAAAGCAGGTGATGACAGATGTGAAAATTAGCGAAATATCAGTTTAATAAACGACGGCTGCAAACTACTAACGCGAATTCTGTACAGACGAATGGAAAAACTGATAGAAGCCGACCTCGGGGGAGATCAGTTTGGATTCCGTAGAAATGTTGGAACACGTGAGGCAATACTGACCCTACGACTTATCTTAGAAGCTAGATTAAGGAAAGGCAAACCTACGTTTCTAGCATTTGTAAACTTAGAGAAAGCTTTTGACAACGTTGACTCGAATACTCTCTTTCAAATTCTGAAGGTTGCAGGTGTAAAATACAGGCATCGAAACGCTATTTACAATTTGTACAGAAACCAGATGGCAGTTGTAAGAGTCGAGGGAAATGAAAGGGAAGCAGTGGTTGGGAAGCGAGAGGGTTGTAGCCTCTCTCCGATGTTGTTCAATCTGTATATTGAGCAAGCAGTAAAGGAAACAAAAGAAAAATTCGGAGTAGGTATTAAAATCCACGAAGGAGAAATAAAAACTTTGAAGTTCGCCGATGACATTGTACTTCTGCCAGAGACAGCAAAGGACTTGGAAGAGCAGTTGAACGGAATAGACGGTGTCTTGAAAAGAGAATATAAGATCAACAAAAGCAAATCGAGGATAATGGAATGTAGTGGAATTAAGTCGGGTGATGCTCAGGGTATTAGATTAGGAAATGAGACGCTTAAAGTAGTAAATGAGTTTTGCTATTTGGAGAGCAAAATGAAAAATGTAGACTGGCAATGGCAAGGAAATTATTTCTGAAGAAGAGAATTTTGTTAACATCGAATGTAGATTTAAGTGTCAGGTAGTCGTTTCTGAGAGTATTTGTATGGAGTGTAGCCATTATGGAAGTGAAACGTGGACGATAAATAGTTTACACAAGAAGAGAATAGAAGCTTTCGAAATGTGGTGCTACAGAAGAATGCTGAAGATTAGATAGGTAGATCACATAACTAATGAGGAGGTATTGAATAGAACTGGAGAGAAGAGAAATTTGAGGCACAACTTGACTAGAAGAAGGGGTCGGTTGGTAGGACATGTTCTGAGGCATCAAGGGATCACCAATTTAGTATTGGAGGGCAGCGTGGAGGGTAAAAATCTTAGAGGGAGACCAAGAGATGAATACACTAAACAGATTCAGAAGGATGTAGGCTGCAGTAGGTACTGGGAGATGAAGGAGCTTGCACAGGGTAGAGTAGCATGGAGAGCTGCATCAAACCAGTCTCAGGACTGAAGACCACAACAACACATGAAGAACCATAGGGGAAGACCTGTGGTACGTCGTGCTAAGTCGGAGAGGGATGCTACTAACGCGTGATGCACATTTAGGAGAAAAGTGAGAAACAAGACAATAAAAGACAAGGCGAAAGTGACGCATCATCGTATATGACGCCGGATGGCGCGGCGTGTCTTTTCGTTTCAGTCTGTGATGTGCCACACTGGTTCCTTAGAGTGTATGATAGGTCATAATAACTTCTCTCGCCGAGGAAGTTCCGGCTGTGGGGTCGATATTGCCGGAACTCCATAGGTAATTTTAAAAATGCTGACCGTTTTATGGTGAACAATATCATGGTGCTGCTTGTGGAGGAAACACCAGAAATCAAGAACGTGTCTGGGGTCGGCACACTGGAGATATTTCATGGCGTGATCGCCGGTCCACCAGTTTGCATTCATGTTAGCCCTGGGTAGAAAGTTGAGCACTTCGGCTATCCCACCACGGCTGCTGGACCGACCAAACTCCCATAGTAGCCGAAATCGCCAAGGGGACTGCTCGCGTTAAACGGAATGTCCAGCTTCGAAACCGTCTCCAATAAATTGTATATGTCACGTCTAATCCTACTCGGGATTTTTGAATACATTTCTACTATGGAGAAAATTATGAAAACCAGTATTTGCAACAGACTGCAGAACTATTCTATTGCCACCAAGCCTGCTGTTGTGGCCGAGCGGTTCTAGGCGCTTCAGTCTGGAACTGCGCGACCGCTACGGTCGCAGGTCTGAATCTTGCCTCTGGCCGCTACAGTCTGGAACCACGTGACTGTTACGGTCGCAGGTTCAAATCCTGCTTCGGGCATGGATGTGTGTGATGTCCTTAGGTTAGTTAGGTTTAAGTAGTTCTCAGTTGTAGGGGACTGATGACCTCAGATGTTAAGTCCCATAGTGCTCAGAGCGATATGAACGTTTTGAACTGCCACCATTATACACCACACATAATCATGGTTCGTATGGACACATATACACAGATGTGTTTCTGTGAATGGATCAGGACAGGAACTGATTATCTATGGTACAATATATCCTCCGCCAAGCACCATATTGTAGCTTGCAGACTATATAAGTGCGTGTAGACGAAGGTGAAGTGCTAAGTATTTGGAATTTTGGGACGTCACCACACGACATCCCTCTGTATGTGAGTGTGCGGTGGGACAGGTAGATGTGCTCTTCTCGGCTCCAGAGTGTGGCGAGGCGAGGCGCTCTGCCCAGTGAAAGCAGACCGGCTGAGGCTGGTGGAGGTGGCGGCGGGGGTGGGTGGTTCTCGCCCCAGCCACCCTAATCCCCCGCACCCCCTGCAGCAGCAGCAGCTAAGGACGCACTTGCTGACGTCACGGGCCCGTCGCCGCGAGAAATCCAATTTGCTGAGGTTCATCCCCCACCCTGCCCCGGGGGCCACGACCGCCTCGTCACCAGCCGGAAACGTCTGCGTCAACACGGCCCGCCAACTAGCTACTCATTAGGGGCCTAAGCGCCGTAGCGGGGCCGTCTCCCACACACGGCGCTAGCTAGATGCGCCCCATTAGACCAACACCTGCTGCCGTCTTACGGACAGCCCGCGCCCGCTGCCGCCGACATTTCTCACCTTCTACCACCCTGTTGGTGACAAGTCTTTCTCTCAAGTGGAAATGTGCGCGGATCATTACGAAGCAAATGACTCACCAGCTGTCCAAATGTATCCTTTGTTTCATTTCGAAACGCAACATGTTTCGGGAAGACATGGCCCATTATCAAAATGGTTCAAATGGCTCTGAGCACTATGGTACTTAACTTCTGAGGTCATCAGTCCCCTAGAACTTAGAACTACTTAAACCTAACTAACATATGGACATCACACACATCCATGCCCGAGGCAGGATTCGAACCTGCGACCTGCGGTCGGGCGGTTCCAGACTGTAGCGCCGAGAACCGCTCGGCCACTTCGGCCGGCCGTTCCATTATCAAGTTCTGTGCCGGCCGCGGTGGTCTAGCGGTTCTGGCGCTGCAGTCCGGAACCGCGGGACTGCTACGGTCGCAGGTTCGAATCCTGCCTCGGGCATGGGTGTGTGTGATGTCCTTAGGTTAGTTAGGTTTAAGTAGTTCTAAGTTCTAGGGGACTTATGACCTAAGTTGTTGAGTCCCATAGTGCTCAGAGCCATTTGAACCGTCAAGTTCTGTTAACAGGGAATAGATAAGTTTTCTCGGATACTTGTGCTGTGTACCAGGATCTTCCTGGAAGAATTGGCAAGTATCAAAACGTTGCCCCGAGATGACGTGAGTGCAGTAACCAGTCTTCGCAGGGACTTCTTTCGCGATCCCATCACCATCATCATCATCATCATCATCACTAGCAAAATTTTTTGTTTATTTATGGACGCAATTGCATGTTTATGACACAGTCATAACTGGTTTCGGCCATACAATGACCATCTTCAGATTCTAAAGGCGGCATACACTGAACACAGGTTCGTGCATTGTCAGTGTATGCCGCCCTTAGAATCTGAACATGGTCATTGCATGGCCGAAACTGTTTATGACTGTGTCATAAACATGTGACTCCGGACAAAAAATTTTACAAAAGAAGCAATGACGCACTCCATAGACGAAATGTCGTTTTTGCCTAAGTCGTCATCACTGTTGTGCTCAAGGACAGATGGTTCAAATGGCTCTGAGCGCTATGGGACAACAGCTGAGGTCGTCAGTCCCCTAGAACTTAGAACTACTTAAACCTAACTAACCGAAGTACATCACACACACCCATGCCCGAGGCAGGATTCGAACCTGCGACCGTAGCAGTCGTGCGGTTCCAGACAGTACCGCCTAGAACCGCTTGGCCACACCGACCGGCTTTTTGACTTTTTTTTTAACATCCTGTATATGTCGTCTGTATGTATTTGTATACAACTTTGCAAAGACTGCTGTAAATTTATTTTAATACGTAATCTGTATTCACATACACAAAATTTCAACACATTACCAAGTTTGTGGCGACAATATAAGTGCATTCTCTAAATGGTCATTAAATATTAAAATATATGGTGATTAATTATTAAAATAAATACTCAACACTGCCGAGAAAAGTTACAGAAATGAATGATAAGCTTGGGAACTTGCTGTTAGCTCACAAACTCAAATTGCCATGAGAAAAAGAGCAAATAAATAGTTTGCTAATTGTTCATAATGTAGCGGTCACCTCTCGGTTCAGAATTTTTAGTCAGCATAGAGGCTGAGCAGGTGAGCTCAAATGCTTGTGTTTGGTGGCTGTCATATAGCCCTAAGTCGTCAGTGAAACAAAGTATTTATTATTCTCGGGTTATCAGCCGATTCTAGGCGCTTTAGTCCGGAACCGCGCTGCTGCTACGGTCCCAGGATCGAATCCTGCCTTGGGAATGGATGTGTGTGATGTCGTTAGGTTAGGTAGGTTTAAGTAGTTCTAAGTCTAGGGGACTGATTGACCTCAGATGTTAAGCCTCATGGTGCTTAGAGCCATTTGAACCATTTTATCAGCCGAGTGGTGGCATCGCGTTGTCGGAACGTTTCGATGAGTTTCGTGCCCACCAACTTCTGGCCAAGTGTCGGGATGCTATGTTCTGCATACCTAAATAGCTGCTTGGCCGTCGTCCGCATCTGGTCGATCTGTGACAGCGAGAGTTTGCCGCGTGAGTTAGCACATCGGCGGGAAACCTTCCGAAAGAACGGCTACACCCAGACACAAATAAGACGCGCGTAGCGTGCAGATAAGAGGCGGTAGGAGAAACCAGATGAAACGAAGCAAAACGTGTGGCGATTCTGCCGTTTGCTGGATCACCGACAGCCAAGATCGCAAGCATATTAATGAAGCACTAAATAACGGCCATCTTTCGCGCACCGAAAATAGTTAAAGATATACACTACTGGCCATTACAATTCTCCGGCCATCCTGATTTAGGTTTTCCGTGATTTCCCTAAATCGCTTCAGGCAAATGCCGGGATGGTTCCTTTGAAAGGGCACGGCCGATTTCCTTCCCCATCCTTCCCTCACCCGAGCTCGCGATCCGTCTCTAATGACCTCGTTGTCGACGGGACGTTAAACACTAATCTCCTCCTCCTCCTCCATCACAATTGCTACACAACGAGGATGACGTGCTACAGACGCGACACCCACAACGTGCTGACATGAGGAAAGTTTCCGACCAATTTCTCATACACAAACAGCAGTTGACCGGCGTTCCCTGGTGAAATGTTGTTGTGATGCCTCGTGTAAGGAGGAAAAATGCGTACCATCACGTTTTCGACTTTGATAAAGGTCGGATTGTAGCCTATCACGATTGCAGTTCATCGTACCGCGACATTGCTGCTCGCGTTGGTCGAGATCCAATGACTGTTAGCAGAATATGGAATCGGTGGGTTCAGGAGGGTAATATCACTAGCAGTCGAGATGACAGGCACCTTATCTGCACGGCTGTAACGGATCCTGCAGCCACGTCTCGATCCCTGAGTCAACAGATGGGGACGTTTGCAAGACAACAACCATCTGCACGAACAGTTGGACGGCGTTTGCAACAGCACGGACTATGAGCTCGGACACCGTGGCTGCGGTTACCCTTGACGCTGCGTCACAGACAGGAGCGCCTGCGATGGTGTACTCGACGACGAACCTGGGTGCACGAATGGCAAAACGTCATTTTTTCGGATGAATCCAGGTTCTGTTTACAGAATCATGATGGTCGCATCCGTGTTTGGCGACATCGCGGTGAACGCACATTGGAAGCGTGTATTCGTCATCGCCATACTGTCGTATCTCCCTCTGCGTGATGGTATGGGATGCCGTTGGTTACACGTCTCGGTCACCCCTTGTTCGCATTGACGACACTTCGAACAGTGGACGTTACATTTCAGATGTGTTACGACCCGTGGCTCTACCCTTCATTCCATCCCTGCGAAACCTCACATCTCAGCAGTATAATGCACGACCGCATGTTGCAGATCCTGTAGGGGCCTTTCTGGATACAGAAAAGGTTCGACTGCTGCTCTGGCCAGCACATTCTCCAGATCTCTCACCAATTGAAAACGTCTGGTCAATTGTGGCCGAGCAACTGGCTCGTCACAATACGCCAGTCACTACTCTTGATGAACTGTGGTATCGTGTTGAGCTGCATGGGCAGCTGTACCTGTACACGCCATACAAGCTCTGTTTGACTCGATGCCCAGCCGTGTCGAGGCCGTTATTACGGCCAGAGGTGGTTGTTCTGGGCACTGATTTCTCAGGATTTATGCACCCAAATTGCGTGAAAATGTAATCACATGTCAGTTCTAGTAGCCGTCTGGGCCAACTAATATCTTTAAAAATTTATATTCCCACTCCGGAAGTGGGACCTGCCGTGCGACAGTAGTGTGACAACAAAGACGGTGCCATGTACCTAGTTAGCGGTTGATGGAGCACAAATTTTCTCTCATGATCGAGGTGCAATAAACGAAAGTATAACCACGTTGTATGTGTTGGACGAAAGTTGTGTCTTTTTCGTCTGAAGGGTGGAGTATGGATGGCACTGAATTCTAACAGAGTATAAGTCGTGTACACCGTATCTGTTAAACAGATTCGTTAGCAGCTACATGATCATTACAATCGCTCATTTTGCAGCTCGTGGTCCAGTGGCCAGCATTGCTGCCTCTGAATCACGGGGACCCGGCTTCGATTCCCGACCAGGTTGGAGATTTTCTCCGACCGGGACTGGCTTTTTGTGTTGCCCTTATCATTTCGTCATCATTATCATTCGTGACAGTGAATACATTGGATTGTGTAAAACCTGGGACTTTGTATGGGCGCTGATGACCGTGCAGTTGAGCATCCCACAAACCAAAACATCATTTCGCCCTGTCAATGCCACTTTACAGCAGTAAGATGCTGCACACATCTTGCAAGTAACTTACGACTAGTCTTACACTACAGCATGCTTCAATAACAGGTTCCAAACGGCTCAAATGGCTCTGATCACTATGGGACTTAACATCTGAGGTCATCAGTCCGCTAGAACTTAGAACTACTTAAACCTAACCAACCTAAGGACATCACACACATGCAAGCCCGAGGCAGGATTCGAACCTGCGACCGTAGTGTCAGTAACAGGGAACAAGTGGACCAATAGTAAGTTACCCCAGCGCCACATTCCAGAGACTTCGTCACACTCACGTTACCTGTAGTGGGAAGGAAGGTGGTTGGTGTAGAACTGGCTTAACAGCGGCGCCTTGATTCGTAGTGTATGCAACCCTCAAAATTTGCCTCGCCCTCGCATCATTCCTGGTCCCTAGTGCTGACATTGTTGTTACGTCGCCTATCTTTGATGTCCATTTTATGCTGGAAATGTGCAATGCGAAATTTTCTTACAGACCTTTTTCTACTTTTGGTGTGCAAGAATTCTCGGTTTTGCTTCCGAGTTGGCGAATTTTTGTTCACTCCTTGTATGTAAAATAAGGCAACGGCCTTGCCGCAGTGAATACACCGGTTCCAGTCAGATCACCGAAGTTAATAAACGGTCACAATGCCCACATAGTACTAGGGACAGAAAGTTGGCTGAAACCAGACGTAAACAGTAATGAAATCCTAAACTCAGATTGGAATGTATACCGCAGAGACAGGCTGGACAGTGAAGGGGGAGGCGTGTTTATAGCGATAAGAAGTGCAATAGTATCGAAGGAAATTGACGGAGATCCGAAATGTGAAATGTTTTGGGTGAAGGTCACGGTTAAAGCAGGCTCAGACATGGTAATTGGATGTCTCTATAGGCCCCCTGGCTCAGCAGCTGTTGTGGCTGAGCACCTGAAGGATAATTTGGAAAATATTTCGAGTAGATTTCCCCACCATGTTATAGTTCCGCGTGGAGATTTTAATTTGCCGGATATAGACTGGGAGACTCAGACGTTCATAACGGGTGGCAGGGACAAAGAATCCAGTGAAATTTTTTTTAGTGCTTTATCTGAAAACTACCTTGAGCAGTTAAACAGAGAACCGACTCGTGGCGATAACATATTAGACCTTCTGGTGACAAACAGACCCGAACTATTTGAAAAAGTTAACGCAGAACAGGGAATCAGCGATCATAAAGCGGTTACGGCATCGATGATTTCAGCCGTAAATAGGAATATTAAAAAAGATAGGAAGATTTTTCTGTTTAGAAAAAGTGAGAAAAAGCAGATTTCAGAGTACCTGTTGGCTCAACACAAAAGTTTTGTCTCAAGTACAGATAGCGTTGAGGATCAGTGGACAAAGTTCAAAACCGTCGTATATTATGCGTTAGATGAGTATGTGCCAAGCAAGATCGTAAGAGATGGAAAAGAGCCACCGTGGTACAACAACGGAGTTAGAAAACTGCTGCGGAAGCAAAGGGAACTTCACAGCAAACATAAACATAGCCAAAGCCTTGCAGACAAACAAAAATTACGGGAAGCGAAATATAGTGTGAGGAGGGCTATGGGAGAGGCGTTCAATGAATTCGAAAGTAAAGTTCTGTGTATTGACTTGGCAGAAAATCCTAAGAAATTTTGGTCTTATGTCAAAGCGGTAAGTGGATCAAAACAAAATGTCCAGACACTCTGTGACCAAAATGGTACTGAAAGAGAGGATGACAGACTAAAGGCCGAAATACTAAATGTCTTTTTCCAAAGTTGTTTCACAGAGGAAGATTGCACTGTAGTTCCTTCTCTAGATTGTCGCACAGATGACAAAATGGTAGATATCGAAATAGACGACAGAGGGATAGAGAAACAATTAAAATCGCTCAAAAGAGGAAAGGCCTCTGGACCTGATGGATACCTGTTCGATTTTACACAGAGTACGCGAAGGAACTTGCCCCCCTTCTCGCAGCGGTGTACCGTAGGTCTCTAGAAGAGCGTAGCGTTCCAAAGGATTGGAAAAGGGCACAGGTCATCCCCGTTTTCAAGAAGGGACGTCGAACAGATGTGCAGAACTATAGACCTATATCTCTAACGTCGATCAGTTGTAGAATTTTGGAACACGTATTGTGTTCGAGTATAATGACTTTTCTGGAGACTAGAAATCTACTCTGTAGGAATCAGCATGGGTTTCGAAAAAGACGGTCATGTGAAACCCAGCTCGCGCTATTCGTCCACGAGACTCAGAGGGCCATAGACACGGGTTGACAGGTAGATGCCGTGTTTCTTGACTTCCGCAAGGCGTTCGATACAGTTCCCCACAGTGGTTTAATGAACAAAGTAAGAGCATATGGACTATCAGACCAATTGTGTGATTCGATTGAGGAGTTCCTAGATAACAGGACGCAGCATGTCATTCTCAGTGGAGAGATGTCTTCCGAAGTAAGAGTGATTTCAGGTGTGCCGCAGGGGAGTGTCATAGGACCGTTGCTATTCACAATATACATAAATGACCTTCTGGATGGCATCGGAAGTTCACTGAGGCTTTTTGCAGATGATGCTGTGGTGTATCGAGAGGTTGTAACAATGGAAAATTGTACTGAAATGCAGGAGGATCTGCAACGAATTGACGCATGGTGCAGGGAATGGCAATTGAATCTCAATGTAGACAAGTGTAATGTGCTGCGAATACACAGAGAGATAGATCCTTTATCATTTAGCTACAAAATAGCAGGTCAGCAACTGGAAGCAGTTAATACCATAAATTATCTGGGAGTACACATTAGGAGTGATTTAAAATGGAATGATCATATAATGTTGATCGTCGGTAAAGCAGATGCCAGAATGAGATTCATTGGAAGAATCCTAAGGAAATGCAATCCGAAAACGATGGAAGTAGGTTACAGTACGCTTGTTCGCCCACTGCTTGAATACTGCTCAGCAGTGTGGGATCCGTACCAGATAGGGTTGATACACGACATAGAGAAGATCCAACGGAGAGCAGCGCGCTTCGTTACAGGATCATTTAGTAATCGCGAAAGCGTTACGGAGATGGTAGATAAACTCCAGTGGAAGACTCTGCAGGAGAGACGCTCAGTAGCTCGGTACGGGCTTTTGTCAAAGTTTCGAGAACATACCTTCACCGAAGAGTCAAGCAGTATATTGCTCCCTCCTACGTGTATCTCGCGAAGAGACCGTGAGGATAAAATCAGGGAGATTAGAGCCCACACAGAGGCATACCGACAATCCTTCTTTCCACGAACAATACGAGACTGGAATAGAAGGGAGAACCGATAGAGGTACTGAAGGTACCCTCCGCCACACACCGTCAGGTGGCTTGCGGAGTATGGATGTAGATGTAGATGTAGATGTAAGCGCTGTCGGGCGTAGCCGGTACTTGGATAGGTGACCGTCCGGGCCGCCATGCGCTGTTGCCTCTTTTCGGGGTGCACTCAGCTCCGTGATGCCAATTGAGGAGCTACTCGACCGAATAGTAGCGGCTCCGGTCACAGAAAACCATCGTAACGACCGGGAGAGCGGTGTGCTGACCACAGGCCCCTCCTATCCACATCCTCAGCTGAGGATGACACGGCGGTCGGATGGTCCCGGTGGGCCACATGTGGCCTGATGACGGAGTGCATGTATGTAAAATGTGAAAGAGTGTGTGTGTGTGTGTGTGTGTGTGTGTGTGTGTGTGTGTATACCAAATTTCAGGCATTACCTCTCACCACAGACAACGCAGTGGCCAAAGACCTTCACTCAACGACCGAGAGCAGCGGCGTCTGCGTAGAGTTGTCAGGGTTAACACATAAGCAACGAGAGAAATGAATGTGGGACGTACGACAAACGTTTCCGTTAGGACAGTGCGGCGAAATTTGGCGTTAATGGGCTGTGCCAGCAGAAGACCGACGCAAGTGGCTTTGCTAACAGCGCTACATCGCCCGCAGCGCCTCTCCCGGGCTCTTTTCCATATGGGTTGCATCCTGGAGGAGTGTAAAACCGTGGCATGGTCAAATGAGCTCCGATTTCAATTTGTAACTGTTAATGATAGATCCAGAATGAGATTTACACTCTGCAGCGGAGTGTGCGCTGATGTGAAACTTCCTGGCAGATTAAAACTGTGTGCCGGACCGAGACTCGGCAAAGGTCCCGAGTAGCGTGAAATAGCTCGTGGTGTGACATGCGTAGAAGAGCTTTCTGAATGGCGATTTCTACGAACAGCTCGAAGGCGTCGCCATGGGTAGTCCTCTCAGTCCAGTGGTGGCCAACTTCTTCATGGAACAATTCGAAGCACAGGCACTGGACTCGGCGACTTGCAAACCTAAGGTGTGGTACAGGTACGGCGATGATACTTTCGTGGTGTGGAGCCATGGTGAAGAACAGCTCGGTGACTTCCTAAGACACTTGAACAGCCTCCATGCCAACATAACATTTACCATGGAAGTAGAAAAGAACAAGAAACTGCCATTTCTAGATGTGCTGGTCACAAGGGACGGCGAAAACCTGGGACACAGCGTGTATCGAAAACCGACACACACGGACCGATACCTGCACAAACTGTCAAACCACCACCCGAGCCAGAAAAGAGGCATGATTAGTACGCTCGTAACGAGAGCAGGACGAATATGTGAGCCGCAACACCTCAAACGAGAAATGCAACACCTGGAAACTGTCCTGAGGAGCGATGGGTACTCCACAAATTATATTAGAAGTGTAACAGAGCCAAACACTCGGCGAAGTAAGGAACCAGAAAAAGAAATGTCGGGTACGGCCTTTCTGCCATACATTCCCAGAGTGACGGACAGAATCGCCCGTATATTGCGCAAACATGGCGTAAAGACGATTTTCAAACCGACAAGGAAGGTCAAAGAGTGTCTTAGATAGGCTAAGGAGAAAAGAGACCCACTTGCAATGTCGGGAATATACCGTATACCATGCTCATGCGGAAAAGTTTATGTCGGAATGACCGGACGATCCATTAACATCAGGATCAAAGAGCATAAGCGACATTGCAGGTTGGGGCAGGTGGAGAAATCGGCAGTGGCAGAGGACGCACTGAATGAGACCGACCACGTAATAAAATTCGCCGACACGGAAGTTCTGGCTGTAGAGAAGCACTATCACACGCGCCTGTTCAGAGAAGCTGTAGAAATCCAAAAACACGCGAACAGTTTGAACAAGAAAGAGGAAAGCCTTAAGGTAAACGGATCCTGGCTTCCCGTACTGCAGCGAACGACCGTCGCAGGTAGCAAGAGGACAGCCGCACCGGAAATGACCGCGGAGAAGCCCTCGGACGTTGGCGCGCCAGGTACATGCAGTCTGCGGCCGCGAGCTCGCCTCCAGTCCACCACCGGCAATGGAGGGTGAAGCTTTGACAATGCCAGCCACTCGTGCTGGTGAAACGTCAGAAAAATCATTAGGCGAACGTCGGCCGAAGAACCCGAGACAGAAGCCAATACGCAGTTTGTCATAGTATTGAAAACTTATCCTCATGGTCACGCAATGCGGTGGCCCTTAAACTGATACGTGTAAACTTTAGTATTTAATAATGATTTTCAGAGTTTACTACCAAAACAGTACTATTGCCAGTAATTTGCTATTATTCGAGCTTCAATAAACATCAGGATACTCGGAGTAAATTCGTGTGGGTAAGGACCCTACTGAGGTAAATGAAATAGGAAAATCATGGTTTTTTTTGTGGTTTTAGGGCGCACAACTTCAATGGTCATTAGCGCCCTGACTACGTTAAGAATGCACCGCGAGGCACAAGTTTAAAACAACAACTAAAAGGGAAAACACGATAAAAGACAGACTGACAGGCATAGGATTAAAAAACAGCATCATCAAATGTCCTTATAGAGGTTTGTCAAATTGATAAAACGAAGAACACGAGCAGCTGCTCGTGGGTCATCCGCTAAAATGGCATCTAAAGTACATGGCAGGTTAAGATCTAGACGCAGTGTGTTAAAATCCGGACAGGACGTTAAAATGTGGCGGACCGTCAGCAATTGCCCACATGGGCAGAACGGCGCCGGCGCAGCCGTCAGCAGATGGCGATGGCTGAACCGGCAGTGTCCAATTCGTAACCGGGCCAAAACTACCTCTTCCAAAATCATGGTTAAACACGTAGGTACATTTAACACTTATATTCCACTGATTGAGGATGGATGGTTCATACTGCGATACACTTCTAAATGAAGTAGTTTGCCGGTTACTGTTGTCGAAGGTGGCGTGAGGCGGTGCTGCGTAGTAACATTGCGCAGGTACGGCTCTTGACGTACGTAGCTCTGTCTTCCTCCTGGTGGCGACAATAAAATTGCAAATTTCTGAGCTATTAATTTATTGCCGTACTGCGCCAATCAAGTAGAACACGTCCGAGGCCAAAAACGCAGTCTTGCAGGTAAATTCGAGGCCTCTAGTGCTTGACCACCGTAATGCGTATTCACCACACTTCTGCTTACAAAAACCCTAAGAATGAACCATCTACAATTGCATGACAGCATATACATACAAAATTGACATAATTTATTACAGTTGTACTTGACATATTACCTAATTATTTACAAAATATGTTTTAATACATTTATTTCACCTACGTCAAAGGGATTATTTTAAACAGATAAACCACACCTAACAAAAGCTTCCTTTCGTCATAGTATTTGCTTAATTTTCAAAATTATTTATGGAACAAAAAAAATTTAAAATATACAGATTAATGGCAGTATTATATTTACAATAGCATTACAAGGTGTTCCCCTATCCCGGGCAAAAGCAGGTCCAATACGATAGTAGAAGTTATATCACGACTTCATTCACCCTAGTGTATAACTCAGTGAAAAGATTAATACATGACTCGCAGCGTTAATGTGCTAAAGTACCTCCATAAACAAAATTTGTGCAATGGGTCATCATATACTTCACATCCTCACACCGTCCTTCACATCTCCAAATCGAACTGACCGACAACATTCTTCTGTCATGTGAGGTTGCATAAAACACCGGTTCAAAGAAAACTTGAATCTCACTACAAATAAGTACCCCACTCATACAGTTATAATTGGTGGAGACTTCAATCTACACTCGATTTGTTGGCGAAAATATATGTTCAAAGCCGGTGTACGACAGAAAACATCTTCCGAAATTGTACTAAATGCTTTCTCTGAGAATTACTTTGAACAATTAGTTCATGAGCCCACACGAATTGTAAATGGTTGCGAAACCACACTTGACCTCTTAGCGACAAATAATCCTGATGTAATAGAGAGCGTCATGACGGATACAGGGATTAGTGAAGGTCATTGTAGCGAGGCACAAAACCATATCAACCAAAACCACTAAAAATAAACGCAAAATATATATATTTAAAACAACAGATAAAAATTCGCTTGATGCCTTCCTAAGAGAGAGTCTCCATTCCTTCCAAGCTAATTATATAAGTGTAGACCAGATATGGCTCAAATTCAAAGATACAGTATCGACAGCAATAGATAGATTCATACCGCATAATAAGAGACGGGACTGATCCATCATGGTACACAAAGCACGTCAGAACACTGTTGCAGAAGCAACGAAAAAAGCATGCCAAATTCAGAAGAACGTAAAATCCCCAAGACTGGCTAAGTTTCACGGAAGCTCGAAATTTAGTGCGGACGTCAATGCGAGATACTTTTAATAGTTTCCACAATGAAACATTGTCTCAAAGTATCGTAGAAAACCCAAAGAGATTCTGGTCGTATGTAAAGTACACCAGTGGCGAAAGACAGTCAATACCGTCACTGCGCGATAGCGATGGAGAAGTTACCGATGGTGGCGCCACCGAAGCAGAGTTTTACAAAATACACTTTTCCGTAATTCCTTCACGAAAGACGACGAAGTAAATATTCCAGAATTCGAAACCAGAACAGGTGTTAGCAAGAGTGAGACAAAAGTAGATATCTTTAGGTTTTGCGAAACAACTCAAATCACTTAAGAAAGCCGCGCGGGATTAGCCGAGCGGTCTTAGGCGCTGCAGTCATGGACTGTGGCTGGTCCCGGAGGTGGTTCGAGTCCTCCCTCGGACATTGGTGTGTGTGTTTGTCCTTAGGATAATTTAGATTAAGTAGCGTGTAAGCTTAGGATCTGATGACCTTAGCAGTTAAGTCCCATAAAATTTCACACACATTTGAACATTTTTTTCACTTACGAAAGGCAAGTCTTCCGGTCCAGATGGTATACCTATCTGGTTCAAAATGGCTCTGAGCACTATGGGACTTAACATCTGTGGTCATCAGTCCCCTAGAACTTAGAACTACTTAAACCTAACTAACCTAAGGACATCACACACATCCATTCCCGAGGCAGGATTCGAACCTGCGACCGTAGCAGCCGCGCGGGTCCGGACTGACCCTATCAGGTTCCTTTCAGAGTATGCAGACATAATAGCGCCTTCTTAGCCATCATACACAACCGCTCACGTGACGAAAGGTCTGTTCGTAAAGACTGGAAAGTAGCACAGGTCACACCAATATTCAAGAAAGGAAATATGAGTAATCCATTGAATTACATACCCATATAACTGACCTCAATCTTCAGTAGGATTTTGGAGCATATATTGAACTCAAACATTATGAATCACCTTGAAGAAAATGACTCATTGATACATAACCAACATCGGTTCAGAAAATATCGTTCTTGTGCTTCATTCCCATGAAGTAATGAGTGCTGTCGACAAGGGATCTGAGATCGATTCCATATTCCTAAATTTCTAGAAGGCTTTTGATACCGTTCCTCAGAAGCGACTATTAATCAAACTGCGTGCATATGGAGTATCGTCTCAGTTGTGTGACTGGATTCGTGATATCCTGTCAGAGAGATCACAGTTCGTAGTGATAGGCGGTAAATCATCGAGTAGAACAGAAGTGATATCTGGCGTTCCGCAAGGTAGGCCCTCTGCTGTTTCTAATTTACATAAATGGTCTAGGTGATAATCTGAGCAGCCCCTTTAGATTGTTTGCAGATGACGCTGTAATTTACCGTGTAGTAAAATCATCAGACGACCAATTCCAATTACAAAATTATCTAGAGAGAATTTCTGTACGGTGCGAAAAGTGGCAATTGGCACTAAAGAAAGAAAAGTGCGAGGTCATCCACATGGGTACTAAAAGAAATCCGATAAATTCTTGGTATACGATAAATCGCACAAATCTAAGGGCTGTCAGTTCGACTAAGTACGTAGGAATCACAATTAAGAGCAACTTCAATTGGAAAGACCACAAAGATAATATTGTGAGTAAGGCGAAACAAAGACTGCGCTTTGTTGGCAGAACAGTTAGAAGATCCGACAAACGCACTAAAGAGACAGCCTACATTACACTTGTCCGTCCTCTGCTCGAATATTTCTTCGTGGTGTGGGATCCTTACCAGATAGGATTGCCGGAGGACATCGAAAAAATGCATAGAAGGGCAGCTCGTTTAGTGTTATCGCACAATAGAGCTGACAAGTGCGAGAATTATCGCACAATCAGCTTAACAGCTCGTGCATCGAAGCTGCTTACAAGAATGATATACAGAAGAATGGAAAAGAAAATTGAGAATGCGCTAGGTGACGATCAGTTTGGCTTTAGGAAAAAGTAAAGGGACGAGAGAGGCAGTTCTGACGTTACGGCTAATAATGGAAGCAAGGCTAAAGAAAAATCAAGACACTTTCATAGGATTTGTCGACCTGGAAAAAGCGTCCGACAATATAAAATGGTGCAAGCTGTTCGAGATTCTGAAAAAAGTAGGGGTAAACTATAGAGAGAGACGGGTCATATACAATATGTACAACAACCAAGAGGGAATAATAAGAGTGGACGATCAAGAACGAAGTGCACGTATCAAGAAGGGTGTAAGACAAGACTGTAGCCTTTCGCCCCTACTCTTCAATCTGTACATCGAGGAAGCAATGATGGAAATAAAAGAAAGGTTCGGGAGTGGAATTAAAATACAAGGTGAAAGGATATCAATGATACGGTTCGCTGATGACATTGCTATCCTGAGTGAAAGTGAAGAAGAATTAAATGATCTGCTGAACGGAATGAACAGTGTAATGAGTACACAGTATGGTTTGAGAGTAAATCGGAGAATGACGAAGGTAATGAGAAGTAGTAGAAATGAGAACAGCGAGAAACTTAACATCAGGATTGATGGTCACGAAGTCAATGAAGTTAAGGAATTCTGCTACCGAGGCAGTAAAATAATCAATGACGGACGGAGCAAGGAGGACATCAAAAGCAGACTCGCTATGGCAAAAAAGGCATTTCTGGCCAAGAGAAGTCTACTAATATCAAATACCGGCCTTAATTTGAGGAAGAAATTTCTGAGGATGTACGTCTGGAGTACAGCATTGTATGGTAGTGAAACCTGGACTGTGGGAAAACCGGAACAGAAGAGAATCGAAGCATTTGAGATATGGTGCTATAGACGAATGTTGAAAATTAGGTGGACTGATAAGGTAAGGAATGAGGAGGTTCTACGCAGAATCGGAGAGGAAAGGAATATGTGGAAAACACTGATAAGGAGAAGGGACAGGATGATAGGACATCTGCTAAGACACGAGGGAATGACTTCCATGGTACTAGAGGGAGCTGTAGAGGGCAAAAACTGTAGAGGAAGACAGAGATTGGAATACGTCAAGCAAATAATTCAGGACGTAGGTTTCAAGTGCTACTCTGAGATGAAGAGGTTAGCACAGGAGAGGAATTCGTGGCGGGCCGCATCAAACCAGTTAGTAGACTGATGACCAAAAAAAAGGGGGTGAGATAATATCGTGGGGAAGGCGAATCAAAGACTGCGCTTTGTTAGCAGAACATCCGACAAACCCACTAAAGAGACAGCCTACAGTAAACTTGTCCGTCCTCTGCTGGAATATTGCTGCGGGGTGTGGGATCCTTACCAGGTAGGATTGACGGAGGACATCGAAAAAGTGCAAAGAAGGGCAGCCCGTTTCGTGTTATCGCGCAATAGGGTGTGAGAGAGTCACTGATACGATACGCGAGTTGGGGTGGCAGCCACTGAAACAAAGGCGGATTTCCTTGCGGCGAGATCTATTTACGAAATTTCAATCATGAAGTTCTCTTCCGAATGCGAAAATATTTTGTTGACACCCACCTACGTAGGAAAAAATGATCATTGTAGTAAAAAAAGAGAAATCAGAACTCGAACGGTAAGATTTAGATGTTACTTTTTCCCACGCGCCATTCGAGAGTGGAATGGTAGAGAAGTAGTATGAAAATGGTTCGATGCCAGGCACTTAATTGTGAATTGCTGAGTAACCATGTATATGTAGATGTAGCTGCCTGATCCTGTGAGGTTTTGTGCCACCGATGGAGATGAACTAAAACAACTACTGAGGGAGAAACTGTTGGGGAGAGAGAGAGAGGGAGAGAGAGAGAGAGAGAGAGAGAGAGAGAGAGGGGGGGGGGCTTGGGAGGTGAGGAGATTTTATAAGGGTCGCCCTCGGCTAGAGGGCTGTTAACCCCTGTGCGCGCTCTCGCCTGCAATTACCCCCGGTAGCAACGCGGCGTTTGAGGTGGCGGTGGTTTTCATTAAGGGAGGGAAACTCCGAAAGGCCAGCTAGCTCTCATTACACCCGTCTCTCTCTCTCTCTCTCTCTCTCTCTCTATCCTTAAAAAAATTAAAAAAAAAAAGGAATATACCTCTGCGGCAGCCAGCGGTTTCAATTTCCCAAACTCCGCGCCTACTTGTTGCTTAATTAAAAAAGAGCCCGCCAAAGTCGCTCCGACACGCTGCGTTTCCACCTCAGTGTGACGTCCTCAGTACGCGGCAATCGTCCCGTTTCCTTTTAGTTCCAATTATGTATTTAATTAATTACCTTTTTTTTTATTAGTCTTCCGAATGGTTTGCCGCACCTCGCCACGAATTCCGCTCCTATGCCAACCTCTTCATCTCAGAGTAGCATTTGCAAACTATACCATCAATTACTTGTTGGCTGTGTTTCAGTTTCTGTATTTCTCTACAGTTTTTACCCTTTACAGCACCATCTGGCACCACGGAAGTCATTCCCTAACTCCTTGAGTACTGTCATTCCGTCCCTTCTTCTCGTCAATGTCTCCCACATTTTCCTTTCTTCACCGATTCTACAGAGAACATCCTCATTTTTGCGCTATCTGTACGTTGGTGAGGAAATACCGTATGACAAGAACCATGTTGTGCATGTTTTAATTTATTATGGAGCTGAAATTTTATATTTGACAGACGCCTTTCCACTACATTTTAACGTACCTCTGCCACATCATATTATTCAATAGTCTGTATTTACTTCTGAACCAAGACTCTTTTTTAAACGTTGAAGGCTTTGTAAAAGTGCCGGCCGCTGTGGCCGAGCGGTTGTTCAGTCCGGAGCTGCGCTGCTACTACGGTCGCAGGTTCTAGTCCTGCCTCGGGCATGGATGTGTGTGATGTCCTTAGGTCCGTTAGGTTTAAGTAGTTCTAAGTTCTAGGGGACTGACCTCAGATTTTAAGTCCCATAGTGCTCTGAGCCATTTGAACCTTTGTAAAAGGGCTTTCATAAACATTCCAATTTGCAACAAATTGGCTGTTTACTATTTCTACAAGAAGATTGCTGCTCCAGCCATGTACAAAATTTTGATACATTCTCATTTTTTGTGAGCTCACCTAATTACCAACATCGTTCTGTAGCACAGCATCTCAAACATTTCGATTATCGTGTTTTCAGATTTTGCCATAATCCGTGATTCAATTATTTACAGTGCTGTGATCGAAACCGACATTTCGGAAATTTCTTCCTCAAGCTATGATGTATGTTTCATACAAGTAGATTTCTACTGGCCAGGAATGCCGTCTTTTCCTTTCTATGACCTTCTTTCTTCGTTTGCCATATGTTGTTCTCCTTCCAATCTAGCAGAATGCCTTAAATTAGTCTATTTCGTGGGCACTAATTGTGACATTAAGTTTATCGCTAATATCATTTCTCCTACTCATTACTTTTGTCTTTCTTTGAATTACTCTCAATCGCTACTGTGCACTCACTAAACTCAACAGAGCCTGTAATCCTTCTTTACTTTCACTGATGGTGACAATGTCATCAGCCAATCTTAGGTTTTCTGCATAGCCCTGATGGCCTTACACACTGAATTCTGTTCCCACTGAAGAGCCAAAGAAACTGGTGTGTGTAGAGCCCCCGCGAACACGCAGAAGTGACGCAACACGAAATGGCATCGACTATGTCTGAAGTAGTGCTGGAGAAAATTAACACCATGAATCCTGCAGGGCTGCCCATAAATGCGTAAGAGTACGAGGGGGTGGAGAACTCTTCTGAACAGCATGTTGAAAGGCATCACGGATATGCTCAATAATGTTCACGCCTGGAGAGTTTGGTGGCCACCGGAAGTGTTTAAACTCAGAAGAGCGTTTCTGGAGTTACTTCGCACCAATTTTGGGCGTGTGTGTGGTGTCGCATTGTCCTGCTGGAATTGTCCAAGTCAGTCGGAATGCGTAACGAATGGGTGCAGGTGATCGGACAAGATGCTTACGTACTTGTCACCTGTCAGAGTCGTATGTAGACGTATCAGGGGTCCCATATCACTCTCCAGATGCACACACCCCACACCACTACATAGCTTCCACCAGCTTGAACAGTCCCCTGCTAACATGCAGGGTCCACGGATTCGTGAAGTTGTCACCATACCTGTACACGTCCACTCGCTCGATACAATCTGAAACGAGACTCATCCGACCTGGCAACAAGTTTCGAGTCATCAACAGTCCAATGTCGGTGTTGACGGGCCCAGGCGAGGTGTAAAGCTCTGTGTCGTGTAGTCATCAAGGGTACACGAGTGGGTCTTCGACTCCCAAAGTCTAAATCGATTATGTTTTGTTGAATGGTTCAAATGGTTCAAATGGCTCTGAGCACTATGCGACTCAACTTCTGAGGTCATCAGTCGCCTAGAACTTAGAATTAATTAAACCTAACTAACCTAAGGACATCACGCACATCCATGCCCGAGGCAGGATTCGAACCTGCGACCGGAGCGGGCGCTCGGTTCCAGACTGTAGCTCCTAGAACCGCTCGGCCACTCTGGCCGGCTTGAATGGTTCGCTCACTGACACTTGTGGATGGCCCAGCATTCAAATCTGCAGCAGTTTGCGGAAGGGTTGCACTTCTGTCACGCTGAAACATTTCGCTTCAGTCGTCGTTGGTCCTGTTGTTGCAGAATCTTTTTCCGGCCGCAGTGATGGCGGAGATTTGATGTCTTATCGGATCCCTGATATTCGTGGTACACTCGTGAAATAGTCATAAGGGAAAATTCCCACTTTATCGCTACTTCTGAGGTGCTGTGTCCCATTTGTCGTGCGCCGACTATAACTCAATGAAATCTTACAGCGCCGGCCGGAGTGGCCGTGCGGTTCTAGGTGCTACAGTCTGGAACCGAGCGACCGCTACGGTCGCAGGTTCGAATCCTGCCTCGGGCATGGATGTGTGTGATGTCTTTAGGTTAGTTAGGTTTAAGTAGTTGTAAGTCTAGGGGACTGATGACCTCAGATGTCAAGTCCCATAGTGCTTCAGCCATTATTTGCAACACACTGTGTACACACACACACACACACACACACACACACACACACACACACACACACACACAGCCCGCATCTCGTGGTCGTGCGGTAGCGTTCTCGCTTCCCACGCCCGGGTTCCCGGGTTCGATTCCCAGCGGGGTCAGGGATTTTCTCTGCCTCGTGATGGCTGGGTGTTGTGTGCTGTCCTTAGGTTAGTTAGGTTTAAGTAGTTCTAAGTTCTAGGGGACTGATGACCATAGATGTTAAGTCCCATAGTGCTCAGAGCCATTTTTTTTTAACACAAACACACACACACACACACACACACACACACACTGATGAGCAAAACCCTTACGACAACCTGCTTAATAGCTTGCTTGTCCGTTTGTGGAACGAAGTACAATACTGATTCTGCCCATCAGGGATAGTTTGTTGGTGGGTTCAAATGGCTCTGAGCACTATGGGACTTAACATCTGTGGTCATCAGTCCCCTAGAACTGAGAACTACTTAAACCGAACTAACCTAAGGACATCACACACATCCATGCCCGAGGCAGGATTCGAACCTGCGACCGTAGCGGTCACGCGGTTCCAGACTGACGCGCCTAGAACCGCACGGCCACACTGGCCGGCGTTGGTAGGTTCCTGGAGGTATGTGGCATTACATGTCTACGCTCAATTCATGTAATTCGCGTATATAAAGGACCACTGATTTTGCGTACTTAGTGATGGCGCCCGGTAGGGACCCAGATGGGTTACATAGGATTTACATCAGGCCAATTCGGTCGCCGAGCCGTCAACGTAAGTTCACTGCAAAAAATGGTTCAAATGGCTCTGAGCACTATGGGACTTGACACCTTAGGTCATCAGTCCCCTAGAACTCACAACTACTTAAACCTAACTAACCTAAGGACATCACACGCATCCATGCCCGAGGCAGGATTCGAACCTGCGACCGTAGCGGTCGCGCGGTTCCAGGCTGAAGCTCCTAAAACCGCTCGGCCATCGCGGCAGGCAGTTCACTGCAGTTCCCCTCAAGGCACTGTAGCCCGGTTATGGCTCCGAGACACGGGCAAATATACCACTGAAAGATAACTTCGTTGTCATGGTAGACGTCAAGCATGTCTTCGGTTATGTAAGTCTGCAGGCCTTCGTGGCCGTTGACACTGAAGTTAAGATCTTCTGGGTTATTGGGCCGCGTCATGTTTCTTCTAAAATGTTCGACGTTTCGACCCCTCTGCTGGCATCTTCCTCAGGGTCTTTGGATGTCCACTACCGCTAGAACACTATAGGGTTCTATCAGTAGTGGACACCCGAAGATCCTGAGGAAGATGCCAGCAGTGGGGTCGAAACGTCGAACATTTTAGAAGAAACATGACGCGGCCTAACAACCCAGAAGATCTTAACTTTCATGCCTTCGATTGCTATCACATGTCCCAGGCAAGAATGTCTGCCAATGCCGCCACCAGCCTGCGTCCATCGCACGCTGCACGTTTCGAGCCGCCGTTCACCTCGTCGTGTGTGGAGACGACCATCGATCTTGTGCAGCAAAAATGTGATTCGCACGAAAATCTTCTGGGTTATTAGGCCGCGTCATGCTGCTTCTAAAATGTTCGACGTTTCGACCCCTCTGCTGGCATCTTCCTCAGGGTCTTTGGATGTCCACTACTGCTAGAACACTACAGGGTTCTATCAGTAGTGGACACCCGAAGATCCTGAGGAAGATGCCAGCAGTGGGGTCGAAACGTCGAACATTTTAGAAGAAACATGACGCGGCCTAATAACCCAGAAGATCTTAACTTTCATGCCTTCGATTGTTATCACATGTACCATGCAAGAATGTCTGCCAATGCCGCCACCAGCCTGCGTCCATCGCACGCTGCACGTTTCGAGCCGCCGTTCACCTCGTCGTGTGTGGAGACGACCATAGATCTTGTGCAGCAAAAATGTGATTCGCACGAAAATCTTCTGGGTTATTAGGCCGCGTCATGCTGCTTCTAAAATGTTCGACGTTTCGACCCCTCTGCTGGCATCTTCCTCAGGGTCTTTGGATGTCCACTACTGCTAGAACACTACAGGGTTCTATCAGTAGTGGACACCCGAAGATCCTGAGGAAGATGCCAGCAGTGGGGTCGAAACGTCGAACATTTTAGAAGAAACATGACGCGGCCTAATAACCCAGAAGATCTTAACTTTCATGCCTTCGATTGTTATCACATGTACCATGCAAGAATGTCTGCCAATGCCGCCACCAGCCTGCGTCCATCGCACGCTGCACGTTTCGAGCCGCCGTTCACCTCGTCGTGTGTGGAGACGACCATAGATCTTGTGCAGCAAAAATGTGATTCGCACGAAAATCTTCTGGGTTATTAGGCCGCGTCATGCTGCTTCTAAAATGTTCGACGTTTCGACCCCTCTGCTGGCATCTTCCTCAGGGTCTTTGGATGTCCACTACTGCTAGAACACTACAGGGTTCTATCAGTAGTGGACACCCGAAGATCCTGAGGAAGATGCCAGCAGTGGGGTCGAAACGTCGAACATTTTAGAAGAAACATGACGCGGCCTAATAACCCAGAAGATCTTAACTTTCATGCCTTCGATTGTTATCACATGTACCATGCAAGAATGTCTGCCAATGCCGCCACCAGCCTGCGTCCATCGCACGCTGCACGTATCGAGCCGCCGTTCACCTCGTCGTGTGTGGAGACGACCATAGATCTTGTGCAGCAAAAATGTGATTCGCACGAAAATCTTCTGGGTTATTAGGCCGCGTCATGCTGCTTCTAAAATGTTCGACGTTTCGACCCCTCTGCTGGCATCTTCCTCAGGGTCTTTGGATGTCCACTACTGCTAGAACACTACAGGGTTCTATCAGTAGTGGACACCCGAAGATCCTGAGGAAGATGCCAGCAGTGGGGTCGAAACGTCGAACATTTTAGAAGAAACATGACGCGGCCTAATAACCCAGAAGATCTTAACTTTCATGCCTTCGATTGTTATCACATGTACCATGCAAGAATGTCTGCCAATGCCGCCACCAGCCTGCGTCCATCGCACGCTGCACGTTTCGAGCCGCCGTTCACCTCGTCGTGTGTGGAGACGACCATAGATCTTGTGCAGCAAAAATGTGATTCGCACGAAAATCTTCTGGGTTATTAGGCCGCGTCATGCTGCTTCTAAAATGTTCGACGTTTCGACCCCTCTGCTGGCATCTTCCTCAGGGTCTTTGGATGTCCACTACTGCTAGAACACTACAGGGTTCTATCAGTAGTGGACACCCGAAGATCCTGAGGAAGATGCCAGCAGTGGGGTCGAAACGTCGAACATTTTAGAAGAAACATGACGCGGCCTAATAACCCAGAAGATCTTAACTTTCATGCCTTCGATTGTTATCACATGTACCATGCAAGAATGTCTGCCAATGCCGCCACCAGCCTGCGTCCATCGCACGCTGCACGTTTCGAGCCGCCGTTCACCTCGTCGTGTGTGGAGACGACCATAGATCTTGTGCAGCAAAAATGTGATTCGCACGAAAATCTTCTGGGTTATTAGGCCGCGTCATGCTGCTTCTAAAATGTTCGACGTTTCGACCCCTCTGCTGGCATCTTCCTCAGGGTCTTTGGATGTCCACTTCTGCTAGAACACTGCAGGGTTCTATCAGTAGTGGACACCCGAAGATCCTGAGGAAGATGCCAGCAGTGGGGTCGAAACGTCGAACATTTTAGAAGAAACATGACGCGGCCTAATAACCCAGAAGATCTTAACTTTCATGCCTTCGATTGTTATCACATGTACCATGCAAGAATGTCTGCCAATGCCGCCACCAGCCTGCGTCCATCGCACGCTGCACGTTTCGAGCCGCCGTTCACCTCGTCGTGTGTGGAGACGACCATAGATCTTGTGCAGCAAAAATGTGATTCGCACGAAAATCTTCTGGGTTATTAGGCCGCGTCATGCTGCTTCTAAAATGTTCGACGTTTCGACCCCTCTGCTGGCATCTTCCTCAGGGTCTTTGGATGTCCACTACTGCTAGAACACTGCAGGGTTCTATCAGTAGTGGACACCCGAAGATCCTGAGGAAGATGCCAGCAGTGGGGTCGAAACGTCGAACATTTTAGAAGAAACATGACGCGGCCTAATAACCCAGAAGATCTTAACTTTCATGCCTTCGATTGTTATCACATGTACCATGCAAGAATGTCTGCCAATGCCGCCACCAGCCTGCGTCCATCGCACGCTGCACGTTTCGAGCCGCCGTTCACCTCGTCGTGTGTGGAGACGACCATAGATCTTGTGCAGCAAAAATGTGATTCGCACGAAAATCTTCTGGGTTATTAGGCCGCGTCATGCTGCTTCTAAAATGTTCGACGTTTCGACCCCTCTGCTGGCATCTTCCTCAGGGTCTTTGGATGTCCACTACTGCTAGAACACTACAGGGTTCTATCAGTAGTGGACACCCGAAGATCCTGAGGAAGATGCCAGCAGTGGGGTCGAAACGTCGAACATTTTAGAAGAAACATGACGCGGCCTAATAACCCAGAAGATCTTAACTTTCATGCCTTCGATTGTTATCACATGTACCATGCAAGAATGTCTGCCAATGCCGCCACCAGCCTGCGTCCATCGCACGCTGCACGTTTCGAGCCGCCGTTCACCTCGTCGTGTGTGGAGACGACCATAGATCTTGTGCAGCAAAAATGTGATTCGCACGAAAATCTTCTGGGTTATTAGGCCGCGTCATGCTGCTTCTAAAATGTTCGACGTTTCGACCCCTCTGCTGGCATCTTCCTCAGGGTCTTTGGATGTCCACTACTGCTAGAACACTGCAGGGTTCTATCAGTAGTGGACACCCGAAGATCCTGAGGAAGATGCCAGCAGTGGGGTCGAAACGTCGAACATTTTAGAAGAAACATGACGCGGCCTAATAACCCAGAAGATCTTAACTTTCATGCCTTCGATTGTTATCACATGTACCATGCAAGAATGTCTGCCAATGCCGCCACCAGCCTGCGTCCATCGCACGCTGCACGTTTCGAGCCGCCGTTCACCTCGTCGTGTGTGGAGACGACCATAGATCTTGTGCAGCAAAAATGTGATTCGCACGAAAATCTTCTGGGTTATTAGGCCGCGTCATGCTGCTTCTAAAATGTTCGACGTTTCGACCCCTCTGCTGGCATCTTCCTCAGGGTCTTTGGATGTCCACTACTGCTAGAACACTACAGGGTTCTATCAGTAGTGGACACCCGAAGATCCTGAGGAAGATGCCAGCAGTGGGGTCGAAACGTCGAACATTTTAGAAGAAACATGACGCGGCCTAATAACCCAGAAGATCTTAACTTTCATGCCTTCGATTGTTATCACATGTACCATGCAAGAATGTCTGCCAATGCCGCCACCAGCCTGCGTCCATCGCACGCTGCACGTTTCGAGCCGCCGTTCACCTCGTCGTGTGTGGAGACGACCATAGATCTTGTGCAGCAAAAATGTGATTCGCACGAAAATCTTCTGGGTTATTAGGCCGCGTCATGCTGCTTCTAAAATGTTCGACGTTTCGACCCCTCTGCTGGCATCTTCCTCAGGGTCTTTGGATGTCCACTACTGCTAGAACACTGCAGGGTTCTATCAGTAGTGGACACCCGAAGATCCTGAGGAAGATGCCAGCAGTGGGGTCGAAACGTCGAACATTTTAGAAGAAACATGACGCGGCCTAATAACCCAGAAGATCTTAACTTTCATGCCTTCGATTGTTATCACATGTACCATGCAAGAATGTCTGCCAATGCCGCCACCAGCCTGCGTCCATCGCACGCTGCACGTTTCGAGCCGCCGTTCACCTCGTCGTGTGTGGAGACGACCATAGATCTTGTGCAGCAAAAATGTGATTCGCACGAAAATCTTCTGGGTTATTAGGCCGCGTCATGCTGCTTCTAAAATGTTCGACGTTTCGACCCCTCTGCTGGCATCTTCCTCAGGGTCTTTGGATGTCCACTACTGCTAGAACACTGCAGGGTTCTATCAGTAGTGGACACCCGAAGATCCTGAGGAAGATGCCAGCAGTGGGGTCGAAACGTCGAACATTTTAGAAGAAACATGACGCGGCCTAATAACCCAGAAGATCTTAACTTTCATGCCTTCGATTGTTATCACATGTACCATGCAAGAATGTCTGCCAATGCCGCCACCAGCCTGCGTCCATCGCACGCTGCACGTTTCGAGCCGCCGTTCACCTCGTCGTGTGTGGAGACGACCATAGATCTTGTGCAGCAAAAATGTGATTCGCACGAAAATCTTCTGGGTTATTAGGCCGCGTCATGCTGCTTCTAAAATGTTCGACGTTTCGACCCCTCTGCTGGCATCTTCCTCAGGGTCTTTGGATGTCCACTACTGCTAGAACACTACAGGGTTCTATCAGTAGTGGACACCCGAAGATCCTGAGGAAGATGCCAGCAGTGGGGTCGAAACGTCGAACATTTTAGAAGAAACATGACGCGGCCTAATAACCCAGAAGATCTTAACTTTCATGCCTTCGATTGTTATCACATGTACCATGCAAGAATGTCTGCCAATGCCGCCACCAGCCTGCGTCCATCGCACGCTGCACGTTTCGAGCCGCCGTTCACCTCGTCGTGTGTGGAGACGACCATAGATCTTGTGCAGCAAAAATGTGATTCGCACGAAAATCTTCTGGGTTATTAGGCCGCGTCATGCTGCTTCTAAAATGTTCGACGTTTCGACCCCTCTGCTGGCATCTTCCTCAGGGTCTTTGGATGTCCACTACTGCTAGAACACTACAGGGTTCTATCAGTAGTGGACACCCGAAGATCCTGAGGAAGATGCCAGCAGTGGGGTCGAAACGTCGAACATTTTAGAAGAAACATGACGCGGCCTAATAACCCAGAAGATCTTAACTTTCATGCCTTCGATTGTTATCACATGTACCATGCAAGAATGTCTGCCAATGCCGCCACCAGCCTGCGTCCATCGCACGCTGCACGTTTCGAGCCGCCGTTCACCTCGTCGTGTGTGGAGACGACCATAGATCTTGTGCAGCAAAAATGTGATTCGCACGAAAATCTTCTGGGTTATTAGGCCGCGTCATGCTGCTTCTAAAATGTTCGACGTTTCGACCCCTCTGCTGGCATCTTCCTCAGGGTCTTTGGATGTCCACTTCTGCTAGAACACTGCAGGGTTCTATCAGTAGTGGACACCCGAAGATCCTGAGGAAGATGCCAGCAGTGGGGTCGAAACGTCGAACATTTTAGAAGAAACATGACGCGGCCTAATAACCCAGAAGATCTTAACTTTCATGCCTTCGATTGTTATCACATGTACCATGCAAGAATGTCTGCCAATGCCGCCACCAGCCTGCGTCCATCGCACGCTGCACGTTTCGAGCCGCCGTTCACCTCGTCGTGTGTGGAGACGACCATAGATCTTGTGCAGCAAAAATGTGATTCGCACGAAAATCTTCTGGGTTATTAGGCCGCGTCATGCTGCTTCTAAAATGTTCGACGTTTCGACCCCTCTGCTGGCATCTTCCTCAGGGTCTTTGGATGTCCACTACTGCTAGAACACTGCAGGGTTCTATCAGTAGTGGACACCCGAAGATCCTGAGGAAGATGCCAGCAGTGGGGTCGAAACGTCGAACATTTTAGAAGAAACATGACGCGGCCTAATAACCCAGAAGATCTTAACTTTCATGCCTTCGATTGTTATCACATGTACCATGCAAGAATGTCTGCCAATGCCGCCACCAGCCTGCGTCCATCGCACGCTGCACGTTTCGAGCCGCCGTTCACCTCGTCGTGTGTGGAGACGACCATAGATCTTGTGCAGCAAAAATGTGATTCGCACGAAAATCTTCTGGGTTATTAGGCCGCGTCATGCTGCTTCTAAAATGTTCGACGTTTCGACCCCTCTGCTGGCATCTTCCTCAGGGTCTTTGGATGTCCACTACTGCTAGAACACTACAGGGTTCTATCAGTAGTGGACACCCGAAGATCCTGAGGAAGATGCCAGCAGTGGGGTCGAAACGTCGAACATTTTAGAAGAAACATGACGCGGCCTAATAACCCAGAAGATCTTAACTTTCATGCCTTCGATTGTTATCACATGTACCATGCAAGAATGTCTGCCAATGCCGCCACCAGCCTGCGTCCATCGCACGCTGCACGTTTCGAGCCGCCGTTCACCTCGTCGTGTATGGAGACGACCATCGATCTTGTGCAGCAAAAATGTGATTCGCACGAAAAAATGGAAGTTAAGATCTTCTGGGTTATTAGGCCGCGTCATGTTTCTTCTAAAATGTTCGACGTTTCGACCCCACTGCTGGCATCTTCCTCAGAATCTTTGGGTGTCCACTACTGATAGAACCCTATAGTGTTCTAGCGGTAGTGGACATCCAAAGACCCTGAGGAAGATGCCAGCAGAGGGGTCGAAACGTCGAACATTTTAGAAGAAACATGACGCGGCCTAATAACCCAGAAGATCTTAACTTCCATGTCTTCGATTACTATCACAGGTCCCAGAATGTCTCCCAATGCAGCCAGCAGCCTGCGTCCATCGCACGCTGCACGTTTCGAGCTGCCGTTCACCTCGTCGTGTGTGGAGACGACCATGGACCTTGTGCAGCAAAAATGTGATTCGCCCGAAGAGCCTACAGTTTCCATTGATCGTCGCTCGAATCCCGACGGCCCCGTGCCAACAGCAATCGTAACTGACAATGTGGTTGTGGCAGTATATGAACGCTTACGGATGGTCCTGTGCGGAGCTCCCATGTTCATCAATGTACGATGAATGGTGTGCCCCGAAACAGTTATGCTCGCACCAGCATTGTGCTCTTTCTGTGAAGATGCCGCAGGTCACCAACTATCCTACTATACAGAACAGCGAAGCCTCCGAAACCCACGTTCTGTGAAGTGTCTTGGACTTCCAAACATTTGGCGCCTACTAGTATTTTCAGCTTCTATCTCTTTCCCTCTATGCTCATCACAGTATCACGTGAACAATCGACCAGTTTTCCCGTTTCCCAGATACTCGTTCAGAGGATCTGCGTAATAATAACCTGCCCTTTGTCAAAGCCGCCTCTCTGAATGGATTCGCAATCGGGAGGACGACGGTTCAATCCCGCGTCCGGCCATCCTGATTTAGGTTTTCCGTGATTTCCCTAAAATCGCTCCAGGCAAATGCCGCGATGGTTCCTTTCAAAGGGCACGGCCGACTTCCTTCCCCGTCCTTCCCTAATCCGATGAGACCTGTGACCTCGCTGTCTGGTCTCCTTCCCCGAAACAACCAACAACCATCTGAATGGATTTCCCCATTTGCAGCGCATATCTTCGCCAGGGTGATCTCCCGGCCGTTTCTGCTCCGCTTACATACTGTTGTTCCCGCGTCACGTTCTCGCAACGCCACCAGGCTGTGGTCAGTGGTTCAAATGGCTCTGAGCACTATGCGACTTAACTTCTGACGTCATCAGTCGCCGAGAACTTAGAACTAATTAAACCTAACTAACCTAAGGACATCACACACATCCATGCCCGAGGCAGGATTCGAACCTGCGACCGTAGCGATCACGCGGTTCCAGAGTGAAGCCCCTTTAACCGCACGGCCACACCGGCCGGCTGTGGTCAATGGTCATAATATTTTGGCTTACATATACGCTGATATATACAGTAATTTTCAAGCATACCACAGCGATTGATATTTGGTCCAGACCCAGAATTGATCCTGGTGGAAGGCTTGTTGACACACTACTTGAGACACACTACTGGCCATTAAAATTGCTACATCACGAAGATGACGTGCTGCAGACGCAAAATTTAACCGACAGGAAGAAGATGCTATGATATGCAAATGATTAGCTTTTCAGAGCATTCACACAAGGTTGGCGCCGGTGGCGACACCTACTACGTGCTGACATGAGGAAACTTTCCAACCGATTTCTCATACACAAACAGCAGTTGACCGTCGTTGCCTGGTGAAACGTTGTTGTGATGCCTCGTGTAAGGAGGAGAAATGCGTACCATCACATTTCCGACTTTGATAAAGCTCGGATTGTAGCATATAGCGATTGCGGTTTATCGTATCGCGACATTGCTGCTCGCGTTGGTCGAGATCCAATGGCTGTTAGCAGAATATGGAATCGGTGGGTCCAGGAGGGTAATACGGAACGCAGTGCTGGATCCCAACGGCCTCGTATCACTAGCAGTCGAGATGAAAGGCATCTGATCCGCACGGCTGTAACGGATCGTGCAGCCACGTCCCGATCCCTGAGTCAACAGATAGGGACGTTTGCAAGACGACAACCATCTGCACGAACAGTTCGACGTCGTTTGCAACAGCACGGACTATCAGCTCGTAGACCGTGGCTGCGGTTACTCTTGAAGCTGCATCACAGACAGGAACGCCTGCGATGGTGTACTCGACGACGAACCTGGGTGCACGAATGGCAAAAGTCATTTTTTCGGATGAATCCAGGTTCTGTTTACAGCATCACGATGCTCGCATCCGTGTTTGGCGACATCGCGGTGAACGCACATTCGAATCGTCTATTCGTCGTCGCCATACTGGCGTATCACCCGGCGTGATGGTATCGTGTGCCATTGGTTGCACGTCTCCGTCACCTCTTGTTCGCATTGACGGCACTTTGAACAGTGGACGTTACATTTCAGATGTGTTACGACCCGTGGCTCTACCCTTCACTGGATCCCTGCGAAATCCTACATTTCAGCAGGATAATGCACGACCGCACGTTGCAGGTCCTGTACGGACCTTTCTGGATACAGAAAATGTTCGACTGCTGCTCTGGCCAGCACATTCTCCAGATCTCTCACGAACTGAAAACGTCTGGTCAATGGTGACCGAGCAACTGGCTCGTCACAATACACCAGTCACTACTTTTAATGAACTTTGGTATCGTGTTAAAGCTGCATGGGCAGCTGTACCTGTACACGCCATCCACGATCTGTTTGACTCAATGCCCAGGCGTATGGAGGGCGTTATTACCGCCAGAGGTACTGATTTCTCAGGATCTATGCACCCTAATTGCGTGAAAATGTAATCACATGTCAGTTCTAGTATAATATATTTGTTCAATGTATAATATATTTGTTCAGTGAATACCCGTTTATCATCTGGTTTTCTTCTTGGTGTAACTATTTTAATGGCCAGTAGTGTATACATCTGCAAGAAGAATAAGTGCGAAAGTAGTATAGAGACTTGGTTATAAATAAATATGTAACTAGAACAAGAAGGGCGCAATACGGATTCCTGTGGCACCCCTGAAAACGTTGAGAGCTACGCGGGTAACGGGTGAGCAAGCTGTGCTTAACAGAATGCCACGTTCTGTTGACGTCACTGAACGAACGCAAAACTTCTCCCTTCCTCCGTGTCCCCCTCCCCTCTTTCCACTCACACCCCTTGTGTTCTCCAGCGCCTACGTAATTACTCGCGGTCGCCACACTCCATCGCTGGAGATTCATCTCGCTCCAAGTCGCCGCTTGCCTCGGCTCCTAGCTTTTGCAGCTCAATAAGACATCCGACAACTCCGCCCCGAGAAATTTCGCGTCGACTCCCCTGCTCCCATTCTTCACTCCTCTCTTACAACTTTACCCATTCCTCCTCCAAATGGAACCTCTGTCCACAGTGCTACCGCGAATTGCTCTTCACTGATCGCGCACTAATTTAGCCGCCTTGCAGCAGAAACAGCTGGCCGTGCGCTGTAAGTTCCTGTGGAGCAGCGTGAGGTTTCATCCCTTCCACAAATCCCCAGTGACGTATTTTGAGACGAGTAGTTGCATACGGAGATTCGGGTAATTACGAAACTTTAATTTTGTGGTTCATCTGTTGCTGCTGGGATCGTTGGCACACCTGTTCTTACATTTCCCGTTCTGTTTTGGCCGGATTCTGTCCGTTGAATGGGGGCTCTCATAGTTACCTTTTGTAAATTTAATGTACGATTCATGTATTTATTTATGCGCAACGGAATTTATATATTTTTTATATTTTTTTATATCGCCCTGACTTGATCATTCGTTATAGCACGCCCCAACCTTCATCACGTACTACCAACTTCCTTGTCATTCGGACTGTAAATCTCTAAATTACATGAAGTGCAGTATCTGATTAAATTGACTGAAATACAGCTGCAATCCTGACCTAAATATTGAGGATCAATCAAAGGAATGGGGGTACGTGCATTTGAGTAATGAAAGATTTTTTTTTTTCAAAACACCCGAGAAATTATAAAAATAATTTTTCTATTTCTGCGTACTGTACAGCTCCATTTGAAAGGAAAGTACATCCCTATTCAGATCCAAATGAAATTTCAACTAACATTATAGTTTGGCTTTTTTTTACCATACATGATATTTCGTAGTGGTGTCACCAGCACACAAATTTAGTTTCAATTACTTGTTCATTACCAAATGACTAGGAAATGGGATGGATTTTGTACATTCAGACTTGATTACTAACAAACCTACATGCAGTATGCCTTAGCATGCACTGATCCCAATTCAAAAAGATTTTTTTGTAAAACTGTGCAACCTTCAGATAGCGGGTGAGTTACTTGCGCTTGTGGGCAAACGAAGGCTCTAATAAATACGTAGTAATAGGCGAACGTACGCCACTGAGAGTAGAACATTCCTGGGAACTGACTGTGCCACATTGAGGCATTTAAAACTAATTACTCTAAACTCCGTGCAAAAGGAAAAGGGAATACACTGATTGATTTATTTTTATTCGATTACGTACAATTACTGCACACACTGGTGGCTAGTAATGAAACACGCGTATTACCGTACTGAAATTCGCGACCACGTGGGTGCGTTTCTTTGTTGTGGTGTTCAATCCTGAGACTGGTTTGATGCAGCTCTCCATGCTACTCTATCCTGTGCAAGCTTCTTCATCTCCCAGTACCTACTGCAGCCTACATCCTCCTGTATCTGCTTAGCGTATTCATCTCTTGGTCTCCCTCTACGATTTTTACACTCCACACTGCCCTCCAATACTAAATTGGTGATCCCTCGATCTCTCAGAACACGTCCTACCAACCGATACCTTCTTCTAGTCAAGTTGTACCACAAGCTCCTCTTCTCCCCAATTCTATTCAATACCTCCTCATTAGATATGTGATCCACCCTATCTAATCTTCAGCATTCTTCTGTAGCACCACATTTCGAAAGCTTCTATTCTCTTCTTTTCTAAACTATTTATCGTCCACGTTTCACTTCCATACATGGCTACACTCCATACAAATACTTTCAGAAACGACTTCCTGACATTTAAATCTATACTCGATGTTAACAAATTTCTCTTCTTCAGAAACGCTTTCCTTGCCATTGCCAGTCTACATTTTATATCCTCTCTACTTCGACCATCATCACTTATTTTGCTCCCCAAATACCAAAACTCCTTTACTGCTTTAAGAGTATCATTTCCTAATCTAATTCCCTCAGCATCACCCGACTTAATTCGACTACATTCCATTATCCTCGTTTTGCTATTGTTGATGTTCATCTTATACCCTCCATTCAAGACACTGACCATTCCCTTCAACTGCTCTTCCAAGTCCTTTGCTGTCTCTGACGGAATTACAATGTCATCAGCGAACCTCAAAGTTTTTATTTCTTCTCCATGGATTTTAATACCTACTCCGAATTTTTCTTTTGTTCCTTTATTGCTTGCTCAATATACAGATTGAATAACATCGGGGATAGGCTACAACTCTGTCTCACTCCGTTGCCAACCACTGCTTCCCTTTCCTTAGGAAAAAAAAAAAAAAAAAAAAAAAAAAACTAAATTCTACAAGCTACTGAAATCAAACCCCCGAATATGCATTAAAGGAATAGTAATTTAGCCGGCCGCGGTGGTCTCGCGGTTCTAGGCGCGCAGTCCGGAACCGCGCGACTGCTACGGTCGCAGGTTCGAATCCTGCCTCGGGCATGGATGTGTGTGATGTCCTTAGGTTAGTTAGGTTTAAGTAGTTCTAAGTTCTGGGGGACTGATGACCACAGCTGTTAAGTCCCATAGTGCTCAGAGCCATTTTTGAATAGTAATTTAGATTTGGTACAAATAATACTGAATACTGCCCCTCCCCCTCCCCAGATACTACGTCAATGTTTGTCTGTGACCCGTAGTGAAGAATACGGCTAAGCTCATCACAAACGAAACCCCCAAAAAATACAGAAATAATTTATCGCACAGTTTATACTACACTTTGTTTATCGTGGATTTCACTGTAATAGGATAGAATCTGGCAACAAAATCGCGAAGGAAACTGAGGCCTCCGCCTCGTGTTCTAAACCCCAAGTTATCGTAAGTTCTTTTACCAAAAATACACGAAAATCTTATTGAACGCCATTACAGATCCGTTAACGCACTTCGTTTGCTGTGGAAAGTACACGGACATATATTCTAAGGCCGAACCGACAAAGAAACAACCGAAATTATTGAACTGAACCCCATATAATTTACACTACTGGCCGTTAAAATTGCTACACCAAGAAGAAATGCGGATGGTAAACGCGTATTCATTGGACAAATATATTATACTAGAACTGACATGTGGTTACATTTTCACTCAATTTCGGTGCATAGGTCCTGAGAAATCAGTACCCAGAACAACCACCTCTGGCCGCAATAACGGCCTTGATACGCCTGGGCATTGACTGAAACAAAGCTTGGATGGCGTGTACAGGTACAGCTGCGCATGCAGCTTCAACACGATACCACAGTTCGTCAAGACTAATGACTGGCGTATTGTGACGAGCCAGTTGCTCGGCCACCATTGACCAGACGTTTTCAGTTGATGAGAGATCTGGAGAATGTGCTGGCCAGGGCAGCAGTCGAACATTTTCTGTATCCAGAAAGGCCCGTACAGGACCTGCAACGTGCGGTCGTGCATTATCCTGCTGAAATGTAGGGTTTCGCAGGGATCCAGTGAAGGGTGGAGCCACGGGTCGTAACACATCTGAAATGTAACGTCCACTGTTCAAAGTGCCGTCAATCCTAACAAGCGGTGACGGAGACGTGCAACCAATGGCACCCCATACCATCACGCCGGGTGATACGCCAGTATGGCGATGACGAATACACGATTCGAATGTGCGTTCACCGCGATGTCGCCAAACACGGATGCGAGCATCGTGATGCTATAAACAGAACCTGGATTCAAGCGAAAAAATGACGTTTTGCCATTCGTCCACCCAGGTTCGTCGTCGAGTACACCATCGCAGGCGCTCCTGTCTGTGACGCAGTGTCATGCTTAAGCGCAGCCATGGTCTTCGAGCTGATAGTCCGTGCTGCTGCAAGCGTCGTCGAACTGTTCGTGCAGATGGTTGTTGTCTTGCAAACGTCCCCATCTGTTGACTCAGAGATCGAGACGTGGCTGCACGATCCGTTACAGCCGTGCGGATAAGATGCCTGTCATCCAACTGCTAGTGATACGAGGCCGTTGGGATCCAGCACAGCGTTCCGTATTACCCTCCTGAACCCACCGATTCCATATTCTGCTAACAGTCATTGGATCTCGACCAACGCGAGCAGCAATGTCGCGATACGATAAACCGCAGTCGCGATAGGCTACAATCCGACCTTTATCAAAGTCGGAAACGTGATGGTACGCATTTCTCCTCCTTACACGAGCCATCACAACAAAGTTTCACCAGGCAACGCCGGTCAACTGTTGTTTGTGTATTAGAAATCGGTTGGAAACTTTCCTCATGTCAGCACGTTGTAGGTGTCGCCACCGGCGCCAATCGTATGCTCTGAAAAGCTAATCATTTGCATATCACAGCATCTTCTTTCTGTCGGTTAAATTTCGCGTCTGTAGGACGTCATCTTCGTGGTGTATCAATTTCAGTGGCCATTAGTGTACATCAGAACATTCCGAAACGAAAACACAATTTGCTTTCAAAAGCGTGACCCTAAATAGTGAGCCTAAAACTCTTAACCGCACCCGCACACGCTATCATCACTTCTTATGGCTCAAGAATTGAAATTTACACTTTATACCCTTTGTCATGGTGCATTGTGGTATTCATACTCACATTTATTTCCAACAAAACACAAATGCACCACTATTTTCTCAAACTGTTACCCACATTTGTGCGATACTTCACAGGCTCCATCCGTCCTCTAGCTCTGCCCCGGCCACCGACCAAGAGCGCTCCAAGTGTTCCTCGACTTCATAAGCTCCCGTCTCCTTGGAGATAATATGGGTTAATTAATGATTATTACGTTACATTCCTCTTGTTTTAGTTGACCGTGTATATCGAGACTTCCTTCATTGTTAAATGCAATGGTGTGGTACTAACTGATGGAGACGCATTAAGAAACGGTAAAATTTAATTTATTTCCTTTATCACACTGCACAAACACAAACACACTATTATTCAAACTGTGTGGCACTACTATTAACCCTAGGACGCCCAAGCCTTTTTTTCCAACTTGGATGCCTAAGGGGGGGTTCGGCGAGCCCACAGGTATTAAATAAGTTTACTGACGAAAAATTACAACTTTCAAAATGGTTTATGTATTTTAACTAAGGCATCGGTTTATAAATGTTGTTAATTGTTATGAATATTGGATTGAGTGAATAAAAAATTGACATATTGCAATACAAAATACAGATGTGTTCATATACAGTAAACTGCTCTGAGTCCTCAACTTCAAGGCAAGAGACACACTTCACAATTTTTTCTGAATGTGTGTTACACACATGTTTATGACACTGTCCACAATACTGTTTTGGTTTACTTAGATTGTTGTACTTGTGCTTCTTTGTTTTAGCTTCTCTTACACAAATATGGCACCGACCTTTCCCTGCAGGAGGCTGACGTGCTTCTGTTGTCCCTTCTTTGATTTTCTTTTGTAGAATAGTCTCCATTGATTGAACAATTTGGTTAGATAACCCTCTTGCATTGGCACTTCTTCCTTCTACCTGCAATTTCACTAGTTCCATCCCAGCTTGCAGAAGATAAAGTTTCTGTTTATTGTGTTTCTTTTAATTCCATCTTGGATGTTGCTGGATGAATATGGTGGTCGCAATGATAGCACAAATGTCGATGAGAGAGTAAAATACAGATAGAGGCCATCTCTTCGTTCCCCTCGCTCCATTCGATCAGTGGTATCAATTCCACCTTTAGTGGAATTATAATATGAATAATATGCATTTATCTCGGTTTTATTCTTCTCTCCTCCAACAGTGTCTTTATCTTGGTGCACTGTTGCCAGATATCAGTAAGTTTTCACTTGGTTTCGTTTTTGCTGTGTAGGACACCAAAGTTACTGGAGGCCTACGTGTTGGGAACTGCACTAACTCACTGCAAGTTTACAAGATAAATTACAGCTGACTGACATCAAAAATCACTTCCTCTGAAAGTAAACCGATTGTTGTGAATATCAAGAATACCAACCAACAAGAAACTAACTTTCATTGTTGTAGAGATGTGAAATACGAAATGCAACTAAGGGAAATTTTCTATAGCATGGAAGCCTAAGGGAGGGGGGGTTGTTGGACCCATAATAAGTTTATTTATTTTTTCTTTCAGAGCAGGAATTTTCTATAGAATATGTTGACACTAACGTTTCATAAAATAGCCAACAAACAGTAACTCAAAGGGAATATGTAGTATGAAAGTTACTTGGGCAAAAGCAGGGGACATAAAAAAATTGTGGGTTCAACGAACACCCGCCTTAGGCGTCCTAGGGTTAAACATAGAGATAAATGCTTCGCTACGCAACCGCCTTTGGCTTCCACAGCCCCTCAGCAACTCTGCCTCTGCGTGCGACTCTCTACGCCACTGGGCATTGTCGCCCTCCAAAGAAGAACCACTTACAAGGGAACCTCCCCATCGCACCCCCCTCAGATTTAGTTATAAGTTGGCACAGTGGATAGGCCTTGAAAAACTGAACACAGATCAATCGAGAAAACAGGAAGAAGTTGTGTGGAACTATGAAAAAATAAGCAAAATATACAAACTGAGTAGTCCATGTGTAAGATAGGCAACATCAAGGGGAATGTAAACATAGGAGCGCCGTGGTCCCGTGGTTAGCGTGAGCAACTGCGGAACGAGAGGTTCTTGGTTCAAGTCTTCCCTCGATTGAAAATTTTTTTTCTTCATTTTCGCAAAGTTATGATCTGCCCGTTCGTTCATTGACGTCTCTGTTCATTGTAATAAGTTTAGTGTCTGTGTTTTGCGGCCACACCGCAAAACCGTGCAATTAGTAGACGAGAGGACGTGCCTCTCCAATGGGAACCGAAAACATTTGATCGCAAGGTCATAGGTCAACCGATTCCTCCACAGGAAAACACGTCTGATATATTCTATACGACACTGGTGACGGCATGTGCTCCACATGACAGGAATATGTTGTCGACCCACCTAACTTGTACACTTGGCGAATGGGTAAAAAGATTATTCTAATTTGCCCGGTTTAGGTTTTCTTGTGGATGTGATAATCACTCCCAAAAAAGTGATGAAAACATAAGAATTTGTCACATAAACTGCAACAAATTAATGCAACAGTTTCACAGTCGCACAGTTTTCCCTGTGCTCTGTCAAAACATATGTTTTTAACCTTTTTCAAATTTTTCCGTGTGTAGACCGTATGTGAGTGCCTGAAATTTGATAATTGTTTGAAAATAAAAAATTAAAATTTTTACCCGAGGGCAGACTTGAACCAAGGACCTCTCGTACCGGAGCTGCTCACGCTAAACACGGGACCACAGCGGTCCTAACCTCACAGTATCCTTGATATTGCCTATGTTGCACATGGACTATTCAGTTTGTATATTTTGCTTATTTTTTTCATCGTTCCACACAACTTCTTCCTATTTTCTCGATTGATCTGTGTTCAGTTTTTCAAGGCCTATCCACTGTGCCAACTTATAAGTATATCTGAGGGGGGTGCGATGGGGAGGTTCCCTTGTTAGAGATACTACACACCAGTACCCTCACAACTTCAAAAGACAAACCTCCAGTGCGGGAAGACACCGCTCTGGCTGTTGCCAACTTGACTGGCCTACCTGCTGACAGACACTATCTTTGACTCTCTAACAAATGACAGTCACCTCACCCTCTCTCTAGGGTTGGCACCGCGCACTACAAGTCACATCTACCAAACGAAACTACACCCGCAAACTTCGAACTACCCCATTCACACAAGTTGATTCACACGAACAGGATGGGATGGGAATGGTAACGTAAAAGTTGTGATATGATAAAAAAGAGTAACACATTATTTGCCACCATTCAGAATGGCCACAGGGGTGATTACCGTAATGTTCATTGAATATAACAACTGGAAAAAATTAAGAAATTAGTAAAACTTCTGACTAAAGTTGACAGATATCATTTTAACACACATGAAGCGGTAATTAAGCCACGCTTCATCGTAACTGCCGATTCTGTGCAAAATTTCACATACTGTCGTCCGGGAAAATTCGCACTCACTTGTAAAATAGTTTTTATTATGAATATTAAATTGTAAACTCAACACTCTTTCACAATTCAAAACCACTAAAACTGACTCATTTGTAAGGAGCAAGCCTTGTAGTACAGATCTTGCTTTAGTTTTCCACATAATCACCATTTATCTCGATACATTTTGTCATCCGTGGGGCGAGTCTTTTGGAGGCGACCCAGTCAGGCCGAACGACTTAGACACACTGTCCAACGAGTGCTGCAAGGTGGAGGTTCCCTGCTGTTTTGGGGTGGCATTATGTGGGGCCGAGGTACGCCGCTGGAGATCATGAAAGGCACCGTAACGGCTGTACGATACGTGACTTCCTTCAGGATAACGACATCGCTCGACTAGAGTGGCCAGCATGTTCTCCAGACATGAACCCAATCGAACATCCGCAAACAGAGATCATGTGAAACTCAGCTCGCCCTATTTGCCCAAGAAATTCACAGTGCCGTAGACACTGGCGAGCAGATTGATGCCGTATTCCTGGACTTCAGGAAGGCATTTGATACGGTTCCGCACTTACATTTAATGAAAAAAATACGAGCTTACGGAATATCGGACCAGGTTTGTGATTGGATTCAGGATTTCCTAGAAGAAAGAACACAACATGTCATTCTTAACGGTTCAAAATCTGCAGATGTAGAGGTAATTTCGGGAGTACCGCAAGGAAGCGTGATAGGACCTTTATTGTTTACAATATACATAAATGACTTAGTTGACAACATCGGTAGCTCCGTGAGACTATTTGCAGATGACACGGTTGTCTACAAGAAAGTAGCAACATCAGAAGACTCGTACGTACTCCAGGAAGACCTGCAGAGGATTAATGCATGGTGCGACAGCTGGCAGCTTTCCCTAAACGTAGATAAATGTAATATAATGCGCATACATAGGGGCAGAAATCCATTCCAGTACGATTATGCCATAGGTGGTAAATCATTGGAAGCGGTAACGACCGTAAAATACTTAGGAGTTACTATCCGGAGCGATCTGAAGTGGAATGATCACATAAAACAAATAGTGGGAAAAGCAGGCGCCAGGTTGAGATTCATAGGAAGAATTCTAAGAAAATGTGACTCATCGACGAAAGAAGTAGCTTACAAAACGCTTGTTCGTCCGATTCTTGAGTATTGCTCATCAGTATGGGACCCTTACCAGGTTGGATTAATAGAAGAGATAGACACGATCCAGCGAAAAGCAGCGCGATTCGTCATGGGGACATTTAGTCAGCGCGAGAGCGTTACGGAGATGCTGAACAAGCTCCAGTGGCGGACACTTCAAGAAAGGCGTTACGCAATACGGAGAGGTTTATTATCGAAATTACGAGAGAGCACATTCCGGGAAGAGATGGGCAACATATTACTACCGCCCACATATATCTCGCGTAATGATCACAACGAAAAGATCCGAGAAATTAGAGCAAATACGGAGACTTACAAGCAGTCGTTCTTCCCACGCACAATTCGTGAATGGAACAGGGAAGGGGGAATCAGATAGTGGTACAATAAGTACCCTCCGCCACACACCGTAAGGTGGCTCGCGGAGTATAGATGTAGATGTAGATGTAGAACATGCCTGGGATAGACTGAAAAGGGCTGTTTATGGACGACGTGACCCACCAACCACTCTGAGGAATCTACGCCGAATCGCCGTCGAGGAGTGGGACCATCTGGACCAACAGTGCCTTGATGAACTTGTGGATAGTATGCCACGACGAATACAGGCATGCATCACTGCAAGAGGACGAGCTACTGGGTATTAGAGGTACCGGCGTGTTCAGTATTCTGGCCCACCACCTCTGAATGTCTCGCAGTATGGCGGTGGAACATAATGTGTGGTTTTCATGAGCAATAAAAAGGGTAGAAATGATGTCTATGTTGATGGCTATTCCAAATTTCTGTACAGGTTTCGGAACTCTCGGACCCGAGGTGATGCAAAACTTTTTTGATGCATGTAGTTTGTTAATGTCAAGAGTTTTATGACACTTTAACATTAAATTTGTAAACTCGTGTTTGTAAGTGTCTGGTTGGTGTCTGAGAAATGTATAACACGTACTTTGACATCGAAATATGTAAATATCAGTGCAGGGCAACAGAACTGTGTTAAAATTTTGTTTTGAATGGAATAATGTGAAGCTCGCGCTACACGATACGAAATCCAGATTAGTAGGTACGTCAAACAGTTGGTCTGCGAGAAAGCAATCCGTTCCCTATGAAATTTACATGTGCTGCCTGGCTGCCAAAACGAGATGATACAGATTAAAAATGTTAGCCCTGAATATAACTTATCTTTATCTTATCTCAGAGTGGACATATATGAATCTGTTGGCCTAACTGTGCGTACGGAATGCTCCTCTACTCTATAACCTGTCACTATTAGGATTGTTGATCTGACTGTCCAAAACCAAATTTCATTTACCGTACTTGCCATGTGCAATGCAGCGCGGTATCTTACAATTTTCACAAAAATGCTCCTCAGTACACAACTCGCGATGCGCAATGCGAGTATGAAACCACAGTCATGAAAGTAAATGAAAATGGGGACCTAATCTTAAGGACTGATAAATGAGGACAAGGATTCCCATTGAAAGTATGCATTAAACCTTGATAAGGTTAGCAAAATATTACTTACTAACTTTCTTGTGTATAACTGCCTTTCTTGACACGTGTTTCGACTACCAGACTAGTACATGTGCTTCACTATAAAATTTCTGCAGCCAACTTTAACCATATACTATGTTCTAACAGTAAGAAAGAACACAATTACAAATATAAAAAGACAGGATTACCTTAAAAATTACCTTTTATCATTCCTGCGTTGATGTCTTGTCATTTCTTCGAAATTTTTCCTGAAAACATGTTATTACAAACACCCTTTTAAATAATGCTGCCTCCACTACACAGCAGGTCAGATTCCACCCATCTGAAACCAAGTACATTGCCAGACTGTCCTACAAACAATACTCACTGGTACTATCTGACTTACTCCAATATCTTTGGTCTCAAAACATAGACTTACAAAGAATATGTCCGCTCCCGGTAGCTGAGTGGTCAGCGTGACAGAATGTCAATCCTAAGGGCTCAGGTGCGATTCCCGGCTGGGTCGGAGATTTTCTCCGCTCAGGGACTGGCTCTCTTTTTTTTTTTTTTTTTTGTCATCAGTCTACTGACTGGTTTGATGCGGCCCGCCACGAATTCCTTTCCTGTGCTAACCTCTTCATCTCACAGTAGCACTTGCAACCTACGTCCTCAATAATTTGTTTGACGTATTCCAATCTCTGTCTTCCTCTACAGTTTTTGCCCTCTACAGCTCCCACTAGTACCATGGAAGTCATTCCCTCATGTCTTAGCAAATGTCCTATCATCCTGTCCCTTCTCCTTATCAGTGTTTTCCACATATTCCTTTCCTCTCCGATTCTGCGTAGAACCTCCTCATTCCTTACCTTACCAGTCCACCTAATTTTCAACATTCGTCTATAGCACCACATCTCAAATGCTTCGATTCTCTTCTGTTCCGGTTTTCCCACAGTCCATGTTTCACTACCATACAATGCTGTACTCCAGACGTACGTCCTCAGAAATTTCTTCCTCAAATTAAGGCCGGTATTTGATATTAGTAGACTTCTCTTGGCCAGAAATGCCTTTTTTGCCATAGCGAGTCTGCTTTTGATGTCTTCCTTGCTCCGTCCGTCATTGGTTATTTTACTGCCTAGGTAGCAGAATTCCTTAACTTCAATGACTCCGTGACCATCAATCCTGATGTTAAGTTTCTCGCTGTTCTCATTTCTACTACTTCTCATTACCTTCGTCTTTCTCCGATTTACTCTCAAACCATACTGTGTACTCATTAGACAGTTCATTCCGTTCAGCAGATCATTTAATTCTTCTTCACTTTCACTCAGGATAGCAATGTCATCAGCGAATCGTATCATTGATATCCTTTCACCTTGTATTTTAATTGCAGTCCTAAACCTTTCTTTTATTTCCATCATTGCTTCCTCGATGTACAGATTGAAGAGTAGGGGCGAAAGGCTACACCCTTGTCTTACACCCTTCTTGATACGAGCACTTCGTTCTTGATCGTCCACTCTTATTATTCCCTCTTGGTTGTTGTACGTATTGTATATGACCCGTCTCTCCCTATAGCTTACCCCTACTTTTTTCAGAATCTCGAACAGCTTGCACCACTTTATATTGTCGAACGCTTTTTCCAGGTCGACAAATCTTATGAAAGTGTCTTGATTTTTCTTTAGCCTTGCTTCCATTATTAGCCGTAACGTCAGAATTGCCTCTCTCGTCCCTTTACTTTTCCTAAAGCCAAACTGATCGCCACCTTGCGCTGGCTGTTGTGTTGTCCTAATCATCATCATTTCATCCCCATCGACGCGCAAGTCGCCGAAGTGGCGTTAGCTCGAAAGACCAGCATCCGGCGAACAGTCTATTTGACGGGAGGCCCTAGTCACACGACATTTATTTTTTACAAAGAATATGATTATGTTGTTGCAATAAAAAAGTGTATGTTTGCAAAACAAAAATACAACGTTGTAAGTATTATTACAATGGCCGACCGGGGTGGCCGAACGGTTCTAGGCGCTGCAGTCTGGAACCGCGCGACCGCTACGGTTGCAGGTTCGAATCCTGCCTCGGGCATGGATGCGTGTGATGTCCTTAGGTTAGTTATGTTTAAGTAGTTCTAAGTTCTAGGGGACTGATGACCTCAGAATTTAAGTCCCATAGTGCTCAGAGCCATTTGAACCATTTTATTATTACAATGTGTTTATTGGTTAACAATACGATCCCTGTGAAAGCCGTACTTCAGTAGCACTTTCAATTTCTGGAATGTCTGCAGTGGAAGTTTTAGATGAGTCACCCTGCATAACTCTTTTGAAGACATTACCCACTCCATTGTGCCACTTTTCTCAGAGACAGTCTCTTCCCTTATATTGCAGTTCCGTGAATCGTCCATCTGCAGACGAATGCAGCTGAGCTTCAAAAGACGGGCTGGACGCCTTATTCAAAAGGTCTCCCGCTACCCGACTGAGCTCTTTGTAGCTGCAAGGTTGCCCCCACCCCTCATACTCCTCCTCCCCCCCGCCCTACATTTCCCCCCCCCCCCATGTCTCACCCCACCATCGACACATTGGACGTCTCTTCCAGCTGCTCCTAGTGTCTCCCTTAGTCGGGACGCTTCCTCCCAAAGGGCTCCTTTTCAACAGCGGCTGGTGCCGTGCTGGTGGTGGGGGTGGTTTTTATTTCGCCGCTACGCGCCGGGATTATAATTAATACGGCTTCTGCGACCGCCAACTTAGCGGCAGGGTTTCGGCATTCGCTTCTCGGAGAGTTCCACCAATCTCAGGTCTTGTTCTAATTAATCTGGCAGCCCGTATCTGAAGGACCTGGTGCGGGATTAATCAGCAACGTAGGGGGTGCCCCATTCTACTCGCTCAGTGAAGGCTCGAGCAAAGTTGCTTCTAAAGTACAAGTCTCTCCCTTTGTGTGTGTGTGTGTGTGTGTGTGTGTGTTGTATCTACCAGGGCAAGCGTCTATCTCACCTAGACACAAGGCACTTAAAAAGACTGACACATCTTGCTACAGTTGTAATTCCGGGAATCAGTAGAGAAATGTAGGCTATCTTACTTGTTACGCGTAGTATTTCGTATATCTCCATTTACATCTATGTCAAAAAGACTGCTCTGAAATTCACATACAAGTGCTTTGCACAGGGTTCATAGAAGCAGTTTGAGACTACAAACACTTGCTGTGGCCGCAGGGAGGCTGTACATACACTACTGGCCATTAAAATTGCTACGCCACGAAGATGACGTGCTACAGACGCGAAATTTAACCGACAGGAAGAAGATGCTGTGATATGCAAATGATTAGCTTTTCAGAGCATTCACACAAGGTTGGCGCCGGTGGCGACACCTACTACGTGCTGACATGAGGAAACTTTCCAACCGATTTCTCATACACAAACAGCAGTTGACCGGCGTTGCCTGGTGAAACGTTGTTGTGATGCCTCGTGTAAGGAGGAGAAATGCGTAACATCACGTTTTCGACTTTGATACAGGTCGGATTGTAGCCTATCGCGATTGCGGTTTATCGTATCGCGACATTGCAGCTCGCGTTAGTCGAGATCCAATGACTGTTAGCAGAATATGGAATCGGTGGGTTCAGGAGGGTAATACGGAACGCCGTGCTGGATCCCAACGGCCTCGTATCACTAGCAGTCGAGATGACAGGCATCTTATCCGCACGGCTGTAACGCATCGTGCAGCCACGTCTCGATCCCTGAGTCAACAGATGGGGACGTTTGCGAGACAACAACCATCTGCACGAACAGTTCGACGACGTTTCCAGCAGCACGGACTATCAGCTCGGAGACCACGGCTGTGGTTACCCTTGACGCTGCATCACAGACAGGAGCGCCTGCGATGGTGTACTCAACGACGAACCTGGGTGCACGAATGGCAAAACGCCATTTTTTCGGATGAATCCAGGTTCTGTTTACAGCATCACGATGATCGCATGCGTGTTTGGCGACATCGCGGTGAACGCACATTGGAAGCGTGTATTCGTCATCGCCATACTGGCGTATCAGCCGGCGTGATGGTATGGGGTGCCGTTGGTTACACGTCTCGGTCAAAAAAAAAAAAAAAAAGGACGCGGGAACGCTGCCGCACGACCACGAGCTGCGGACCGTCTCAGTCAACTCTTGTTCGCATTGACGGCTCTTTGAAAAGTCGACGTTACCTTTCAGATGTGTTACGACCCGCGGCTCTACCCTTCGTTCGATCCCAGCGAAACCCTACATTTCAGCAGGATAATGCACGACCGCATGTTGCATGTCCTGTACGGGCCTTTCTGGATACAGAAAATGTTCGACTCCTGCCCTGCCCAGCACATTCTCCAGATGTCTCAGCAACTCAAAACGGCTGGTGAACGGTGGCCGAGCAACTGGCTCGTCACAATACGCCAGCCAGTCACTACTCTCGATGAACTGTGGTATCGTGTTGAAGCTGCACGGTCAGCTGTACCTGTACACGCCATCCGAGCTCTGTTTGACTCAATGCCCAGGCGTTCAAGGCCGTTATTACGGCCAGAGGTGGTTGTTCTGGGTACTGATTTCTTAGGATCAATGCACCCAAATTGCGCGAAAATGTAGTCACATGTCAGTTCTAGTATAGTATATTTGTCCAATGAATACCCGTTTATCATCTTCATTTCTTCTTGGTGTAGCAATTTGAATGGCCAGTAGTGTGCTGAAACCTGACTAACCTAATGACATCACACACATCCATGCCCGAGGCAGGTGTCGAACCTATGACCGTAGCAGGAGCGCGGTTCCAGACTGAAGCGCCTAGAACTGAATTTCATTCCGCCAGAGTATTGCAGCAGCTCGGCGTGGCAATGACTCACAGGTTGTTGGAAGTTCTCTGCAGAAACACTGAGCCACGGTGCGGCTATAGCCGTCCATAATTCCGAAAGTGTTGCCGGTGCACGAACTGACCTCTCAACTGCGTCCCGTAAATGTTTGATGGCATTCATGTCGGGCACGGGGCCGTCAAATCATTCGCTCCAATTGTCCAGCTTATCCTTCAAACCAATCACGAACAACTGTGGCTCGGTGACACGGCGCGTTGTCACGTGGACATGAAGTCCATGAATGGCTCAAAATGGTGTCCAGGTAACAGCACGTAACCATTTCCAGTCAATGATCAGTTCAGTTGGACCAGAGGACCCAGTCCATTCCTTGTAAACACAGCCCAGACCATCACCTTCCACAGAGCCTTGCTGACGAACTATGTCCGTGCCTTCGTGCGGTCTCCAATGCACTCGAACCCTACCATAAGTTCGTACCGAATGAAATCGTCCCTCATATGACCAGGCCTTGGTTTTCCAGTCTTCTAGGGGCGCACCAGTATGGTCACGAGCCCAGAAGTGGCAGCGCAGGCGATGTCGAACTGTTAGCAGAGGCATTTACGTCGGTCATCCGCTGTTATACAAGGGCAGTTCAATAAGTAATGCAACAAATTTTTTTTTTCTGAAACAGGGGTTGTTTTATTCAGCATTGAAATACACCAGGTTATTCCCCAATCTTTCGGCTACACAACACTATTTTTCAACGTAATCTCCATTCAATGCTACGGCCTTACGCCACCTTGAAATGAGGGCCTGTATGCCTGCACGGTACCATTCCACTGGTCGATGTCGGAGCCAACGTCGTACTGCATCAATAACTTCTTCATCATCCGCGTAGTGCCTCCCACGGATTGCGTCCTTCATTGGCCCAAACATATGGAAATCCGACGGTGCGAGATCGGGGCTGTAAGGTGCATGAGGAAGAGCAGTCCACTGAAGTTTCGTGAGCTCCTCTCGGGTGCGAAGACTTGTGTGAGGTCTTGCGTTGTCATGAAGAAGGAGAAGTTCGTTCAGATTTTTGTGCCTACGAACACGCTGAAGTCGTTTCTTCAATTTCTGAAGAGTAGCACAATACAGTTCAGAGTTGATCGTTTGACCGTGGGGAAGGACATCGAACAGAATAACCCCTTCAGCGTCCCAGAAGACTGTAACCGTGACTTTACCGGCTGAGGGTATGGCTTTAAACTTTTTCTTGGTAGGGGAGTGGGTGTGGCGCCACTCCATTGATTGCCGTGTGATGAACCCATGTTTCATCGCCTGTAACAATCTTTGACAACAAATTGTCACCCTCAGCCACATGACGAGCAAGCAATTCCGCACAGATGGTTCTCCTTTGCTCTTTATGGTGTTCGGTTAGACAACGAGGGACCCAGCGGGAACAAACCTTTGAATATCCCAACTGGTGAACAATTGTGACAGCACTACCAACAGAGATGTCAAGTTGAGCACTGAGTTGTTTGATGGTGATCCGTCGATCATCTCGAACGAGTGTGTTCGCACGCTCCGCCATTGCAGGAGTCACAGCTGTGCACGGCCGGCCCGCACGCGGGAGATCAGACAGTCTTGCTTGACCTTGCGGCGCTGATGACACACGCTTTGCCCAACGACTCACCGTGTTTTTGTCCACTGCCAGATCACCGTAGACATTCTGCAAGCGCCTATGAATATCTGAGATGCCCTGGTTTTTCGCCAAAAGAAACTCGATCACTGCCCGTTGTTTGCGCCGGCCGGTGTGGCCGTGCGGTTCTAGGCGCTTCAGTCTGGAACCGCGTGACCGCTACAGTCGCAGGTTCGAATCCTGCCTCGGGCATGGATGTGTGTGATGTCCTTAGGTTAGTTCTAAGTTCTAGGCGACTGATGACCTCAGAAGTTAAGTCGCATAGTGCTCAGAGCCATTTGAACCATTTTTGAACCCGTTGTTTGCAACGCACATCCGTTACAGACACCATTTTAACAGCTCCGTACAGCGCTGCCACCTGTCGGAAGTCAATGAAACTATACGAGACGAAGCGGGAATGTTTGAAAATATTCCACAAGAAATTTCCGGATTTTTCAACCAAAATTGACCGAGAAAAAAAATGTGTTGCATTACTTATTGAACTGCCCTCGTAGCTCGTTGTTGTTGTGGTCTTCAGTCCAGAGACTGGTTTGATGCAGCTCTCCACGCTACTCTACCCTGTGCAAGCTTCTTCATCTCCCAGTACCTACTGCAGCCTACATCCTTCTGAATCTGCTTAGTGTATTCATCTCTTGGTCTCCCTCTACGATTTTTACCCTCCACGCTGCCCTCCAATGCTAAATTTGTGATCCCTTGATCCCCTAGAACAGGCCCTACCAACCGGTCCCTTCTTCTTGTCAAGTTGTGCCACAAACTCCTCTTCTCCCCAATTCTATTCAATACTTCCTCATTAGTTACGTGATGTACGCATCTAATCTTCAGCATTCTTCTCTGGCTATAACCCATACAAATACTTTCAGAAACGACTTTCTGACACTTAGATCTATACTCGATGTTAACAAATTTTTCTTATTCAGAAACACTTTCCTTCCCAGATGGATGTGTTCTTCCCTGGTGCAAGTCGAAAGTGGGGCGGCCATCTTTATACTGACACTGCGACGGTATGTGTGCATCTGCACTACGCTGCCACCTACAGGCCATTCTGCACGCTGTTTGTAGCACGCTTACCAACTTACAGGATAATGGAGCAAAATTTCGATTTGTTATTAGATTTAAGGTTTTCGTTTGACTCACCCTCGTATAACTATTATAGTTGCAATCAATTAACAAAACTCTTGTACATAAAAAAAGGCAATTGAACTGCTTATATTAGAAAAACTATTACGTAGTTCGTCAGTAAATTGAAATTTAAAGTAATAAACGATATCTACAAAAATACTATATGTATTGAAATGGTGGAGCTTTTTTTTGCATTTTATTAATTTCATTGATAAGATAGTTGCAATTAATATATTATTATAGGTGCAATGAATTGGATAAAAATTCTTACAGATAAAAATAATTTTTTTAAAATATAATTATAATAATCAAGCTTTTTGACAGGAAGTCAGATGTACTGTTTGTACTAGGAAAACAAGTATGTACCTCATGTAAGTTGACGTATAGGGGAACAATCATTCTACAGCTGAAAAACTGTTCTATACATTCAAATTGTGCACTTTTTTTCGGTCAGTAATTAATTTCTGTGATGAAATTGTCGCTATTGATGTAACTATTATAGGAGTATAAACCTAATGAAAATTCTTGTAGATAGCAATAAATTTGTTTCTCTTGTTTATAATATCAAGCTTTTTTTTTACTAGAAAACATTTATATAGCTCATCAATAAATTGAAAGTCAACATGATGCCACAGCTTCAAAACTGAAATGGTGGTGGTAAAGCTAACCTCGACAACACATCACAGGCCGTTCGTAACAAGTAGAAAGTCCTGCCTTGTAAGAAACTGCTTTCTCTCTCACTCTCCCTCTCGCCTGCAACTCCCCACAGCTCCCGCAAAACTCGGCTCCTTGCTTGTTCTACCTCTTCCCTTGCCACCACTACATCACTCTGCGGTCAGGATGAAGCCGCCAAGTTTGGCGTCCATTTCCCGTGACAACAGTCGGTCTGCCGGCAGGTGGAGCCTTTCCCATCCCCCCTCCACCTCCGCCCCCACCCCACCCCACCCCCTCCCCTCCAGCGAGGGCTGCCTTTGAGACACCCTGCGGCCGCCATGATTAAAGGCTCCATGGCACAAGAGCGACCACAGATACCCTACACTCTACCTGCCGCCTCCGGTGGCGCGTCTGCAGACACCAGAGACTTGGCCGAGTTACTTCGAGGTGAGTCTGTTCAGAGGGGCCGCGTATCGGAAGCTTTCAGCCAGTTCTCTTAGCGACCGCCCCACACCACATTACATTCCATCAGTCGTATTCTGCACTCTGTATCCATTAGTAGACCTCACACTTCCGATTCTTTAAAGATCGAACGTCTCATTTATAAATCAGTTTCAGATGTGTGATTCCTTTATGAATCAGTTAATGTGTTTTATACGTGCCTATTCAAGAAAGGGGATAAAGAGATACCATCAAACTACAGACCGATTTCACTTTTGCCAGCATTCTCAAAAATTTTAGAAAAAGTAATGTACAGGCAGCTTTTCAACCATCTGACCACAAATCACATATTATCAAGAACACAGTTTGGATTTCTGAAGGGTTCTGATATCGAGAAGGCTGTTTACACCTACAGTGAAAATGTACTTAATTCATTAAATAACAAATTACAAGCAGCAGGTATTTTCTGTGATTTGTCAAACGCATTTGATAGTGTGAACCACAACATCCTTTTAAACAAGTTAGAATTCTATGGTGTCAGAGGCAGTGCTGCAAAATGGTTCAAGTCATACCTCGCTAAGGGGAAACAAAGGGTGTCAGTGCAAGGGACTAGTGAATTAAGCCATCAGACATCATCAGAATGGGAAGAAATTACATGTGGTGTCCCACAAGGATCCATCTTAGGGTCACTGCTTTTTCTTGTGTACATTAATCATCAGTTACACTGCCAGAAGCAGAGTTCGTTTTCTTTGCAGATGACACAAGTATTGCAATAAATAGTGTGTCAAGTCTAGTTCTAGAAAGATCTGCTAATGATATTTTCATGGATATCAATAAATGGTTTAAAGCCAACTCACTGACATTAAACTTCGAAAAGACTCACTATATGCAATTCAGAACCTGTAAGAGGTTTCCACCCAGCATAAAGTATAAAGAAGAGCAGTTAGAAGAGTTTGACAGTCTTAAATTCCTGGGATTACAACTTGATAATAACACCACAGAACTGCAGAAACGCCTTAACAAATCTGTATTTGGAATTCGAGTGTAAGCAGACATAGTCGACATAAAAATGAAAAAGCTTACATTCTTTGCCTACTTCCATTAAATAATGTCATATGGTGTAACATTTTGGGGTAACTCTTCAAGTCAAACAAAAGTTTTCAGAGTCCAAAAGCGTATAAAACGTATTATTTGTGTAGTAAATTCACGGACCTCCTGTAGAAACCTCTCCAAAGAACTTTTTATACTAACTACTGCCTCTCAGTGTATTTACTCCTTGATGAAATTTGTCCTAAATAATGTATCTCTTTTTCCAACCAACAGCTCAGTTCATACATACAATTCCAGGAACAAAAATGTCTGCACAAGGACTTAAAAGCACTTACTTTAGTTTAAAAAGGGGTCCACTACTCAGGAACACTCATCTTCAATAATTTGCCACCAAACATAAAAAATTTAGTTACAAATAAAGCTCAGTTTAAAAGGAGCCTGAAAGACTTACTAGTGGCCAACTCCTTCTACTCCATTGACGAATTTTTTTTTAATAGAAACAAATGATGTATTGTACACTCCTGGAAATTGAAATAAGAACACCGTGAATTCATTGTCCCAGGAAGGGGAAACTTTATTGACACATTCCTGGGGTCAGATACATCACATGATCACACTGACAGAACCACAGGCACATAGACACAGGCAACAGAGCATGCACAATGTCGGCACTAGTACAGTGTATATCCACCTTTCGCAGCAATGCAGGCTGCTATTCTCCCATGGAGACGATCGTAGAGATGCTGGATGTAGTCCTATGGAACGGCTTGCCATGCCATTTCCACCTGGCGCCTCAGTTGGACCAGCGTTCGTGCTGGACGTGCAGACCGCGTGAGACGACGCTTCATCCAGTCCCAAACATGCTCAATGGGGGACAGATCCGGAGATCTTGCTGGCCAGGGTAGTTGACTTACACCTTCTAGAGCACGTTGGGTGGCACGGGATACATGCGGACGTGCATTGTCCTGTTGGAACAGCAAGTTCCCTTGCCGGTCTAGGAATGGTAGAACGATGGGTTCGATGACGGTTTGGATGTACCGTGCACTATTCAGTGTCCCCTCGACGATCACCAATGGTGTACGGCCAGTGTAGGAGATCGCTCCCCACACCATGATGCCGGGTGTTGGCCCTGTGTGCCTCGGTCGTATGCAGTCCTGACTGTGGTGCTCACCTGCACGGCGCCAAACACGCATACGACCATCATTGGCACCAAGGCAGAAGCGACTCTCATCGCTGAAGACGACACGTCTCCATTCGTCCCTCCATTCACGCCTGTCGCGACAACACTGGAGGCGGGCTGCACGATGCTGGGGCGTGAGCGGAAGACGGCCTAACGGTGTGCGGGACCGTAGCCCAGCTTCATGGAGACGGTTGCGAATGGTCCTCGCCGATACCCCAGGAGCAACAGTGTCCCTAATTTGCTGGGAAGTGGCGGTGCAGTCCCCTACGGCACTGCGTAGGATCCTACGGTCTTGGCGTGCATCCGTGCGTCGCTGCGGTCCGGTCCCAGGTCGACGGGCACGTGCACCTTCCGCCGACCACTGGCGACAACATCGATGTACTGTGGAGACCTCACGCCCCACGTGTTGAGCAATTCGGCGGTACGTCCACCCGGCCTCCCGCATGCCCACTATACGCCATCGCTCAAAGTCCGTCAACTGCACATACGGTTCACGTCCACGCTGTCGCGGCATGCTACCAGTGTTAAAGACTGCGATGGAGCTCCGTATGCCACGGCAAACTGGCTGACACTGACGGCGGCGGTGCACAAATGCTGCGCAGCTAGCGCCATTCGACGGCCAACACCGCGGTTCCTGATGTGTCCGCTGTGCCGTGCGTGTGATCATTGCTTGTACAGCCCTCTCGCAGTGTCCAGAGCAAGTATGGTGGGTCTGACACACCGGTATCAATGTGTTCTTTTTTCCATTTCCAGGAGTGTATAAACTCATACTATTAGTATTGTTACTTCAGCTTTAAAAAATGACATGTACCACATCCACGAGGATCTCCTCAGCACGGATCCATGGAACGAAAAACTAATCTAATCTAATCTGAAAACGTAAACAAGTTTCAAAAACGTTTGAAATTGTGTTTAAACTTTGTTGCAAGTCGTTAACGAGGGGAAGGTCTCAAACACGAGCAACCGATTCTGCTCATATTGGACAGCCCGCTAGTGTACGAAGGCTCTGAGATAATGTGGCTCAAAATCTTCCCCCAAAATTACAGAGAAAATCACCCCTAATGTTCATGACGCGTGACCACTAAAAATTGACGGGATCGATAGATAATTGAAAACTGAGTATGTGGGGGCAGGAAAGGCACATTTTCGTTGAAATCGAGGATAGGAACTATTGCGAGTGCCGTTTATGTAAGCGTACAGTGAAGCAAGCGCCGTTCAACGAATGTGCCGTTGGTCTAGCTCCTCTGGCTGGGAGGAGAGAACCTCCGTTCAATTCCAAAACGCAGGATCCAGTATCTTTATGTTTGTACACTACTGGCCGTTAAAATTGTTACACCACGAAGATGAAGTGCTACAGACGCGAAGTTTAGCCGATAGGAAGAAGATGCTGTGATATGTAAATGATTAGCTTTTCAGAGCATTCACACAAGGTTGGCGCCGGTGGCGACACCTACAACGTGCTGACATGAGGAAAGTTTCCAACCGATAACTCACACACAAACAGCAGTTGACCGGCGTTGCCTGGTGAAACGTTGTTGTGATGCCTCGTGTAAGGAGAAGAAATGCGTACTGTCACTTTTCCGACTTGGATAAAGGTCGGATTGTAGCCTATCGCAAATGCGGTTTATCATATTGCGACATTGCTGCTCGCGTTGTTCGAGATCCAATGACTGTTAGCAGAATATGGAATCGGTGGGTTCAGGAGGGTAATACGGAATGCCGTGCTGGTTGCCAACGGCGTCGTATCACTAGCAGTCGAGATGACAGGCACCTTATCCGCTTGGCTGTAACGGATCATGCAGCCACGTCTCGATCCGTAAGTCAACAGATGGGGACGTTTGCAAGACAACAACCATCTGCACGAACAGTTCGACGACGTTTGCAGCAGCATGGACTATCAGCTCGGAGACCGTGGCTGCGGTTACCCTTGACGCTGCATCACAGACAGGAGCGCCTGCGATGGTGTACTCGACGACGAACCTGGGTGCACGAATGGCAAAACGTCCTTTTTTCGCATGAATCCAGGTTCTGTTTACAGCATCGTGATGGTCGCATCCGGGTTTGGCGACATCGCGGTGAACGCACATTGGAAGCGTGTATTCGTCATCGCCAAAACTGGCGTATCACCAGGCGTGATGGTATGGGGTGCCATTGGTTACACTTCTCGGTCACCTCTTGTTCGCAGTGACGGCACTTTGAACAGTGGTCGTTACATTTCAGATGTGTTACGACCCGTGACTCTACGCTTCATTCGATTCCTGCGAAACCCTACATTTCAGCAGGATAATGCACGACCGCATGTTGCGGGTCCTGTACGGGCGTTTCTGGATACAGAAAATGTTCGACTGCTGCCCTGGCCAGCACATTTTCCAGATCTCTCACCAATTGAGTGTGTGGTCAATCGTGGCCGAGCAACTGGCACGTCACAATACGTCAGTCACTACTCTTGATGAACTGTGGTATCGTGTTGAAGCTGCATGGGCAGCTGTACCTGTACGCGCCATCCGAGCTCTGTTTGACTCAATGCCCAGGCGTATCAAGGCCGTTATTACGGCCAGAGGTGGTTGTTTTGGGTACTGATTTGTCAGGACCTATGCACCCAAATTGTGTGAGGAGTGCTAGTTCTGCAAGGCCGCAGAAGAGCTTCTGTGCAGTTTGGAAGGTAGGTGACGAGGTACTGACGGAATTGAAGCTTCGGTAGCTCAGATGGTTACATAACGTGCACGACGTTGAGCTAGGAATCCACTCTGAAAGAATGCAGTTAGAATCATACTGGTGTAAATGGGTGATGAGAAGTGTAAAGCGAAACAAACTGCCATCGAACTTATCATGAAACTGGCTGTCGTTTAAGGCGTAGCTACGGATAATGCAGCCGGCCGGGGTGGCCGAGCGGTTCTATGCGCTTCAGTCTGGAACCGCGCGACAGCTACGGTCGCAGGTTCGAATCCTGGCTCGGGCATGGATGTGTGTGATGTCCTTAGGTTAGTTAGGTTTAAGTAGTTCTAAGTTCTAGGGGACTGATGACCTCAGATGTTAAGTCCCATAGTGCTCAGAGCCATTTGAACCATTTGAAGAACGGATAATGCAATAATATGTTTTATAGGCACGGAAAAAGATCCAGGGCCTGAATTTTTTCCGGTGGTTCTAGATGGTATGAATTGCAATGCCTCACACTTTTCAGGAGGAATAGTTTACTCTGAAGGAGTATAATTTTTATACGTAGGCCACGAATCAAGCAAAACCAAGTAACTTCGACCAACTGTTGGCCAAAAGCAGTGCTCGACGGCAGTTGTAGTTCTGTTACGCCCATTTTCCCACTCTTGCTTGCTGCGACGTAAATATTCCCTGCTGCCCTTGCAAGATCACTCACACGAGAAAGAATTGTAGGTTGAAGAGCACGCAGCACAATAAATAACTTCCCAGCCAATTTACCATCCAAATTAACTGTCGGCGTAACACTATACAAATGCGTCAAGGTACTGATGTCAGTAGATGCTGATACAAACCACATGAAGTCCCTAATTTCTATGGTTCCATTCATATTAATTTCCTCTTCAAATCCTCATTGGTCGGAGTTGAAAAGAAATTCTTTAGTGAACAATAGCATAAGTATATCTATCTCGTCTACAAATTTTCGGGACCATTACGCAGTTTGCTATGCATCGCCAAGTTGACGCTTTGTTTTAAATTTCGTTATGTTGTGTCTTCCAGTTCTGTAGCACTGTCTGAAGTTACGCAACCATCCGAATCTACACTCCTGGAAATTCAAATAAGAACACCGTGAATTCATTGTACCAGGAAGGGGAAACTTTATTGACACATTCCTGGGGTCAGATACATCACATGATCACACTGATAGAACCACAGGCACATAGACACAGGCAACAGAGCATGCACAATGTCGGCACTAGTACAGTGTATATCCACCTTTCACAGCAATGCAGGCTGCTATTCTCCCATGGAGACGATCGTAGAGGTGCTGGATGTAGTCCTGTGGAACGGCTTGCCATGTCATTTCCACCTGGCGCCTCAGTTGGACCAGCGTTCGTGCTGGACGTGCAGACCGCGTGAGACGACGCTTCATCCAGTCCCAAACATGCTCAATGGGGGACAGATCCGGAGATCTTGCTGGCCAGGGTAGTTGACTTACACCTTCTAGAGCACGTTGGGTGGCACGGGATACATGCGGACGTGCATTGTCCTGTTGGAACAGCAAGTTCCCTTGCCGGTCTAGGAATGGTAGAACGATGGGTTCGATGACGGTTTGGATGTACCGTGCACTATTCAGTGTCCCCTCGATGATCACCAGTGGTGTACGGCCAGTGTAGGAGATCGCTCCCCACACCATGATGGCGGGTGTTGGCCCTGTGTGCCTCGGTCGTATGCAGTCCTGATTGTGGCGCTCACCTGCACGGCGCCAAACACGCATACGACCATCATTGGCACCAAGGCAGAAGCGACTCTCATCGCTGAAGACGACACGTCTCCATTCGTCCCTCCATTCACGCCTGTCGCGACACCACTGGAGGCGGGCTGCACGATGTTGGGGCGTGAGCGGAAGACGGCCTAACGGTGTGCGGGACCGTAGCCCAGCTTCATGGAGACGGTTGCGAATGGTCCTCGCCGATACCCCAGGAGCAACAGTGTCCCTAATTTGCTGGGAAGTGGCGATGCGGTCCCCTACGGCACTGCGTAGGATCCTACGATCTTGGCGTGCATCCGTGCGTCGCTGCGGTCCGGTCCCAGGTCGACGGGCACGTGCACCTTCCGCCGACCACTGGCGACAACATCGATGTACTGTGGAGACCTCACGCCCCACGTGTTGAGCAATTCGGCGGTATGTCCACCCGGCCTCCCGCATGCCCACCACTATACGCCCTCGCTCAAAGTCCGTCAACTGCAAATACGGTTCACGTCCACGCTGTCGCGGCATGCTACCAGTGTTAAAGACTGCGATGGAGCTCCGTATGCCACGGCAAACTGGCTGACACTGACGGCGGCGGTGCACAAATGCTGCGCAGCTAGCGCCGTTCGACGGCCAACACCGCGGTACCTGGTGTGTCCGCTGTGCCGTGCGTGTGATCATTGCTTGTACAGCCCTCTCGCAGTGTCCGGAGCAAGTATGGTGGGTCTGACACACCGGTGTCAATGTGTTCTTTTTTCCATTTCCAGGAGTGTATATTCCGCGCAGTTTGATGCGCATAACGTAGTAGCTCATTATCACGCACTTCCCGTAAACTGTATCGAGCATTCTTGAAATGTGCAAACACCAGTTTTTGTGACAAGTATGTCCTGTCCTCCCTTGAATATCTGTAGTTTTTCTTACGCTCTACAGGGTCACATTGCTGCGAACTTATTCGAAATATGTTCATAACTGTTTATTTACTATGGTCTGGATGATATTCCATCTACGTAATTATCCTTACTACACGCTCCTTGGGCAACGATGGTCCTTTACTACGTTTCACTGGAGACGCGGTTTGTCTCTCCCTGTCCGACAAAAATGATGAACCACATTGCTGTATACCTGTTTCGATATCACTTTCACTTGTTAAACACGTATCGTTATCAGTGTGCTCTTCATGTACAATGAGCGCGTACGACACCACACATTTCACTGACTCCCCTCGGAGAAACGCTGATTCGAGGGTTGGAACTTAAACAGTGGCAACTATTTATTCACTACCGATACAAAAGTGCTACATGTTTGCACCTGTTCCTTTCCTTCAAAGTAGTCATCAGCGTTGTGCAGAACCCGTTGCCAGCGATGTGGAAGGCGTAGTATACCGTTAGAAGAACCTGTTCTGTTGGTGGTGCGAAGGGAGCGGTCTACTGCATGTCGAATCTCTGGAACAGTTCTGTAGCGAATGCCACGAAGTGGATCCTTCATCTTCGGAATCAAATCAAAGTGACAAGGACTTACGTGCGGGGAGTATGGTGGATGGTACAGTACTTCCCAGTCCCATCGACCGAACACAGTAATACCGTGCATTGACGGTTTGCCGTGGAGGAACTTGATGCTTTAGGATAACACCATCACAGTCGTACACGAGAATCACCCAACTTTCACCATACTGGGGCTCTGACGCACTTTCGACTTTCGCGGCGACCCATAATGCTTTGTGAATAAATACACTACCGGCCATTAAAATTGCTACACCAAGAAGAAATGCAGATGACAAACGGGTATTCATTGGACAAATATATTATACTAGAACTAACATGTGATTACATTTTCACGCAATTTGGGTGCATAGATCCTGAGAAATCAGTACCCAGAACAACCACCTCTGGCCGCAATAACGGCCTTGATACGCCTGGGCATTGGGTCAAACAGAGCTTCGAAGGCGTGTACAGGTACAGCTGCCCATGCAGCTTCAACATGATACCACAATTCGTCACGAGTAGTGACTAGCGTATTGTGACGAGCCAGTTGCTCGGCCACCATTGACCAGACATTTTCAATTGGTGAGAGATCTGGAGAATGTGCAGGCCAGGGCAGCAATCGAACATTTTCTGTATCCAGAAAGGCCCGTACAGGACCTGGAACATGCGGTCGTGCATTATCCTGCTGAAATGTAGGGTTTCGCAGCGACCGAATGAAGCGTAGAGCCACGAGTCGTAACAAATCTGAGATGTAACGTCCACTGTTAAAAGTGCCGTCAATGCGAACAAGAAGTGACCGAGACGTGTAACCAATGGCACCCCATACCATCACGCCGGGTGATATGGCAGTATGGCGATGACGAATACACGCTCCCAATGTGCGTTCACCGTGATGTCGCTAAACACTATCCGACCATCGTGATACTGTAAACAGAACCTGGATTCATCCGAAAAAAATGACGTTTTGACATTCGTGCACCCAGGTTCGTCGTTGAGTACACCATCACAGGCGCTCCTGTCTGTGATGCAGCGTCAAGGGTAACCGTAGCCATGGTCTCCGAGCTGATAGTCCATGCTGCTGCAAACGTCGTCGACCTGTTCGTGCAGATGGTTGTTGTCTTGCGAACGTCCCCATCTCTTGACTCAGGGGTCAAGACGTGGCTGCACGATTCGTTACAACCATTCGGATAAGATGCCTGTCATCTCGACTGCTAGTGATACGAGGCCGTTTGGGTCTGGCACGGCGTTCCGTATTACCCTCCTGAACCCACCGACTCCATATTTTGCTAACAGTCATTGGATCTCGACCAACGCGAACAGCAATGTTGGGATACGTTAAACCGCAAGCGCGATGGGCTACAATCCGACCTTTATAAAAGCTGGAAACGTGACGGTACGCATTTCTCCTCCTTACATGAGGCGTCACAACAACGTTTCACCAGGCAACGCCGGTCAACTGCTGTTTGTGTATGAGAAATCGGTTGGAAACTTTCCTCATGTCAGCACGTTGTAGGTGTCGCCATCGGCGCCAACCTTGTGTGAATGCTCTGAAAAGCTAATCATTTGCATATCACAGCATCTTCTTTCTGTCAGTTAAATTTCGCGCCTGTAGCACGTCATCTTCTTGGTGTAGCAATTTTAATGGCCAGTAGTGTAGTTGCCACTATTTAAGTTCCAACCATCGTATTTGATCCGCCATTTTTCTCATTCGGCAAAATTCCTTGGCTTCCTTTCTGACGATATGTCAACTTCGACAACTGTTGTACATATAATACGAAGTTTGTTTTGTTTATAGTTGCAATTGCTATGCTTCATATCAGACCACTAGGACTGTAGCACTATTGTGCGTTACTCGTTGACTAAGCAGTTCAACTACGCTCCAGAGCCTCGTACTGTGTCCACCACTGGACACCTTCAGTCCCGCCCCTTGTTGCCATTAACAGGCAATATTGTGGTTGCAAGGCAGTCAATATATGGGGCGTCGAATGCCGTAAACATCGTTGACCTTTTGCGACATCGCACTCGAGAGGGTCCTTGTGAGTAATCAGCGTTAAAAACCTCCAAAAGTATCTCAGATTCGTTCACTTCCCTCCGTTTTCTGAGTAGGACAGTGCCCAAAAGCAGGAGGGTCTTCAAGACGACAACAGTATCTATCTGATACATCAAAGTGCAATCAGAATATGATGCTGAAAGGGTACAGTACCGCCCGACATTGAAAATAGGTACAACATACTTCATTATTCTTGTCAGTACAACATATTTTTTCTAATAATAACTCAATTTCAATTAATACAGCGAAGCCGGATACCAGTGTGGGAAATAATGACAATTTATGTATTTAATTGATCACATGTGCACTCCCACAAAATAAATCCCTACATCCAGTTTGGTGAGATCTGCGAAATGAATGAATGTATGGTCATCTGCTAACCGCAGATAGTGAATGTGAATATATGATCATCTTTGAGACGTTCTTTTGGTCACCTTTGGTGGAACCAAAGAGATGAAACTTACCGGAGCTTTGAGTGACTGAAATGTGGCTGACCAATACGGTAGCGGGGCGCTCCCCCACTTCGGCAGAGGTGCGAGAGGACCTGAAGAACAGACATGTTTCAGCATTCTGCCGCTGGATGTTGTGTTGGTAAGACCTGTCTTAGGCGTGCTCCATAAAGACAAAAGAGTGGAGACATGGTATGCATGTGAAATGCTTAAGAGTAGTTTGGAATAATAATTTCTCTATTTCAGGAACTTTTGTGGGGAAAATTAAATGTCAGGCAGGTAATATTAAGGGCATCGTAGTAATCTTCGGAAGTGAGAACGGTCACAATGAAACCACGTGTAGCAATAAGTTGAAATACTTCCGTGTGCTTAAGTTAAGCTGAATTACTAGCATGTGTACTGTAAGTTGGGAATATTTAAGAAATGGCGTGTGCAGGACTTGAAATTAGAGACGAGTACTTCCACGTGGTGAGTACTGTGTGAGACTCAATCTGTGTATGAGACAAAGGATAAAGAGAAGTACTCGTCCATGGTATCAGTTGAGGACTCGCGTGTGTGATGAATATGCTCTTAATATTACTTTGCGTGTTATGTTTCCATGTGACGCTTGATTCAAACTATAAGTTATTCAAACTGTAAGCTATATATATATATATATATATATATATATATATATATATATATATATATATATATATATATATAACAAGGTGAGTCAGCCGTCTATCCAGCAACGCCACTTGGCTTGCATTGCACAGGAAGACGTGCACATATCCTCCATAGTTCATAGTAGGAAAGAAAAATTACGAAGTGGGGCAGTGTCGTGTGAAACTGGGATAAATACTAATTGAAGTGGCAAAGCTGAAAGTGATAATATTGTGACTATTCCTTGTGTTGTATTCCATGTTGCAGTGTGGTGTATGTCATGTGATTTAAGTATGTGTGGTTTGCACGGGAGAGTAGCAAGGTAGTTTCAGAGGTAGTGGGTTATGCACGTTCCTTTTGTACCGCTCGGTCTGGAGGAAATTTTCGTGATGATGGTTGTGAGAGTCGAAGTGTGAGATGTAGCAAAAGATCCACCATCCTATCCAGAAAGTGCACTGTAGCGTTAAATAATTACGAGACCATAGGATAGAGAATCACGAATGTAAAGCCATGCCCACTGGGCGGAATTTCTCATGTGTCATTGTTGTAGGTTATAGAATTTATCGGAATAAATAAGATAGTGAAAAGAAAAAGATTGGTGGCCTTTTCCTTCGAATAGTGTGTTGCCATGATACCCAGAATTTATAATGTGTGTGCCATTCATATTCAGTGCGATGGCCACGTGTTGATCAAAGCCGTTGAATAAGAAAGAAAATGTGGTATTGCCAGTGCGTAGTGAACAGTCAGAGTTGTGTAAATTACTAATAGTCAGATGTGCGTTTCCGTTGCGCAATATCCAAGCAGGAGAATAACTTGTAACTTAATTGTGAGTACTAGAGTTCATGTTACTTGATAGTTCGATACAGTTCCCCACAGTCGTTTATTGAACAAAGTAAGAGCATATGGACTATCAGACCAAGTGTGTGATTGGATTGAGGAGTTCCTAGATAACATGACGCAGCATGTTATTCTCAATGGAGAGAAGTCTTCCGAAGTAAGAGTAATTTCAGGTGTGCCGCAGGGGAGTGTCATAGGACCGTTGCTATTCACAATATACGTAAATGACCTGGTGGATGACATCGAAAGTTCACTGAGGCTTTTTGCAGATGATGCTGTGGTGTATCGAGAGGTTGTAACAATGGAAAATTGTACTGAAATGCAGGAGGATCTGCAGCGAATTGACGCATGGTGCAGGGAATGGCAACTGAATCTCAATGTAGACAAGTGTAATGTGCTGAGAATACACAGAAAGATAGATCCTTTATCATTTAGCTACAAAATAGCAGGTCAGCAACTGGAAGCAGTTAATACCATAAATTATCTGGGAGTACGCATTAGGAGTGATTTAAAATGGAATGATCATATAATGTTGATTGTCGGTAAAGCAGATGCCAGACTGAGATTCATTGGACGAATCCTAAGGAAATGCAATCCGAAAACAAAGGAAGTAGGTTACAGTACGCTTGTTCGCCCACTGCTTGAATACTGCTCAGCAGTGTGGGATCCGTACCAGATAGGGTTGATAGAAGAGATAGAGAAGATCCAACGGAGAGCAGCGCGCTTCGTTACAGGATCATTTAGTAATCGCGAAAGCGTTACGGAGATGATAGATAAACTCCAGTGGAAGACTCTGCAGGAGAGACGCTCAGTAGCTCGGTACGGGCTTTTATTGAAGTTTCGAGAACATACCTTCACCAAAGAGTCAAGCAGTATATTGCTCCCTCCTACGTATATCTCGCGAAGAGACCATGAGGATAAAATCAGAGAAATTAGAGCCCACACAGAGGCATACCGACAATCCTTCTTTCCACGAACAATACGAGACTGGAATAGAAGGGAGAACCGATAGAGGTACTGAAGGTACCCTCCGCCACACACCGTCAGGAGGCTTGCGGAGTATGGATGTAGATGTAGATGTAGATAAATAAAAAATGAATCCACTCGCTTGGCAGACCATTCATCTTGCAGGCCTGACTGCTTGATGCCACAGTATGAGCAAGGCATGCGGGTGCCTCTCAGTGCCAATGAAATTTCATACATTGACTGCTGGTGTAAACACTTAAATTGGCGAAGTGTTTCAGATATATCACAGCGAATGGCATCTACAGACAGCGTATGAAAAACTCCAGCTATCTCTGCATGAGAGGCGCTCTGCATCGCGGTGTAGCTTGCTCGTCAGGTTTCGAGAGGGTGCGTTACTGGATGAGGTATTGAATATATTGCTTCCCCCTACTTATACCTCCCGAGGAGATCACGAATGTAAAATTAGAGAGATTAGAGCGCGCACGGAGGCTTTCAGACAGTCGTTCTTCCCGCGAACCATAAGCGACTGGAACAGGAAAGGGAGGTAATGACAGTGGCACGTAAAGTACCCTCCGCCACACACCGTTGTGTGGCTTGCGGAGTATAAATGTAGATGTAGATGTAGACATCTACCCGCAGCGGATAATGCGCGAACCACGAGTGAACTCTGGATCTGTTCGCAGTGCGATCACTCTGAAATGAAGCGTATCATGTAGGTGTACGTGAATATGTTTATTATCGTGTATTAAGCCCTTTATGTTTGTTGCCGAAGAGTAAATTGCGACCCGGCCGCGGTGGCCGAGCGGTTCTAGGCGCTTCAGTTCAAAAAATGGTTCAAATGGCTCTGAGCACTATGGGACTCAACATCTTAGGTCATAAGTTCCCTAGAACTTAGAACTACTTAAACCTAACTAACCTAAGGACATCGCACACATCCATGCCCGAGGCAGGATTCGAACCTGCGACCGTAGCAGTCCCGCGGTTCCGGACTGCAGCCCCAGAATCGCTAGACCACCGCGGCCGGCTAAGGCGCTTCAGTCTGGAACGCGCGACTGCTACGGTCGCTGGTTGGAATCCTGCCTCGGGCATGGATGTGTGTGATGTCCTTAGGTTAGTTATTCTAAGTTCTAGGGGACTGATGACCTCAGACGTTAAGTCCCATAGTGCTCAGAGCCATTTGAACCATTTGAAGTAAATTGCGAGACCGATTTCACAGAACAATCGCAACGAGAATAGCGGAAAACGACACGTGTTCTTTACTCCATGTCGCACCCAGTGTGCCGCGAGACGCTCAAATATTTCGTGGCAGGGGGGAGGGGGGGACGAAACACTTTATTTATTTATTTGTTTATTTAACCTGATCAGATTAGGGCCATCAGGCCCTCTCTTACATCGGACCAGTGTTCCAAACATGCAGCGTTCACACATCAGAGTTACATCATGACAATAGTTTAAATGAGAAAATTAGATTATTCTAGTCACAATATGAATAAAGAGTAATGACTAAGACCTAATAAAGTAAATGCTGGCAGTATTTTTACAACAGGTGCTATACATACAGATTATGATAAAATCAATAATAATAACAGTAAAAAAAAATCAAATAATAATGATAAACGTGAGAAAAATTGGCAATAGTAATGAAGATTTGTGCAGATGTACATTGTAACCTCCCCACAAAATAATTGAATAAATAATAGCAATGAATACGATTCCAATTTTTAGTGTACCCTCAGAACAAAATTAGTCCCCATTTATAACCTCCCTACAGAAATTCATTCACATTTAACCTCCACACAAAATTTGTTTCCCATTTAATGTACCCACAAAATTCTTTTCTCATCTAATGTTAGCTCGAAACAGAAAAATTCCTAAACCTCGTAATAAAAAATAAATTCAGCAACCTGGTAAATTTTGGACGACAGCAGTGCTGCGTCATGGCCCTGTAAGATCATTCTGAATAAAAAAGGAAAAATTCTTACCTCAATAAAGTCGCCAACTATCTGCTCTCGCAATAGCTTTTTTCGGCACAGCTCTGTGCAATGCTGGCCTATAGATTTGTCATTTACGAAAGGAAGCAACTGATTTTTCTTTTGCAACAATCTGAATGATCATGGATTGGAGAAATTAGTAAATTCTTTAAATTGAAATGAATGCTTGTTAGAAATTACTTTATGTGACAAAGATTATTATTAGGACATTTTTAAAAAACATTTACATGGGAGTTCAGATAACATTACTAGATATACGCGAGGCTGCTTTTTACCTTGTACAATAATACTCAGGGTCCGGCATCGCTGCACCGCGACCCGCCCAGCCAGCACGATACACCAGACCAGACTGCTCGCTAGCAACAACTTACTGCTACAGCTACACAGCTCGTACTGTAGTCAACACTACTCTCTGGTCAGCGATTCTTTTATACCTTGAATATCGCAGGCAGCGCATGAGCAAAATTACATCTGCTCGGACCTCTTACATAAAATTACATCTGCATTACATCTGCTCGGACCTCTTGCAACATTAATATCTTGGTGTGTAAAGTAGGTGTTTACTAGTATTGCTAGTTTTGGGGAAGGGAGATTAAGGAGGGGGAAAGAGGGAAGTAATGAGGTGAAGTGCTTTCATGTACAGAGGAAGGCATTGCTGTTGCTTAAGTAGATACGTCATTAACTGTTTTTTGAAGCCGGACATGTTTTTAAGTCCTCTAACATAACGAGGGAGGCTATTCCAGAGTCGGGTTCCTGCTACTGTAAAGGACTTGGAGAAGGTGACTGAGCGATGCAGTGGAACAGAGAGGATTTTATTATGATGGGAACGTGTGTTTCTGTCATGTTGTTCCGACATAAACGTTAGGGACGAGGAGAGATATGAGGGACAGTGTACATTTATAAGGCAGTAGATGAGACAGAGTGTATGGAAATCTCTGCGTTTGTCTGCACGCAGCCAGGACAGTTTTTCATACGCTGGTGAAATGTGATCAAAAAGTCGAACGCCACAGATATATCGGACGCTGGCATTCATGACCAGTTTCTAGTCAGTACCGACTCGAAAACTGGAGTCGGGTGGAACACACGTCGCTCACAAACGAGTACATAGTATTTGCAATAGGCCTTGAGTACACCGCCAGTCTGGTAGGGAGGCTGCGCGATTTCCGGAATTTCTGCAGTTTCTGAAAATAACGCGCCTACTGGCCGTAGCTCGCAGCCCCTCGCGGTTTGTTGACTCGGCAGACTCACTCCCTCCGGGGCCCGGGTAAACACTCGCTGCAGAGCACCTCCCCCAACCACTCCACCTCCCACCCACCTCTCTCTGCTCTACTAAGAGCTTATGCAGATGACGTCCGCTAATGACTACGGCGGAATCTCAAAGCGCGGAGGCGCCTGCGGTAGCGGCAGCACCGCCACACTCTGCTGGCGGATGGGTTGCATAAGTTGAAGGCGCCTTGGGGGGGCCACCGACACTACGCACCTAGAGGTCCAAGTCGTAACATGCACGTGATCGCACTCGATCAATAGAGCTCCGTGAAGGGGGTAAGTCGATACCAGGCACGTGGAACAGATGACAGCACCTCAGAGATGTCCTTCAGAGAACCAATGGCTACAAATATATTCCATCATCTGCTATGCAAGTTAACTGGGACATTCTACTAATCTATACAGGGTGTTACAAAAGGTACGGCCAAACTTTCAGGAAACATTCCCCACACACAAATAAAGAAAAGATGTTATGTGGACATGTGCCCGGAAACGCTTAATTTCCATGTTAGAGCTCATGTTAGTTTCGTCGCCAGTTGGCCCAATTTAAGGATGGTATTGTTGACTTCGGTGCTTGTGTTGACATGCGACTCATTACTCTACAGTACTAGCATCAAGCACAACAGTACGTAGCATCTTAATTGGGCCCCATATTCTTCCACCTACCCTCAATGGAGCACGTTATCATGATTTCATACGGGACACTCTACCTGTGCTGCTAGAACATGTGCCTTTACAAGTACGACACAACTTGTGGTTCATGCACGATGGAGCTCCTGCACGTTTCAGTCGAAGTGTTCGTACGCTTCTCAACAACAGATTCGGTGATCGATGGATTGGTAGAGGCGGACCAATTCCGTGGCCTCCACGCTCTCCTGACCTCAACCCTCTTGACTTTCATTTATGGGGGCATTTGAAAGCTCTCGTCTACACAACCCCGGTACCAAATGTAGAGACTCTTCGTGCTCGTATTGTGGACGGCTGTGATACAATACGCCATTCTCCAGGGCTGCATCAGCGCATCAGGGATTCCATACGACGGAGGGTGGATGCATGTATCCTTGCTAACGGAGGACATTTTGAACATTTCCTGTAACAAAGTGTTTGAAGTCACGCTGATACGTTCTGTTGCTGTGTGTTTCCATTCCATGATTAATGTGATTTGAAGAGAAGTAATAAAATGAGCTCTAACATGGAAAGTAAGCGTTTCCGGACACATGTCCATATAACATATTTTCTTTCTTTGTCGTTCTCGCTTCCCGAGCACGGGGTCCCGGGTTCGATTCCCGGCGGGGTCAGGGATTTTCACCTGCCTCGAGATGACTGGGTGTTTGTGTTGTCCTCATCATTTCATCATCATCCAGGAAAGTGGCGAAATTGGACTGAGCAAAGATTGGATAATTGTACGGGCGCTCATAACCACGCAGTTGAGCGCCCCACAAACCAAACATCATCATCATCATCATCTTTCTTTGTGTGTGAGGAGTGTTTCCTGAAAGTTTGGCCGTACCTTTTTGTAACACCCTGTATATTACTAAATTAAAGCCACCCCTCCCTGCTAAGTTGTTCTGTCTGTATCTGAAGACTAATTTATTTTACAGTTTTCACAAACTGACTGATTCACGTGGAAGGATTATTTGAATAGTAAATGTAGGGTGCTGTCAAATGAAATCGAGACAGACGGAAAAAAGTAAGAAACTCTCTATTATTTCAAACGTAATCACCATCGCTGTCATACAAGCTGGTCAATGCCTTCATGGAAAAACGTTTGCTGTTACCTGCATAACCATGGTTGAACCCAGGTATGTACGTCTTTGTCCGAAGCACTTCGACAGCCACGAATGTCTCTCTTTAGAGCTCGAAAAATTACGAAATCGTATGGGGAGAGATCGGTACTGTATGGAGAACATGGACGGACCCCACATGTTGCCAAGGTTTTGTCCACAATGCTGCGGAAGTTTCACTGAGAACCCTTACACATCCTCCATACAGCCACTGTCGCTACCCATGTGATTCCATACTTTTGGAGCACTTTGCTGCGGACGAAGAGGTGCACTATCAGGCATGCATATTCAGATGGAAAGATTTTTCCATGAAAGCATTGACTGTCTTGTCTCAAGTGGGATAAATGTACCGATAGTTGTGCCGGTTAATTGTGACATAATAAACAGTTTACTTTCTTTTCCCCATCTGTCTTGTTTTGCTTTGACTGCCCCTTATATTTTGTGCAAATTAGCTGAAATGTGATGAATTGAAGTCCCCGACCGCGCTTTGTATACGTATATAAAGCTTAACCCGCGGAACTACTGTAGAGATTTTTATCCGGTTTTCACTAATAGGTAGTGTGAATCGCAGAAGAAGTTTGTGGATACAATATATTACCGCAACGCGAAAGTCGCTCAGCCGTAGTTCCTTAGTAGTGCTACTGGTGTGAAGCCGAGCGTGTCGCGGGTTACGATTCCAAAGAAAGGGAGTATTGACAGGTAAGAATATTACTGAACTGTAAGTTTAATAAAATATGGTTGTAAAATAGCGACACGAATTATTTACGGAAAAGTAGAAAAAGTGATGGAAGTCGATCTCGAGAAACATCAGTTTGTGTTCCAGAGAAAAGTAGGAAGACGAGTGCCAATATTCTACGATTTAACTCCGAAGATATCATAATACCTTAAAAGGAGATAAACGTACAATTCAAGCAATGTTGATTTGGAGAAATCATTTGATAATAGTTTTTCAATTACTGTACTTGACGGCCTAAAGGTAACACGGACAAAATACATATAGCAAAAGTTCGATCTGTAGAGAGAACCAAGACTGGGCTTATGAGGGTCGTAGGACATGAAAGGGAAGCTTTGATTGAGAAGGGAATGAGATAAAATCGCAACCTCTCGCTCGTGTTATTCAATCTATTCGTTTTGCAAGGAGCAGAGGAAATGAAATACACTAATGGCCATTAAAATTGCTACACCACGAAGATGACGTGCTACAGACGCGAAATTCAACCGACAGGAAGAACATGCTGTGATATGCAAATGATTAGCTTTTCACAGCATTCACACAAGGCTGGCGCCGGTGGCGACACCTACAACGTGCTGACATGAGGAAAGTTTCCAACCAATTTCTCATACACACACAGCAATTGACCGGCGTTGCCTGGTGAAACGTCGTTGTGACGCCACGTGTAAGGAGGAAAAATGCGTACCATCACGTTTCCGACTTTGATAAAGGTCGGATTGTAGCCTATCGCGATTGCGGTTTATCGTATCGCGACATTGCTGCTCGCGTTGGTCGAGATCCAATGACTGTTAGCAGAATATGGAATCGGTAGGTTCAGGAGGGTAATACGGAACACTGTGCAGGATCCCAACGGCCTCGTATCACTAGCTGTCGAGATGACAGGCATCTTACCCGCACGGCTGTAACGGATCGTGCAGCCACGTCTCGGTCCCTGAGTCAACAGATGGGGACGTTTGCAAGACAACAACCATCTGCGCGAACAGTTGGACGACGTCTGCAACAGCATGGACTATCAGCTCGCAGACCGTGGCTGCGGTTACCCTTGACGCGGCATCACAGACAGGAGCGCCTGCGATGGTGTACTCGACGACGAACCTGGGTGCACGAATGGCAAAACGTCATTTTTTCGGATGACTCTAGGTTCTGTTTACAGCATCATGATGGTCGCATTCTTGTTCGCGGTGTACGCGCACTGGAAACGTGTATTCGTCAACGTCATTCTGGCGTATCACCTGGCGTGATGGTATGGGGTGCTATTGGTTACACGTCTCGGTCACCTCTTGTTCGCACTTTGAACAGTGGACGTTACATTTCAAATGTGTTACGACCCGTGGCTCTACCCTTCATTCGATCCCTGCGAAACCCTACATTTCAGCATGATAATGCACAACCGCATGTTGCAGGTCGTGTACGGGCCTTTCTGTATACAGAAAATGTTCGACTGCTGCTCTGGACAGCACACTCTCCAGATCTCTCACCAATTGAAAACGTCTGTTCAATGGTGGCCGAGCAACTGGCTCGTCACAATACGCCAGTCACTACTCTTGATGAACTGTAGTATCGTGTTGAAGCTGCACGGGCAGCTGTACCTGTACACGCCATCCAAGCTCTGTTTGACTGAATGCCCAGCCGTATCAAGGCCGTTATTACGGACAGAGGTGGTTGTTCTGGGTACTGATTTCTCAGGATCTATGCACCCAAATGTAATCACATGTCAGTTCTAGTATAATATATTTGTTCAATGAAGACCCATTTATCATCTGCTTCTATTCTGTGTTGCAAAATAACTGACGATGGCCAGAGTAGAAAGGATATAAAATCCAGAGTTGTGATAGAAAGAAAAACATTTCCGAAACAGAAGAACAGTTAAATAAAGTGAAGTGTTAAATAGTATTAAGCGAAGGTATTTGAAAGGAAGCCTTGTACAGAAGTGAAGCGTGAAAAATTAACAGTTCAGATGAGACGAGAATAGAAACTTTTGAAATGTGATGCCACAGGAGAATGGGTAGACCGAATAAGTAATAAGGAGGTTGTGGGTGGAATTGAGGAGAACAGAAATTTGTGGCACTATGTGACTAAAAGGAGGGGGTCGGTTGATAGGGAACATCCTAAGGCATCAAGGGATCATCGAACTGGTAATAGAGGGAGAGTAAAAATAGTGGAGGGAAAATAAGGCTTGACAGCTGTAAGGAGGTTCAAGTGGGTGTAGGTTGGAGTACTTGTTCACAGATCCCTCCGCCACACGCCGTCAGGTGGCTTGCGGAGTATGGATGTGGATGTAGATGTAGATATAGATATAGATGTAGATGTAGATATAGATGTAGATGTAGATGGAGAGGACGGTACGGGATGGGTTAGCACGTACAGCTGCATCGAACCAGTCTTCGGACTGAAGAACACAACAGTAACATCAATACGCGGGTAATGGCGTTGAGAAACTACAGACTCGCGAAGTTTTTTGTACAGCCTTTAGAGTCGTGTATAAAGATGCGCGGTCGGTCCCACCATTACTAGGCGCGCTTTTCCGGCAGTCATTATACATGCAGTTTGAAAATAGTCGCAAACTAACCGCCTAACAAGGAACCACCTCTGCATTGCAAACTGCCGCTTGTGTTCGTTCTCTCATTTTTATGGATCTCTGAGGATGTACTGTACGCAGCGATGAATGCCATGTGCATAAGAAACTAAATCACTAGAATTTTTGGTCCGCAGCTCGTGGTCGTGCGGTAGCGTTCTCGCTTCCCACGCCCGTGTTCCCGGGTACGATTCCCGGCGGGGTCAGGGATTTTCTCTGCCTCGTGATGACTGGGTGTTGTGTGATGTCCTTAGGTTAGTTAGGTTTAAGTAGTTCTAAGTTCTAGGGGACTAATGACCATAGATGTTAAGTCCCATAGTGCTCAGAGCCATTTGAACCACTAGAATTTTAGAAACTTGCAGTAACAAGCAGAGAAGGAAAAAGACGGTGCGATGCGTCATCTCGTCTGGAGCGTAGCGATATACACAGTGTCTACGAGACTTGCGCCGTAAATATTGTGCAAATGGAATGTGCTATTGATGTACAGTTTTCACAGGATGGGTTGGTAGTCAGAGGCTCGTATTGTTAGCCAATGAACAAATTGTAATAGCCTAATTGTATTTTTTACGCAAACATATTTTTTTTATACGGAACAATGATGTTGACATTAACAAACCCAAAGAGGATAAATTAGAATTCAGTGGTATTCGTTGCGGGATTCTAGTGCGAGTCGTTTACGAGACATTGTAAAAAGTTCCCACATCGAGACTTGTACAATACCTGTGGCACTAGGCACAAAAGAACAACGCAACTCCATACGCTAGTAATGTGGATTGTGACCAGTAACGAGACAACTGATCATCACAGGTTGTGTTCAAAATGACAACCGGCAGCCGGCCGCCGTGGCCGAGCGGTTCTAGGCGCTTCAATCTCGAACCGCGCGACCGCTACGGTATCTGGTTCGAATCCTGTCTCGGGCAAAGATGTCCTTAGCTTAGTTAGGTTTAAGTAGTTCTAGGTTCTAGGGGACTGATGACCTCAGATGTTCAGTCCCTACAGTGCTCAGAGCCATTTGAACCATTTTTGACAACCGGCAGCGGCAGTACACGTTTCCATTCTGCTGTGGAACGACTGCTGCACATGTGGAAGAATTTCAGCGGAGATGTCCGATCAGGCTGCAGTAATGCGTCGTTGTATATCACTGTGTGTAGTTGGTATGTAATTGCAGACAGCGTCTTCCAGCTTTCCCCATCGTGGAGAGTGGTCTCTCAGCAGGCTGCAGTACTTGTGTACAGTGTGTTAACTGTATGACGGCAGAGTTGGGAGGAGAGTGCGGGGAGAGGAGGAAGCAAGCATTGGCTGGCGGGGGGAAGGGAGAGGAGCCATTGGGGGGGGGGGGGGGCGGGACAAGGCACGCCTACCACTTGCAGTGCTGGCACTACAAATTGCGCGTCATGCTTACACGAAAGCAGACGAAAGGCTTGCAAGTAAAACTCGCTTTAAATGTTGTTCGTAGACGAAACTGAAATCGTCATGTCCATTAATATATATATATATATATATATATATATATATATATATATATATATATATATATATAGGGTGTTTCAAAAATGACCTGTATATTTGAAACGGCAATAAAAACTAAACGAGCAGCGATAGAAATACACCATTTGTTGCAATATGCTTGGGACAACAGTACATTTTCAGGCGGACAAACTTTCGAAATTACAGTAGTTACAATTTGCAACAACAGATGGCGCTGCAAGTGATGTGAAAGATATAGAAGACAACGCAGTCTGTGGGTGCGCCATTCTGTACGTCGTCTTTCTGTTGTAAGCGTGTGCCGTTCACAACGTGCAAGTGTGCTGTAGACAACATGGTTTATTCCTGAGAACAGAGGATTTTTCTGGTGTTGGAATTCCACCGCCTAGACCACAGTGTTATTGCAACAAGACGAAGTTTTCAGCAGAGGTTTAATGTAACCAAAGGACCGAAAAGCGATACAATAAAGGATCTGTTTGAAAAATTTCAACCGACTGGGAACGTGACGGATGAACGTGCTGGAAAGGTAGGGCGACCGCGTACGGCAACCACAGAGGGCAACGCGCAGCTAGTGCAGCAGGCGATCCGACAGCGGCCTCGGGTTTCCGTTCGCCGTGTTGCAGCTGCGGTCCAAATGACGCCAACGTCCACGTATCGTCTCGTGCGCCAGAGTTTACACCTCTATGCATACAAAATTCAAACGCGGCAACCCCTCAGCGCTGCTACCGTTGCTGCACGAGAGACATTCGCTAACGATATAGTGCACACGATTGATGACGGCGATATGCATGTGGGCAGCATTTGGTTTACTGACGAAGCTTATTTTTACCTGGACGGCTTCGTCAATAAACAGAACTGGCGCATATGGGGAACCGAAAAGCCCCATGACGGACGAACGTGCTGGAAAGGTAGGGCGACCGCGTACGGCAACCACAGAGGGCAACGCGCAGCTAGTGCAGCAGGTGATCTGACAGCGGCCTCGGGTTTCCGTTCGCCGTGTTGCAGCTGCGGTCCAAATGACGCCAATGTCCACGTATCGTCTCGTGCGCCAGAGTTTACACCTCTATCCGTACAAAATTCAAACGTGGCAACCCCTCAATGCCACTACCATTGCTGCACGAGAGACATTCGCTAACGATATAGTACACAGGATTGATGACGACGATATGCATGTGGGCAGCATTTGGTTTACTGACGAAGCTTATTTTTACCTGGACGGCTTCGTCAATAAACAGAACTGGCGCATATGGCGAACCGAAAAGCCCCATGTTGCAGTCCCATCGTCCCTGCATGCTAAAAAAGTACTGGTCTGGGCCGCCATTTCTTCCAAAGGAATCATTGGCCCATTTTTCAGATCCGAAACGATTACTGCATCACGCTATCTGGACATTCTTCGTGAATGTGTGGCGGTACAAACTCCCTTAGACGTCACTGCGAACACCTCGTGGTTTATGCAAGATGGTGCCCGGCCACATCGCACGGCCGACGTCTTTAATTTCCTGAATGAATATTTCGATGATCGTGTGATTGCTTTGGGCTATCCGAAACATACAGGAGGCGGCGTGGATTGGCCACCCTATTCGCCAGACATGAACCCCTGTGACTTCTTTCTGTGGGGACACTTGAAAGACCAGGTGTACCGCCAGAATCCAGAAACAATTGAACAGCTGAAGCAGTACATCTCATCTGCATGTGAAGCCATTCCGCCAGACACGTTGTCAAAGGTTTCGGCTAATTTCATTCAGAGACTACGCCATATTATTGCTACGCATGGTGGATATGTGGAAAATATCGTACTATAGAGTTTCCCAGACCGCAGCGCCATCTGTTGTTGAAAATTTTAACTACTGTAATTTCGAAAGTTTGTCTGCCTGAAAATGTATTGTTGTCTCAAGCATATTGCAATGTATGTATGTTTGTCTACCATGCACTCACAAACCATTCATCCGATTGCAATGAAACTTTGGTGAGTTGTTCTCTGTACGCCCAAAAAGGTTCCTAGCCGAATAAAAGAAATGACACACATTCTTTAGGAGATATGACGTCATAAACAATGAGATGCCACCGCGGAAAAATACCCAGATTTACGCATCCACTATTTGAGAATGAGAGCACTTAGCGACTAGCAACAAACGTTACATACAATTTCAAACCTTTACGAAAATTTTTCTCGCTGACACCCCCCCCACAAAATAATGAAAGGAAAAATGGTTATCGCTTACTACATTTTCTCAGTACATACCGTAAATCTGCCGCAGTAGGCATGACGTTTTAATGTATTATTTCGTTACTATTAACTCTAATCGCAACATATTTCGCTTACAGTATCCACATATATCAGAAAATGCGCCGGCATATTTATGTCTCTTTACGACATATAATTCAGGAGATATGACGAGGTAAACATCGAGATGCGTCGAAAAGTGCCGCGCAGCATTCAGTCACACGCAATATAATTTTGCGAGCATCGCTACGTAATACCGGTTTGCTTCTAACCGTAGGCCTACCGGGAGGGGCTGTTGGCGACTCCCGAGACGGGCCAGCAACTGCCTCTTCACTCATTTTGATAATGTTTAGCACAACTGCACAATAAAAACACGCAGAACAGTACAGCGCAAAACAATAACGAAGCAGACGACAATGGCTACCTTGTCCAACACAGTCAGCTACGTAATGTTGGCAGCAGTCGAAACTGCGTGCCTACCGAAGCCTCCCGACGTTTACCGACTTCTGCCGATTCAGGACTAGGGAGAGGTCTGCCAGCTAAAAGATTACACACTGTACATTCGTTGTTCCGTCTGTGAAATGTGGGCCTATGAGCTGGTGCTTCACTATCAAACACCACACGTTTACACTCCATGAACGCTGAAGTCCCACCTGACGAAGCAAACAGTGATTTCCAACGGATCAATAGTTATGATTCCGCAGATCACACTGCCGTGACTGGTAAATGTGGCTTCATCACTAAACAAGATACGTGATACATCTAGAGTTTCCTATCTTAATGAGCATGTACAGACGTTACCGCGATTCTCATAATCGTTTCCATGCAGCTCTTGATGGAGAGAGATTTGATAAGGATGGAAGCTACAGGGTGTTTCAAAAATGACCGGTATATTTGAAACGGCAATAAAAACTAAACGAGCAGCGATAGAAATACACCGTTTGTTGCAATATGCTTGGGACAACAGTACATTTTCAGGCAGACAAACTTTCGAAATTACAGTCGTTACAATTTTCAACAACAGATGGCGCTGCGGTCTGGGAAACTCTATAGTACGATATTTTCCACATATCCGCCATGCGTAGCAATAATATGGCGTAGTCTCTGAATGAAATTACCCGAAACCTTTGACAACGTGTCTGGAGGAATGGCTTCACATGCAGATGAGATGTACTGCTTCGGCTGTTCAATTGTTTCTGGATTCTGGCGGTACACCTGGTCTTTCAAGAATTCCCACAGAAAGAAGTCACAGGGGTTCATGTCTGGCGAATAGGGAGGCCAATCCACGCCGCCTCCTGTATGTTTCGGATAGCCCAAAGCAATCACACGATCATCGAAATATTCATTCAGGAAATTAAAGACGTCGGCCGTGCGATGTGGCCGGGCACCATCTTGCATAAACCACGAGGTGTTCGCAGTGTCGTCTAAGGCAGTTTGTACCGCCACAAATTCACGAAGAATGTCCAGATAGCGTGATGCAGTAATCGTTCGTCCGTCATGGGGCTTTTCGGTTCCCCATATGCGCCAGTTCTGTTTATTGACGAAGCCGTCCAGGTAAAAATAAGCTTCGTCAGTAAACCAAATGCTGCCCACATGCATATCGCCGTCATCAATCCTGTGCACTATATCGTTAGCGAATGTCTCTCGTGCAGCAATGGTAGCGGCGCTGAGGGGTTGCCGCGTTTGAATCTTGTACGGATAGAGGTGTAAACTCTGGCGCATGAGACGATACGTGGACGTTGGCGTCATTCGGACCGCAGCTGCAACACGGCGAACGGAAACCCGAGGCCGCTGTCGGATCACCTGCTGCACTAGCTGCGCGTTGCCCTCTGTGGTTGCCGTACGCGGTCGCCCTACCTTTCCGGCACGTTCATCCGTCACGTTCCCAGTCCGTTGAAATTTTTCAAACAGATCCTTTATTGTATCGCTTTTCGGTCCTTTGGTTACATTAAACATCCGTTGAAAACTTCGTCTTGTTGCAACAACACTGTGTTCTAGGCGGTGGAATTCCAACACCAGAAAAATCCTCTGTTCTAAGGAATAAACCATGTTGTGCACAGTACAGTTGCACGTTGTGAACAGCACCCGCTTACAGCAGAAAGACGACGTACAGAATGGCGCACCCACAGACTGCGTTGTCTTCTATATCTTTCACATCACTTGCAGCGCCATCTGTTGTTGAAAATTGTAACTACTGTAATTTCGAAAGTTTGTCCGCCTGAAAATGTACTGTTGTCCCAAGCATATTGCAACAAACGGCGTATTTCTATCGCTGCTCGTTTAGTTTTTATTGCCGTTTCAAATATACCGGTCATTTTTGAAACACCCTGTATATTGATGCAGAATGTGTGGGATCCTTGCCTGACTCTTGCCACTTCCTCGTGCGATTGGGCGGGAGCTAACTTGCGGATGAACTGCAACAGCAGCAAGAACATCAATTTACCCCTCTTCTATCGTCACTTGTTCCCTCCTGTTACGCTATGTACACTTGATCAAAAGTATGCGGACACCCCCCAAAACATACGTTTTTCATATTACATGCAATCTGCTGCCACCTACTGCCAGGTACTCCATATCAGCGACGTCAGTAGTCATCAGATATCGTGAGAGAGCAGAATGGGGCGCTCCGCGGAACTCACGTACTTCGAACGTGGTCAGGTGATTGGCTGTCACTTGTGTCATACGTCTGTACGCAAGATTTCGACACTCACAAACACCCCTAGGTCCACTGTTTCCGATGTGATAGTGTAGTGGAAACGTGAAGGGACACGTACAGCACAAAAGAGTACAGCCCGGCCTCGTCTGTTGACTGACAAGAGACCGCCGACAGTTGAAGAGGGCCGTAATGTGTAGGAGGCAGACATCTATCCAGACCATCACACAGGAATTCCAAACTGCATCAGGATCCACTGCAAGTAGTGTGCCGAGCGGTTCTAGGCGCTACAGTCTGGAACCGCGCGACTACTACGGTCGCAGGTTCGAATCCTGCCTCGGACATGGATGTGTGTGATGTCCGTAGGTTACTTAGGTTGAAGTAGTTCTAAGTCTAGGGGACTGATGACCTCAGAAGTTGCGTCCCACAGGGGCTCAAAGCCATTTGAACCATTTTTATGTTCAAAGTCTGTGCTCTCGTTATCAAACAATGTGTTAGTATAGTCTGAGTAACTGCTCTCCGTTTTAAGAAAAGCTAGTTTTTCACGCAATCCAATATTCATGTCATGATATCTGAGTTCCCTTGGCCAGGAATACCCTTTTCTCCAGTGGTAGTACTTTTACCTCCTCGTTGCTTCGTCAGTCGTGAGGTAGCAAAAATCCGTCATTTTACTTTGTGAGCCCCGATTTTAGTGTTAAATTTATCACTGTTCTCATTTCTACTACTTCTACAGGGTTATTACAAATGACTGAAGCGATTTCACAGCTCTACAATAACTTTATTATTTGAGATATTTTCACAATGCTTTGCACACACATACAAAAACTCAAAAAGTTTTTTTAGGCATTCACAAATGTTCGATATGTGCCCCTTTAGTGATTCGGCAGACATCGAGCCGATAATCGAGTTCCTCCCACACTCGGCGCAGCATGTCCCCATCAATGAGTTCGAAAGCATCGTTGATGCGAGCTCGCAGTTCTGGCACGTTTCTTGGTAGAGGAGGTTTAAACACTGAATCTTTCACGTAACCCCACAGAAAGAAATCGCATGGGGTTAAGTCGGGAGAGCGTGGAGGCCATGACATGAATTGCTGATTATGATATCCACCACGACCGATCCATCGGTTTTCCAATCTCCTGTTTAAGAAATGCAGAACATCATGATGGAAGTGCGGTGGAGCACCATCCTGTTGAGAGATCAAGTCGGCGCTGTCGGTCTCCAGTTGTGGCATGAGCCAATTTTCCAGCATGTCCACATACACGTGTTCAACCGTTTCTTCGCTCACTGCAGGCCGACCCGTTGATTTCCCCTTACAGAGGCATCCAGAAGCTTTAAACTGCGCATACCATCGCCGAATGGAGTTAGCAGTTGGTGGATCTTTGTTGAACTTCGTCCTGAAGTGTCGTTTCACTGTTATGACTGACTGATGCGAGTGCATTTCAAGCACGACAGACGCTTTCTCGGCTCCTGTCGCCATTTTGTCTCACTGCGCTCTCGAGCGCTCTGGCGGCAGAAACCCGAAGTGCGGCTTCAGCCGAACAAAACTTTATGAGTTTTTCTACGTATCTGTAGTGTGTCGTGACCATATGTCAATGTATGGAGCTACAGTGAATTTATGAAATCGCTTCAATCATTTGTAATAGCCCTGTAATTAATTTCATCATTCTTCGATCTAACCTCAATACATATTCTGTACTCATTACACTCTTCATTCATTCAACACACATTTTAATTTTTCTTCATCTCCACTGAAGATAGCAATGTCGTCAACGAATGTTATCACTAATATCCTTTCACCCACAATTTTACCCTCCTCTTGAATCTTTCTTTTATTTGCCTCGTTGTTTCTCCGAAGTATAGACTGCACACGGAGACGAAAGACTGCGTCTCTCTCTTACCCTCGTTTTAATCTGAGCCCTTTGTTCTTGGTTTGCATTCTCATCTCTCCCTTTTGCCTCTTGTACGTCTTTTCCTATTTTCCTCAGAATTTCGCACAACGCTTTTTTAGGTCGACAAATCCCGCCAATTTGCCTCGATTTTTCTTACGCCTACTTCCATTATCACCGCAACGTGACAACAGCCTCTCTGTTGCCTTACCTTTCCTAAAGCCTAACACATCCTCAATTTTCTTTTCCATTATTATGTACCTTGTCAGCAACTTAGATGAAGGAGCTCTGAAGATGACTGGGCGATATTTGTCGCACTAATGTGCCCTTCCTTCCTGTCTTTGTGACTCTATCGATGAGATTTTTACATAAATATGATGGTACGTCTGCGGTCTGGTAGATTATAGAAACGAATCTGAACTGTCGTCTTGTTGTTACTTACCTCAATCATTTTATAAATTCCGACGGAACACATCTGTCTCTTCCACCTTATTTAAATACAAGTCTCTTAAAGCCCTGTTATACTTACTATGGCTGAAATGCGATTGTGAAATGCGGAGATGAAAATTAAAGTGGAACAAGACAATTAATGCCAATTCTGAGCGATATGAGACACTGTTTGCATTAATTAACCTGGCGATTTAAATCGTTTTCGAGTTTTAATTGCGTTTTGTGAGAGTTTAAACTGCTGTTGTGCTACGTTTTATCCACTAACTCATTACCGGATAACATTTAACCATGTAAAAACTTGGTACTCTTTTCGTTTGAAATATTTAGGAAAGCATTTTGCATACCATTTATTTTCAATACTGTTTTTACATCACAAGGTATACAAACCTGTTCTTTTATTATATCGGCACAGAGACCTTTCGAATCCTTATTTGTCCGCAGTTCGTAGTCTAGTGGCTAGCGTTGCTGTCTCTGGATAACGGGGTCCCGGGCTCCATTCCCTGCCGGGTCTGGGATTTTCTGTACCCGGGGACTGGGTATTTGTGCTGTTCTCATCATTTCATCATCATCATTCGTGACAGTGGCTAGATTGAACTGTGTAAAACGTGGACTGTGCAAACATTGGGACTTTGTACGGGCGCTGATGACCGCGCAGTTGAGCGCCCCACAAACAAAACATCATCGAATCCTTTTTTTCCATACAAATGGTGCTTACGTAGCCTGTATCATCACCGAACCATGTTAAATTATTTTTCTTTAGATTTTAGTCATAAGCAGTGTCTTCGTTATCGCTACTCTGCGAAGTCACATCGATGGAGCGCATGTTTAGCTGTCATCGAATGTCTTCGAAGTGAGGCTTCCGTGGACACTGTGATACGAGCGATTCCGTGTCGTCCGTTTTCTGCACTCTCACTGGTCTTCTAAGCTATTAAAGTAAATCTCGGTGCGCGATTGCTGGAGTCTGCAGACAGTTTCCCCGTAGATTCTTTTCCCACATTAACATATTGTCGGTTCAAATACAATAAAATTTCTTGAGACTGACAAGCATATGTCGACGAATCAGCATGGTTTCAGAAAGCATCGCTCTTGCGAAACTCAGCTTGCACTTTTCTCACACGATATACTAAAATGTGAATGTCGTGTGGCTAGGGCCTTCCGTTGGGTAGACCGTTCGTCGGGTGCAAGTCTTTCGATTCGAGGCCACTTCGGCGACTTGCGCGTCGATGAGGATGAAATGATGATGATTAGGACAACACAACACCCAGTCCCTGAGCAGAGAAAATCTCCGACCCAGCCGGGAATCGAACCCGGGCCCTTAGGTTTGTGGCGCTGCCCACTCAGCTACCGGAGGGTGGACACACGATGTACTGAGAACTATGGATGAAGGACAACAGGCAGATTCCATATTTCGACATTTCCGGAAAGCATTTGACGCGGTGCCCCATTGCAGGCTGTTAGCGAAGGTACGAGCGTATGGAATAAGTTCCCAGATGTGTGAGTGGCTCGAAGACTTCCCAAGTAATTGAACCCAGAATGTTGTCCTCGACGGCGAGTGTTCAGCAGAGACAAGCGTGTCATCAGGAGTGCCCCAGGGAAGTGTGGTAGGACCGCTGTTGGTCTCTGTATACATACACTACTAGCCATTACAACTGCTACACCAAGAAGAAATGCAGATGATAAACGGCTATATACAAATATATTTTACTAGAACTGACATGTGATTACATTTTCACGAAATTTGGGTGCATAGATCTTGAGAAATCAGTACCCAGAACAACAACCTCTGGCCGTAATAACGGCCTTGAAACGCCTGGGCATTGAGTCAAACAGAGCTTGGATCACGTGTACACGTACAACTGCCCATGCAGCTTCAACACGATACCACAGTTCATCAAGAGTAGTGATTGGTGTATTGTGACGAGCCAGTTGCTCGGCCACCATTGACCAGACGTTTTCAGTTGGTGAGAGATCTGGAGAATGTGCTGACCATGGCAGCAGTCGAACATTTTCTGTATCCAGAAAGGCTCGTACAGGACCTGCAACATGCGGTCGTGCATTATCCTGCTGAAAAGTGGGGTTTCGCAGGGATCGAATGAAGGGTAGAGCCACGGGTCGTAACACATCTGAAATGTAGTGTCCACTGTCCAAAGTGCCGTCAATGCGAACAAGAGGTGACCGACACGTGTAACCAATGGCACCCTATACCATCACGCCTGGTGATACGCCAGTATGGCGATGACAAATACACGCGATGTCGCGAAACGCGGATGCGACTATCATGATGCTGTAAACAAAACCTGGATTCATCCCAAAAAAATGACGTTTCGTGCACCCAATTCGTGCACCCAATTCGTCGTCGAGTACACCATCGTAGGCGTCCTGTCTGTGACGCAGCGTCAAGGGTAACCGCAGCCACGGTCTCCGAGCTGATAGTCCATGCTGCTGCAAACGTCGTCCAACTGTTCGTGCAGATGGTTGTCGTCTTGCAGACGTCCCCATCTGTTGACTCAGGGATCGAGACGTGGCTGCACGATCTGTTACAGCCGTGCGGATAAGATGCCTGTCATCTGGACTGCTAGTGATACGAGGCCATTGGGATCCAGCACGGCGTTCCTTATTACCCTCCTGAACCCACCGATTCCATATTCTGCTAACAGTGATTGGATCTCGACCGACACGAGCAGTAATGTCGCGATACGATAAACCGCAATCGCGATAGGCTACAATCCCACCTTTATGAAAGTCTGATCCGTGATGGTACGCATTTCTCCTCCTTACACGAGGCATCACAACAACATTTCACCAGGCAACGCCGGTCAACTGCTGTTTGTGTATGAGAAATCGGTTGGAAACTTTCCTCATGTCAGCACGTTGTAGGTGTCGCCACCGGCGCCAACCTTGTGTGAGTGCTCTGGAAAGCTAATCATTTGCATATCACAGCATCTCCTTCCTGTCGGTTAAATTTCGTGTCTGTAGCACGTCATCTTCGTGGTGTAGCAATTTTAATGGCGAGTATTGTAAATGACTGATGGAGAGGGTGGACAGCAGTGTACGGCTGTCTCCTGATGATGCTTTGGTGTGCGGTAAGCTGTCGAAGTTGAGTGACTGTAGGCAGATACAAGACGACGTAGACGAAATTTCAATTTGGTATGATGAATGGCAGCTAGCCCTAAATTTGGAGAAATGTAAGTTAATGCGGATGAGTGGGAAGAACAAGCCTGTAATGTTCGGATACAATATTACTACCGTCCTGCTGGACAACTCAAGTCGTACAAATACCTGGAGGTAACGTAAAAGCGGTGTTAGAAGGAAGAAGCATGTGAGAATAGTGTTAGGGAAGGCGAACGGCTGACTTCTACATCTACATCTACATGATTACTCTGCAATTCACATTTAAGTGCTTGGCAGAGGGTTCATCGAACCACAATCATACTATCTCTCTACCATTCCACTCCCGAACAGCGCGCGGGGAAAACGAACACCTAAACCTTTCTGTTCGAGCTCTGATTTCTCTTATTTTATTTTGATGATCATTCCTACATATGTAGGTTAGGCTCAATAAAATATTTTCGCATTCTGAAGAGAAAGTTGGTGACTGAAATTTCGTAAATAGATCTCGCCGCGACGAAAAACGTCTTTGCTTTAATGACTTCCATCCCAACTCGCGTACCATATCTGCCACACTCTCTCCCCTATTACGTGATAATACAAAACGAGCTGCCCTTTTTTTGCACCCTTTCGATGTCTTCCGTCAATCCACCTGGTAAGGATCCCACACCGCGCAGCAATATTCTGACAGAGGACGAACGAGTGTAGTGTAAGCTGTCTCTTTAGTGGACTTGTTGCATCTTCTAAGTGTCCTGCCAATGAAACGCAACCTTTGGCTCACCTTCCCCACAATATTATCTATGTGGTCTTTCCAACTGAAGTTGTTCGTAATTTTAACACCCAGGTACTTAGCTGAACTGACAGCCTTGAGAATTGTACTATTTATCGAGTAATCGAATTCCAACGGATTTCTTTTGGAACTCGTGTGTATCACCTCACACTTTTCGTTATTTAGCGTCAACTGCCACCTGCCACACCGTACAGCGATCTTTTCTAAATCGCTTTGCAACTGATACTGGTCTTCGGATGACCTTACTAGTCGGTAAATTACAGCATCATCTGCGAACAACCTAAGGGAACTGCTCAGATTTTCACCCAGGTCATTTATATAGATGAACAGCAGAGGTCCCAGGACGCTTCCCTGGGGAAGACCCGATATCACTTCAGTTTTCCTCGATGATTTGCCGTCTATTACTACGAACTGCGACCTTCCTGACAGGAAATCACGAATCCAATCGCACAACTGAGACGATTGTGAGGAACGGTGTCAAAAGCCTTCCGGAAATCTAGAAATACGGAATCAACTTGAGATTCCCTGCCGATAGCGGCCATTACTTCGTGCGAATAAAGAGCTAGCTGCGTTGCACAAGAACGATGTTTTCTGAAACCGTGCTGATTACGTATCAATTGATCGTTCCCTTCGAGGTCATTCATAAGGTTTGAATACAGTATATGCTACAAACCCCTACTACAGACCGACGTCAATGGTATAGGTATCTAGTTCGATGGATTACTCCTACTACCCTTCTTAAACACTGGTGCGACCAACCTGTAGGTAAAGATCTATCGATGAGCGAGCGGTTGTATGTGATTGCTGAGTAGGGAGCTATTGTATCAGCGTAATCTGAAAGGAACCTAATTGGTATAAAATCTGGACCTGAAGACTTGTCCGTATCAAGCGATTTGAGTTGCTTCGCAACCCCTAAGGTATCATCTACTTCTAAGAAACTCATGCTAGCAGCTGTTCGTGTTTCAAATTCTGGAATATTCCATTCGTCTTCCCTGGTGAAGGAATTTCGGGAAACTGCGTTCAATAACTCCGCTTTAGCGGCACAGTCGTCGGTAACAGTACCATCGGCACTGCGCAGCGAAGGTATTGACTGCGTCTAGCCGCCTGTGTACTTTACATACGACCAGAATTTCTTCGGATTTTCTACCAAATTTCGAGACAATGTTTCGTTGTGGAACCTATTAAAGGCATCTCGCATTGAAGTCCGTGCCAAATTTCGCGCGTCTGTAAATTTTAGCCATTCTTCGGGATTTCGCGTTCTTCTGAACTTGGCATGCTTTTTCCGTTGCCTCTGCAACAGCGTTCGGACCTGTTTTGTCTACCATGGGGAATCAGTTCCATCTCTTACCAATTCATGTGGTGTGAATCTCTCAATTGCTGTTGCTACTATATCTTTGAATTTGAGCCACATCTCGTCTACATTTGCATAGACAGTTCGGAAAGAATGGAGATTGTCTTTTAGGAATGCATCTAGTGACACTTTATCCGCTTTTTTAAATAAAATTATTATGCGTTTGTTTCTGGTGGATTTGGAAGAAACGGTATTGAGCCTAGCCACAACGACCTTGTCATCACTAATCCCTGTATCAGTCATGATGCTCTCTATCAGCTCTGGATTGTTTGTGGCTAAAGAGGTCAAGTGTGTTTTCGCAACCATTTAGAATTCGCGTGGGTTCGTGGACTAACTGCTCGAAATAAGTTTCGGAGAAAGCATTTAGGACGATCTCGGAAGATGTTTTCTGCCTACCACCGGTTTTGAACAAGTATTTTTGCCAACATATCGAGGGAAGGCTGAAGTCCCCTCCAACTATAACCGTATGAGTGGGGTATTTATTTGTTACGAGACTCAAATTTTCTCTGAACTGTTCAGCAACTATATCATCGGAGTCTGGGGGTCGGTTTATTGGGAGAATTTTAGGAAAGAGAGTTTCACCTGTAAAGGAGACAGCTGGTGTGACCTGTTGTGGAGTACTGCTGGAGTGTTTGGGATCTCTGCTAAATCAGATTGAAGAAAGACATTGAAGCAATTCAGAGGTGGGCTGCTAGATTCGTTACCGGCAGGTTCAAAAATGGCTCTGAGCGCTATGGGACTCAACTACTGAGGTCATTAGTCCCCCAGAACATAGAACTACTTAAACCTAACTAACCTAAGGACATCACACACAGGCATGCCCGAGGCAGGATTCGAACCTGCGACCGTTGCGGTCTCGCGGTACCAGACTGCAGCGCCTAGAACCGCACGGCCACTTCGGCCGGCCACCGGCAGGTTCGACCAACACGTAAATGTTTCAGCGAACTCAAATGAAAGTCCCTGGAAGGCGATGTTCTTTTGCAGAATCACTGCTGAGAAATTGTAATAGACCGGCGTTTGAAGCTGCCGAACGATTCTACTGCCGGCAACATACATTGCGCCTAAGGACACTAAGCTAAGATACGAGAAGTAAGGGCTCATATGGAGACGTACAGACTGTTGTTTTTCCCCTCGCTTTATTTGCGAGTGGAGCAGGAGGGGAAACGGGCAATAGTGGTACAGGGTACCAAATGCTTCAAATAGCTCTGAGCGATATGGGACTTCACATGCCGGCCGAAGTGGCCGTGCGGTTAAAGGCGCTGCAGTCTGGAACCGCAAGACCGCAAGACCGCAAGACCACCGCGGCCGGCTAGGCCTATTCAAGGATTGACACCGTGGGAATCAGAACCTGGACGATGGGTAGATTATTGATGCAGCAAGAAATTGGATCCTAGGTCGACCAGCAAAGAGATACCATGTGGGTATACAGGCGCTCCCAGTAAGGTGGTGAGAGATCGTTGCACTGGACGGAGCTTATGTTGAAATATAGGGTTTTGTAGCCAGAAGAGGGGGAAAGAAAATGCTGCTTCGGAATCCTGAATAAAACCAACCTTTTTTCAGAAGAAAATTTGTTGCATTACTTACTGAACACTTCGTATTTTGTTAATGTAAATATACTTGCACATGCAGATCCTATGGTATGACGTAAAATATGCTTGTTAACATTAAAGTCTTTAAATATGGATATGCCAACTGTCCTCGAAAGAACAGATACCATTGATGACCGTACAGCTTCTCTAGAATAAACGATAATTAATTGAAACCCTCAGCTGCCGACAGGTGTTGCCGATATACCTCGATGGGGACAGCTGAAAATGTGTGCCCCTTTATACCTCGATTGGGACAGCTGAAAATGTGTGCACTGACCGGGACTCGATCCCGGGATCTCCTGCCCACATGGCAGACGCTCTCTCCGTCTGAGCCACAGAGGACACAGATGAATAGCGCGACTGCAGGGACTTATCCCTTGCACGCTTCCCGTGAGACTCACATTCCCAACTGTCCACAATCTACATACGTAATGTACCTAATAGATATCTGCTGCTTACAAGAATAATATACAGAAGAATGGAAAAGAAAATTGAGAATGCGCTAGGTAACGATCAGTTTGGCTTTAGGAAAAGTAAAGGGACGAGAGAGGCAATTCTGACGTTACGGCTAATAATGGAAGCAAGGCTAAAGAAAAATCAAGACACTTTCATAGGATTTGTCGACCTGGAAAAACCGTTCGACAGTATAAAATGGTGCAAGCTGTTCGAGATTCTGAAAAAAGTAGGGGTAAGCTATAGGGAGAGACGGGTCATATACAATATGTACAACAACCAAGAGGGAATAATAAGAGTGGACGACCAAGAACGATGTGCTCGTATTAAGAAGGGTGTAAGACAAGGCTGTAGCCTTTCGCCCCTACTCTTCAATCTGTACATCGAGGAAGCAATGATGGAAATAAAAGAAAGGTTCAGGAGTGCAATTAAAATGCAAGGTGAAAGGATATCAATGATACGATTCGCTGATGACATTGCTATCCTGAGTGAAAGTGAAGAAGAATTAAATGATCTGCTGAACGGAATGAACAGTCTAATGAGTACACAGTATGGTTTGAGAGTAAATCGGAGAAAGACGAAGGTAATGAGAAGTAGCAGAAATCAGAACAGCGAGAAACTTAACATCAGGATTGATAGTCACGTAGTCAAAGAAGTTAAGGAATTCTGCTACCTAGGCAGTAAAATAACCAATGACGGACGGAGGAAGGAGGACATCAAAAGCAGACTCGCTATGGCAAAAATGACATTATTGGCCAAGAGAAGTCTACTAATATCAAATACCGGACTTAATTTGAGGAAGAAATTTCTGAGGATGTTCGTCTGGAGTACAGCATTGTATGGTAGTGAAACATGGACTGTGGGAAAACCGGAACAGAAGAGAATCGAAGCATTTGAGATGTGGTGCTACAGACGAATGTTGAAAATTAGGTGGACAGATAAGGTAAGGAATGAGGAGGTTCTACGCAGAATCGGAGAGGAAAGGAATATGTGGAAAACACTGATAAGGAAAAGGGACAGGATGATAGGACATCTGCTAAGACATGAGGGAATGACTTCCATGGTTCTAGAGGGAGCTGTAGAGGGCAAAAACTGTAGAGGAAGACAGAGATTGGAATACGTCAAGCAAATAATTGAGGACGTAGGTTGCAAGTGCTACTCTGAGATGAAGAGGTTAGCACAGGAAAGGAAATCGTGGCGGGCCGCATCAAACCAGTCAGTAGACTGATGACAAAAAAAAAGATATCTTCATATATATATATATATATATATATATATATATATATATATATATATATATATATATATATATATATTAAAGGCTACCCAGCCATTGACCTTCGCCTATGCGAATGCGCACAGGTTGCGCGAACTCTTACGGGAATCGTCACCTTAGTTTGCGCGAGTAATTTGTGGATGGGCAAATATCTGTTAGGTACATTAGGTATGTAGTGTGTGGACATAAAGATGGGAATGTGGGTCTCACGAGGAGCGTGCAAGGGATAAATCCCTGCAGTCGCGCTATTCATCTGTGCCCTCGGTGGCTCAGACGGAGAGAGCGTCTGCCATGTGGGCAGGAGATCCCGGGATCGAGCCCCGGTCGGGGCACACACTTTCAGCTGTCCCCATCGAGGTATGTCAACAACACCTGTCGGCAGCTGAGGGTTTCAATTAATTATCATTTATTAAAGTCTTTCTTACCTATTTTTTCCTCGTTTCTAAGTCATTTCCGTTACAGGAGATCACAAACATCTCTTCTCAAGCTCTCGTCTCAAAATTTTATTTTTATATAATTCGAACTCAGTATTCGAAAATGCTTGGTATTTTCTAATTCTTCGATTAGTAGCTCTTCATGTCAGTATTCTCGCAACGTCCAAAAAAGGACAAAAACACATGCAAAATACGTCTGTGCACGGCGCGGTCAGCCGAATAACAGGCGGGAGCTGTCTGTCTTTCTAACTGCGCGTCAAACCGCGCTTTACTACATCTAGGGACTATTTGCGTAAACGACGGCGCTTTAACGCGCGCTCGTATGATCGGTCGTTGGATGTTTAAATGTTCGATGCGGAAAAGCGCGTCAGATCTCTCTCATGTGAACCTAGCCTTATTGGACGTGTAGGAGCTAAAATTTAATGTATCTTTAATTGCCCATAAAGTTATGGGGTTCTTGGATTCATTACAATATTTGTTTTCTTTTTGTAATCTCATAATATCATTTTGTAATCCTTATTTTTTGATTTGTGCTTCAATTTTATTTGTTGGATTGGTGCATCGTTCAGTATTGTTACAAAGAATTCTGTTACTTGTTCGAGTAACCATTATGGTTACCCTCATTGGATTTAACTGATATGGCGTAGTTGTCTGTCAGTTCTTTGCTTGTTTTTTTAAGGGTATTATATTCCATTTTTGTAAGTTGGTTGTACGTCTGATTTTGTATTTATTTTTGTTATAGCTTTAGCTGTGTCAATTGTGCTTTCGTTTTGTTGTTTAGTTGATAATTTTTCCATCTCTATGGCTATTTTATGTGGTATTAAGGTGGTTTTTTTCGATTTGTTGTCTATTTTTGGGATAAGATTTTACTTAAGTCCTTTGTTTAGTATGTTTTCTTCATCTTTTGCAAAAGATATTTTTTCCAGGACCTGGTATGATGATGTGTGTTCTTGGGTTGGTTGGAGTGATTGATGTTGTGCAAATTATAGGTTACTTGTTTTCTTTTTGAGCGATTTTTGTATCCGTGTGCTAACATGAGAGACATAGTTATCATAGTCAAACGTTAGAGAAGTAATACTCTTGCTCATATGCAGATGCGCAAAATGCTTCTTGCTGCAATTCTTTTTTTGTTTTTGTTTTTTTTTTGTCTCAGTTTATTTTCGATTTCTTTTCGTGATTTCTTGTTCAAAATTCTTGTACTAGTGTTGCTATGATAGATTTTGTTCTTAACTTAATATGCATATGAGCTGGGATGATGATGAGTTTGAGATACCTATTATTAAATTTTAGGCTTGCAAAGGATTTATTCACTTTTATTTTGAAGAGAATTAGTCGCAGGAACATCTCTTTTCCTTCGTATGATGGTATTGTGCAGCGTAGATATACGTGCTTCTGCAGTCCAAGACATACACGGCACAAATGGCGAAGCAAGAGAGATATGATGGTATTCCACAATAAAGAAAAAAACCAACCTGTTCTCAGAAAAAAAGTATTGCATTACTTATTGAATGCCCCTTGTAAATTTTCTCTTTAGTGTTAGTTATAAGGCGTGTTATTCTTTTAACTAAGTTTTTAGCACCAGTTTGCATGTGAGGGTAGGTGTTATTAGCAATTCATGATCGACGGTATCGTGTAACACAAGAAAGTTCAACTGACGACCTCTTGTCTTGTCTGCAGTGCTACTTCCGCCGCCGAGTCCGGCAGTTCCACCCCCGCCGCCTCCGCCGCCGCCGCCGGGGTGCGGCGGCCGAGCTCCGCCGGCGGCCATGCCGGCTAGCCCGCGCCTGCACAGCCGCCAGCCGCCCCCGCGCCGCCCCCGCCGCCGCCTCGCATGGAGGTGTACCGCAGCACGCGCACCGTCTACGTCACGCTGGGCCGGGACGGGCCGCTCGAGGTGGCCGCCTTCAGCGTCGACGCCAGCCTCGACGAGATCAAGGGTGAGTACCGCAAGCAGAAGCGAGAGTGCAACAGGTAGAGGACGAGTGGGACAAAGTTGAAGGATGATTGCACCATGTTCAAGGGTCAGTGCAACAAGTAGAAGGATGGGTGCAGCAAGTAGAAGGGAGAGTGCAGCAAGTAGAAGCGTGAGTGCAGCAAGTAGAAGGTTGAGTGCAGCAAGCAGAAGAGTGAGTGGTGCAAGTAGAAGGATCAGTATGACAAGTATAAGGGTGAGTGTACAAGTAAGGGGGTGAGTGCAGCAAGTAGGAGGGTTAGCATGACAAGTTGAAAGGTGAGAATGGCAAGTAGAAGGGTGATTGGGACAAGTAGAAGGGTGAGTGCAGGAAATAGAAGGGTGAGTGTGGCGAGTAGAAGGGTCAGTATGACAAGTAAAATGGTGAGTAGGACAAGTATAAGGGTGAGTGTGAGAAGTAGAAGGGGTAGTATGACAAATTGAAGGATGAGTGTGGTAAGTAAAAGGTTGAGTGTAGCAAGTACAAGGGTGAGTGTGACAAGTAGAAGGGTGAGTGCAACAAGTGAACAGTGATGTAACAACTCACTTTACTTCAACCCCCATGTCATAGCTAGCTTTACACCTGAGTGAACGTGAGTTGTGATAAAAAGCAATGATTTCTTCTTTAAATTGGGGAAGGTGGAGTACGTTGACCAGGGCGTTAAAGGTGGCCATTGCAAAATTTTTGACCCTGCACAGTGCCCCTGCGTGACGAGAAGTGGCCACACTACACTATGCATAAGAATTGAAGGATAACTTCTCTGAGACCTCATAATTCCCTCCTACGCCGATGCATGTTTAAAATTTAGCTCAAAGGTGCCTACAACATTTCTCAGTAGTGGTGCAAAAGCGTGGCGCCGTCACGCTTCGCGACGACACTTCAGACAAAAGAGTGTCGACACAAGCGAAAAAAGGCGAGAGCTCGGAAGTTCGTGTGAGCTGTAAGATGCAATAACATGTCACAGCCCCTCTTACCCAATTTTCACCGCTGACAATACCCTGATAAACACTCGCGGTCCCGGACAACTTACTGGGTTCTATTATTTAAGAAGTCTTCGAGCCATTTACATATCTATGAACTTATTACATATGCTCGTACATTCAGTAACAGCCTGTAAATGCTTTCCGGAAATCAAGATATATGGAATCTTCCTTTTTCCCTTCATCCATAGTTGCCAGTTTATTTATTTTTTTTTTTTTTTTGTCATCAGTCTACTGACTGGTTTGATGATTCCTTTCCTGTGCTAACCTCTTCATCTCAGAGTAGCACTTGCAACCCACGTCCTCAATTATTTGCTTGACGTATTCCAATATCTGTCTTCCTCTACAGTTTTTTGCCCTCTACAGCTCCCTCTAGTACCATGGAAGTCATTCCCTCATGTCTTAGCAGATGTCCTATCATCCTGTCCCTTCTCCTTATCAGTGTTTTCCTTTCCTCTCCGATTCTGCGTAGAATCTCCTCATTCCTTACCTTATCAGTCCACCTAATTTTCAACATTCGTCTATTGCACCACATCTCAAATGCTTCGATTCTCTTCTGTTCCGTTTTTCCCACAGTCCATGTTTCACTGCCATACAATGCTGTACTCCAGACGTACATCCTCAGAAATTTCTTCCTCAAATTAAGGCCGGTATTTGATATTACTAGACTTCTCTTGGCCAGAAATGCCTTTTTTGCCATAGCGAGTCTGCTTTTAATGTCCTCTTTGCTCCGCCCGTCATTGGTTATTTTACTGCCTAGGTAGCAGAATTCCTTAACTTCAATGACTTCGTGACCATCAATCCTGACGTTAAGTTTCTCGCTGTTCTCATTTCCACTACTTCTCATTACCTTCGTCTTTCTCCGATTTACTCTCAAACCATACTGTGTACTCATTACACTGTTCATTCCGTTCAGCAGATCATTTAATTCTTCTTCACTTTCACTCAGGATAGCAATGTCATCAGCGAATCGTATCATTGATATCCTCTCACCTTGTATTTTAATTCCGCTCCTGAGCCTTTCTTTTATTTCCATCATTGCTTCCTCGATGTACAGATTGAAGAGTAGGGGCGAAAGGCTACAGCCTTGTCTTACACCCTTCTTAGTACGAGCACTTCGTTCTCGATCGTCCACTCTTATTATTCCCTCTTGGTTGTTGTACATATTGTATATGACCCGTCTCTCCCTATAGCTTACCCCTACGTTTTTCAGAATCTCGAACAGCTTGCACCCTTTTATATTGTCGAACGGTTTTTCCAGGTCGACAAATCCTGTGAAAGTGTCTTGATTTTTCTTTAGCCTTGCTTCCATTATTAGCCGTAACGTCAGAATTGCCTCTCTCGTCCCTTTTACTTTTCCTAAAGCCAAACTGATCGTCACCTAGCGCATTCTCAATTTTCTTTTCCATTCTTCTGTATATTATTCTTGTAAGCAGCTTCGATGCATGAGCTGTTAAGCTGATTGTGCGATAATTCTCGCACTTGTCAGCTCTTGCCGTCTTCGGAATTGTGTGGATGATGCTTTTCTCACACGAGAAAAGGGCAAGCTGACTTTCACAAGAGCGATGCTTTCTAAAACCATGCTGATTCGTAGACATAACCTTCTCAGTCTCAAGAACGTGTATTATATTCGAACTGAGAATATGGTGAAGGATTCTGCAACTAACAGAAGTTAGGGATACTGGTCTGTAACTTAGCGGCTCCGTTCTTTTACCCTTGTTACATACTAGAGTCACCTGCGCTTTCTTCCAGTCGCATGGGACTTTGTGCTGGGCGAGAGGGCACGCTAGGTAAGGTAAGCTAGCTAGGTAAGGGACCGAGACCGTAGATACTCTTTGTAAAATGTAACTGGAATTACATCCGGTCCTGGTGATTTATTTGCTTTCAAATCTTTCAGTTTTTCTTTGCCAGAGATGCTTATTATTTTGTCGTCCATACGACAGTCTGTCAAATGACGGTACTTACGATTCTCATTTGTACCCATGACAGTTTAAACAATGACGCTGGCCAACGATGAATAAAATTGTTTAAGGAATGTAAGTGACTTACTCTCGTCGTTTTTAGAGTACAGAATCATAATAAGACAACAAAAAAGTGGTGTCCCAATTCATATTTTCGCAAGTGACACTTACTACAGAGAAATTCATGTTTTACGATTTTGACGATATATGTATATTGCTAAAGTGTTGTGGTCTTCAATCTGAAGATCGGTTTGCTGCAACTCTGCACGTTACTCTATCCTGTGGAAGCCTCTTCATCTCCAACTAACAACTGCATCGTACGGCTACTTGAACGGCCGGTCGGTGTGGCCGAGCGGTTCTAGGCGCTTCAGTCTGGAACCGCGTGACCGCTACGGTCGCAGGTTCGAATCCTGCCTCGTGCATGGATGTGTGTGATGTCCTTAGGTTAGTTAGGTTTAAGTAGTTCTAAGTTCTAGAGGACTGATGACCTCAGATGTTAAGTTGTTTGAACCATTTTTCTACTCGAACCTGCTTACTATATTAATCTCTTGTTCTCCCTCGGCAATTTTTACCCCCCCCCCCAGTTTTTGGAATATCAAACTGACTACTGTTTGGTAGGTCACAATGTGTCCTGTCGACCGATCACTTCTGTTATTCAGGGTGTGCCACAAATTTATTTCCCCCCCCAATTCAGTTTACAACCTCTTCATTAGTTCCTGTCTACCCGTCTAATCTTCGGTTTCCTTCTGTAGCAGCACATTTCTAAAGGTTCTATACTCGTCTTGTCTGATGCAAGGGTACAACCAAATTGTTTCAGGAAAGATTCGTAACACTTAAGTTTATAATATGTGTAAACGAAGTTCTCTTTTTCTGTTATGTTCATCTTGCCGCTTCAAGTCTGTATTTTATATCCCCCTCTAGAACGACCATAATCAGTTATTTCGTTGCCCAAACAACAAAACTCGGCTGCCACTTTTACTGTCTCGTTTCGTAGTGTAACTCTCTCCAGATAGCCTGATGTGAGTGGACTATATTCCAGTGTACTTGCTTAACGTTCGCTCTAATCCATATTATGACCTATTTTCAGGACAGTATC